>NC_053028.1:45781542-45889436 GCF_003073215.2 Triticum urartu | reverse complement strand
GGCCAGCACCCCATCCATGATGCTCCTGCCTTTCACAAAAGCATTTTGAGTAGGACTAATAAGGATATTTGCATATCTAGCAACCCTTCT
This sequence comes from Triticum urartu, assembly GCF_003073215.2. Classification (NCBI taxonomy): domain Eukaryota; kingdom Viridiplantae; phylum Streptophyta; class Magnoliopsida; order Poales; family Poaceae; genus Triticum; species Triticum urartu. The sequence continues at coordinate 45,889,346 of NC_053028.1, read as the reverse complement.
GTCCATAACCTTTGTGATGAGTTTGTATGGACAACGAAGCAAACATATGGGACGAAATTGTTGTATACGGTCAGCTCCAGATATCTTGGGTAGCAGAGTAATAGTACCATAGTTTAGACGTTGTACATCCAAAGTACCTTTATGGAAGCTATCAAAGATACGCATAATATCAATCTTAACTATATCCCAACAACACTGATAAAATTCAGCAGGAATGTTATCCGGGCCGGGGGCTCTGTTGACCTCCATGTCAAATAAGGCTTCTTTGACCTCTTCTTCAGAGAATTCTCTGATAAGGTCAGCGTTATCATCTGCAAATAATTTCTCATCGTCTGCCCAAGTATCAGGATCAAGGTGGAGCTGATTACCAGGTGCTGGGCCGAATATGTCTTTATAAAAGTTAGTGGCATGGGCCAGGAGGTTGTCTGTGCCCTCAATCTCGACCTCGCCGCATTTGAGGGCATGAATTGTGTTTTTCCGTTTACGGCCATTGGCTATTTTATGAAAATAGTCTGTATTACGATCCCCTCTCAAGAGCCAGCGCTCATGAGATTGTTGCAGCCAGTAAATTTCCTCTGCAGCCATTTAATTTTCTGTTTGATTATATACCCATGCATTGTTACTGATGCAGTTTGATCTTGTAGTCCATAATTTTAGCATGAAATGCTAAGGCTGCTTTATTCTTCATACTGAAACATGTTTAGTTTCATGAGTGGAATTCAAATAATTTAGATTTGATGCTTTATTGATTGATGTATTTGACATGCCTAGAGGACATTGCAGAATATGATATGGTGATCAGTCAAATTTTTGGTAGTGAGGAAGAAGGTTACAAGTACTCAATGCATATGCTCAACCGAAGGGTTTTGGTGTTAGAAAGGAAGAACTGACTAGGAAGTCGGACATGAACATGGCTTGTCGGTGCCTCTATGTCTGCTGTAAAGAAGGATATGACATCGGGCGAGGAAGCACTTTGAGAAAACTAAATGGGTGTGAACTCCTAGGCCACTATCACGTTGTGGATGTGGCGCTCGGATGACGATCGAGCTTCATATGGATAGTGGTGAATGGCTTCTAAACATTTTGTGGACAAAGTTAATCATCCACTTGTTAAGGTTGGCCAGAGAGATTTCATAAGGTCACATCATGGGTTGAGTGACGCGCAAAAGGCCAATGTCATTGAGTATGGATTGGTGGCCTTCGAAAACATCTGATAATGGAAGTGGAGAAGGAGAGTGGTGGTTACGACAAGGTAGGCTTTGATTCGGGTAATTTCTCACCAACAGATTCAAAGGTAACTTGTCATTCCTAAGTTAGGTAGTTCTTAGTCCACCAATAGTTCATAATTTGCTAGATGGTGGTAAAGCTTTATGATCTTGTTTTAAGAGTGAAGAAAGATTTGATGGCACAACATCTAGAGACCCGCCACACAACAGCTGCGCATATTCAGACAAATTGATAAGAACTCAAATTTGAGAAACTGGATACATGACGTCTTGAACACCAATCTAAGTACCGTCAACTAAAACACACTAAATCACTCTCTTCTTACCAAATATAAAATAGTGATAGGCAGTAAGCATGGCTATTGGAATGGACCAACATCTAAGTGCAACGACTTAAACAAATTCGATACCTCTCCCCTACGAGTGAGTCTGACTTGGGCCCAGAATTTGAAGTAAAATACTAATTTTGTTGATTATGTGGGTTATTTTTTACAAGCTCTCCCCTACGACCTACAGGGTGATTGGGATGACGCCAAAGATGAGTACAAGAACTTTGACACTCAGTACCCTCTACATACGTGGTGGTGGTGACTTTGCCCTAAAATTAGAAGTAAGTAAAAATACATTAATTATGTGAGTTACATATTTTTACCAAGTCAGTTCCATGACCCGCAGGGTGCTCGGGATAACACAATGGAAGTGTCTACAATAACAAAGTAAAAGAAAATTAGTAATTAAATCATTATCGAGGAAGACGACATGGAGGCAGAGCACGACAACGGCAACACGACAATCATTATCAAGGAAGACGACACACTGTTGGCCTGAGTTGCACACGAGATCGCTGCGATGGGTGATCGTGCTTCCCATGGAAGTGCCACCCTAATCGAAATGCATACCTTTTTTACTCGTCGACTTAAAAAATGGTGATGCTGTATGATTTGACTCAAATGGGGTATCAATCGGTTATTGTGTAATTTCCTTCCCTACAGGCATCCTATTAGATTTATATAAGAACTTAAAGGTTGCTAAGCTCTGGGCGTTTTCCTGTGTTTGAGGCTATCGGTAACTCTGGTCTTCTAGCGACTCGTGTTCCCGGCTCACCCCCTGCTTTGGCCTGGTTTTTCGGCTGTTTTTTTGGTCCACCCTATGTCGTATCGGTATGTTTATTCGAGCGTTTCTCATGTGCTATTTCTTCAGATGTTTCTGAGCTTGACACGTTTGTTTTTGCCGTGGTCGCTGCCATGTATTCTCCTCAGTCCTATCTTTCTGGCTCTTTCAACGTGCGGAGGATTCGGCAAGTTTGCGCAGTTTGCGTTGGGATATGAGGCTGTTGGTATTCTCCCATCCCTCCTCTTGGTTCCTACGCTCCCAAACCCTGGTAATTTTTACATGTTCATGATCCTTTTTGTGCCTGTATGTCAGTTTTCCTTCCTTTTAACATTTTCATTAACAAAACATATTCCATGTTGCAGAGCGTACTTGAAATATAAATGGAGGATCGACTGTGACTTCACTGCGGCAATGACACAAGAGGGGCGAGCGGGGCGGCCGCCCCGAGCCCCAAAAGTCAAGGGGCCCCTCCCAGGTATATGTACGTAGGCATACAGGTCAGGTCTTCGAGTCTTGGGGCGGAAAATATTTGAAGCCGATCTCAGCACAACGCCTCAGTGTTCGTGCTAGGTCTAGGAAGTAAAAATAGATATGATGGGCATGGCCCGTGTTTGCACATACGTGCAGACTGGGTAGGAAAGGAATCGTTCGATTCACTAATCAGGATTTCCTGCAACTCGATCCTTCCCTGTTCCGCTGTTCGTCCCTAATTCTCTTTAATTCTCCCTCCCTCACTGAACGAACGACGCGACCACTATGCCGGCAGGTACGCCTCGTCATGCCCACTTCCCTCGCATGTTCTTCTCTTCCTATTTCTTTTTTTTTCTAATGTTGATTTCCAGATTCTCGATCGACCAAACAGGTTAATAGGAAATTGTTGATAGCACGATCGAAGTTGCACACACATAGCCAGATTAGATTATAAAAAGAAGTTATTATACTAGTTACTATGTCCTAGCAGATTTTGTCGTCATATTAGATGATCTTTTATACTCCATTTAAAAATTATTAGATTTTTGCTAATAATTTTTAAATATTATGGAGTACTTAATCTAATATTTTAATTAGATTAATAATTTTTAAAAGATGGAGTACTCATTATGGAGTTCAGAAAAACATAATTAGTTTTATTAAGAATAGATTTATTAGACGGAGTATAAAAGCTAATTAAAATATTAGATTAAGTACTCCATAATGAACTGAGAATTAAACTGAGCAAACATGAAATAATTGACAAAGAATTACAACAACAAATCATAAAAATGAGGAACACATAAGGCAAGTTTTATTAAGAATAGTTGTCATTGTGAAATTTCTTGGTAAACGCAATTTGGATTTTAGAGGATCCAGCGAGAAACTATATGATGATTCCAATGGCAATTTATTATCTTGTGTGCATATGGTTGCAGAATTTTTATTTGGTAATGCAAGATCATCTTAGGCGTATTAAAAAATCCATTACCAATTTTTAGCCATATTATTCAGAACGAGTTGATTTCTCTTATGGTGCTGACATTATAAATTTTGTATCAAAATTGTCAAAGTAGCCAAATATTTCACTGTTATCCTAGATTGTACCCCGAATGTCAGTCATAAAAAATAGAATGAGTTTGTTGGTTCGATGTATTCATATGTATAATGGAAAAATACAAATTTTGGAGTACTTTGTTGGTTTTTTGGTAGTGGACGACACATCTGGTTTGGGAATTTTTAAGGTATTGGTTGATTCTATGAAGTCCTTTGATCTTAATATTGATGACATTAGGGGCAAGGTTATGACAATGGATCTAACATGAAAGGAAAATACAAGGGGTGCAAAGTCGGTCGCTTGAGGTAAATCCAAGAGCTTTGTACATGCATGTGTTTGCCACAGCCTCAATCTCACTCTCTGTGATATGGCCAAATCTTGTGATAAAGTTGTTTATTTTTTGGAATTGTGCAACGAATATATGTACTATTTAGTGGTTTTAACAAAAAATGGAAAGTTTTTGTTAGCCATGTGAAATATTTAACTATGAAATCTTTGAGCAATACTCGCTAGGAGAGTCAGATTAGAAGTGTTAAAGCAATTAGATTTCAACCTCCTAACATAAAATCAACTCTACTTGAGTTAAGTGAAGATAGTGGTATCGAACCCAAAGTAGAGCGGATCTTATATTAGGAGCTTGAAATCTAATTGCTTTTAACACTTTTGATCTGACTGTCCCAACGAGTATTGCTCAAAGATTTCACAGTTTGACTTTTCACATGGCTAACAAAAACTTTCCATCTTTTGGTACAATCACTAAATATTACATATATTCGTTGCACAATTCCACAAAAAGAAAACAACTTTACCACAAGATTTAGCCATATCACAAAGAGTGAGGTTGAGACTGTGGCAAGCACATGTCATATACAAAGCTCTTGGATTTACCTCAGGTAACCGACTTCACACCCCCTTGTATTTTCTTTTTTGTTAGATCCATTGCCATAACCTTGGCCCCTAATGTCATTAATATTAAGATCGAAGGACTTCATAGAATCAACCAATACCTTAAAAATTCCCAAACCATATGTGTCATCCACTACAAAAAACGAAGAAAGTACTCCACTGTGACGCCCCCGATTTAATCGTACACTAATCATACACGCAAACGTGTACGATCAAGATTAGGGACTCACGGGAAGATATCACAACACAACTCTACAAATAAAATAAGTCATACAAGCATCATATTACAAGCCAGGGGCCTCGAGGGCTCGAATACAAGAGCTCGATCATAGACGAGTCAGCGGAAGCAACAATATCTGAGTACAGACATGAGTTAAACAAGTTTGCCTTAAGAAGGCTAGCACAAACTGGGATACAAATCGAAAGAGGCGCAGGCCTCCTGCCTGGGATCCTCCTAAACTACTCCTGGTCGTCGTCAGCGGGCAGCACGTAGTAGTAGGCACCTCCGGTGTAGTAGGAGTCGTCGTCGACGGTGGCGTCTGGCTCCTGGGCTCCAACATCTGGTTGCGACAACCAGGTAGAAGGGATAGAGGGAAAAGAAGGAGAAAGCAACCATGAGTACTCATCCAAAGTACTCGCAAGCAAGGAGCTACACTACATATGCATGGGTATCAAATGGAATAAGGGTATCATATGTGGACTGAACTGCAGAATGCCAGAATAAGAGGGGGATAACTAGTCCTTTCGAAGTCTACGCTTCTGGCAGCCTCCGTCTTGCAACATGTAGAAGAGAGTAGACTGAAGTCCTCCAAGTAGTATCGCATAGCATAATCCTAACCGATGATCCTCCCCTCGTCGCCCTGTGAGAGAGCGATCATCGGTTGTATTTGGCACTTGGAAGGGTGTGTTTTATTAAGTATCCGGTTCTAGTTGTCATAAGGTCAAGGTACAACTCCAAGTTGTCCTGTTACCGAAGATCACGGCTATTCGAATAGATTAACTTCCCTGCAGGGGTGCACCACATACCCCAACACGCTCGATCCCATTTGGCCGGACACACTTTCCTGGGTCATGCCCGGCCTCGGAAGATCAACACGTCGCAGCCCCACCTAGACCAACAGAGAGGTCAGCACGCCGGTCTAAACCTAAGCGCCCAGGGGTCTGGGCCCATCGCCCTTAGCACACCTGCACGTTGCGAACGCGGCCGAAAGCAGACCTAGCCTAGTGGCCTTCCAGTCCAATCCGGTGCGCGCCACTCAGTCGCTGACGTCACGAAGGCTTCGGCTGATACCACGACGCCGGGATACCCATAACTACTCCCGCGTAGATGGTTAGTGCGTATAGACCAGTAGCCAGACTCAGATCAAATACCAAGATCTCGTTAAACGTGTTAAGTATCTGCGAACGCCGACCAGGGCCAGGCCCACCTCTCTCCTAGGTGGTCTCAACCTGCCCTGTCGCTCCGCCACAAAGTAACAGCCGGGGGCCGTCGGGAACCCAGGCCCACCACTACCTGGATGGAGCCACCTGCCCCTTCAGCCCCCATCTCCGAACAGTATCACAGGTAAGGTAACTGTGTAAAGTATATTGTATATGCCCGTGATCACCTCCCGAAGTGATCACGGCCCAGTAATATAACATGGCAGACGGACAAGAGTGTAGGGCCACTGATGGAACACTAGCATCCTATACTAAGCAGTAGGATAGCAGGTAATGGTAACAACAGTAGTAGCAAGGATAGGCTATGCATCAGGATAGGAATAACGGAAAGCAGTAACATGCTACACTACTCTAATGCAAGCCGTGTAGAGAAGATTAGGCGATATCTGGTGATCAAAGGGGGGGGCTTGCCTGGTTGCTCTGGCAAGAAGGGAGGGTCATCTTCAATGTAGTCGGACACACGGACATCGGCAGTATTCTCGGAGTCTACCGGAAAGAAGTAACGGAGGGGGAACATAATAAATAACAGAGCAATCAAAGCAATACAAAGCATAACATGGCAATACGCGGTGCTAGGGGTGACCTAACGCAGTAGGAGGTGATACCGGCGAAGGAGGAAAACATCCGGGAAAATATCCCCGGTGTTTCGTGTTTTCGGATAATGAATCGGAGGGGAAAAGTTGCATGTTTGCTATGCTAGGGATGTGTGGCGGATAAACGGGCTGCGTATTCAAATTCGTCTCGTCGTTCTAAGCAACTTTCATGTATAAAGTTTTTCCATCCGAGCTACGGTTTAGTTTATATTGAATTTTCAAAGTTTTAAAATGATTTTCTAATTTCTAGATTTAATTTAATTCGAAAATAGATTAGTATTTAAATGCTATGGGTACACAGGAAGTGTACCCAGAAGTGTGTATGGGTATGTCAGGTGGGGGCAGGGGGTCTGAGTCAGCAGTCAACGTTTGACTTTGACCATTGACTGGTCAAACTGACCAGTGGGTCCCCACTGTTAGTGAGACAGTTTGTTAACAAGTTTTATTTATTTAAAATAGTCTAATTAGTTAGTGGGCCCAGTTTGTCATAGACTCAGGTTAGGGATTGTGTTATTTTAATTAAGTAATTAACAATGGTGGGGGCCCACGTGTCTGTGGCAGTGGGGGTGTTAATGGGTTCAGTAACCACCGGTGCTAATCCGGCGGCTCCGGCGATTGCCGGTAAGCCGACTCCGGCCACGGGAGCTCACAGGGGTGGCGGCGTTGGAAATCCCGTTCAACAGCGAACCGGGTGGTGGTCGTGGGGCGGTCGGAGGTGGAGCGTAGAGGCGGTGGCGTTGAGCGGGGCGGTGGCGGCGCTTCTGCTTGCGGGACGCGATGCATGGGATGGTCGGGAGCAAGCAGCAGCAGGAGCGACCGTGGGTAGGAGGGCACGTGCGGCTGCAGTCCATAGCAACGCGGGGCGAGGCCAGGAGGGCGCGGGCCGGCGCGAGGGCGCACTGCCAGGGCGCGGCCGGAGCGTGTCGAAGGCAGGGAAGCAAAGGGAAGCCGAAGGAGGAGCCGCGCGGTAGGGAGCGGGCTAGGCGCGGCGGCGTGCGTGTGCGGGACGGCGTGGTCGCGCGGTGACTGTGCGAGGGGAAGGGGAGCTCACAGGGGGCCGTAGGGAACTGGGCAGCGGGGCGTGAGGAGGACGACAGGGACGACCGGGCGATGGGGAGGCGAGCGGCTGCGGCGTGCTGTCGAGGAGGAAGACGGCGAGGCAGCGTTCCGGGTGACGGTGGCGTGGTCCATCGGTGCTGGTGTCGGGGGCGAGCGGAGGGCGCGGTGGACCAAGCCCGGCGTCGAGCGGCGGGGGCACGGGATCGAAGCCGATCCAGATTGGATCGGGAGGAAGGAGTGGCAACGTGGGGAGGGGGTAGCAGTTAGGGTTTGACCGGGGGGGTCGGGGCGACCTAGTAGGGCGTCGGGGTGGGCCGGCCCATTCGGGCGGCTGGGGCCAGCTGGGCCACTTGGCCCAGCGGGGGGGGGGGTTCTTTTTTTGATTGTCTTCTGTTTTTTGTGTTTTCTTTTCTTTTATTTATTTTCCTTTACTGTTTTATTTTATTTCTTTAACAGTTATAGTTTAATAATAAGTTAAAGTCCACACCTAAATTGGAGTTGTAAAAAAGTTTTTAGTGACTAAATAAACTAGTTTAATATTTGTTTATATTTAATAGCACTCATATAATTGTTTTTTGCTAGTGTTTTATTCATCTCATAGTATTTAAACATTTTAAAAAGGTGTGGCTTCTCCACCATAATTATCTGTGCAATATTTGGTTCACTCCGAACATTTTTGTTTCTATGTTTGAAAACTTTTGTTGTTTGCCATATTTTGAATTGATTTTGAATCGGTTTTGTACTAAAGAAAGATTAGCAACAGTAATTGAAGTGACGTGGCATCATTAGCAGAGAATTACTGTAGGGTAACTATCCGGGCGTCACAATTCTCCTCCACTACAAGAAATCTCGTCCCGAGATTTAAGAGGTAGCGAAAGGGGGAAAGGTTTGGTAACGAATCTAGCGGGTCTTCTTACCCTGGTTTGCTCTTCTCGAAGAGGCCGGTCCAATAAATTGATGTCTTCATTTCTCTGCTTCAGGTCATCATAATGAAGTTGTCGTCCTTCCTTCAGGATCTTCACCGTACATACGAAAGGGTAAGAAGGGAAAACTCGATATGGATGGATTCTAACAAGATCGAGCATCAGAAGGTTAACTCAGGGAAGAAGCATAAGTATCTCTCGATTTGAAACTTAAGAAGATATCGAGAGTGAAGTAAGAAGGTACCATGAGGAGCATTCAAACGGATAGGCAATCGTTCGATGCCTAACCAGAAGGTGAAAGGGTTTCAGGGCAACGAGAATAGGTATTGCGCCTCATACCAGAATAGATCACTAGACAGGTGGTCCGTGAATTACATACGAAGTCAAGCGCGAGGAACAACCTTGGAAACAGGGTGTATAGGAGAGTCAGGTTTCGGTCCTGGGAACTGTGGGTTATGGGCCCACCATGTGGGTTAAAACTAGGAAGGGCGTTGACATCTTGCACGATCATGTGAGCAAGGCATGTCAGAGGATAGTCCGTCGGTTAAGTCGGCAACAACATCGGTACCAAAGGGACGAAGAGAACCATTCTCCTGCTCGTTGAAACGAGGCGGACCAATAGGCAAAGTTCTCGTCCATCGGTGGTTACCGAATGTCATCAACAATCACAACAGGGTCTTGCGGACAGAGTGGTACAACGAGGTGTTTACACAAGCAGGGAAATATTACTGCTTATATATTATAGATCACAAGGAGGTTTAAACAAACCAATGGAAGGAAAATGTGATCATCAGATCAAACCGAACAGTGTAAAGGATAACGTGTTTGACACATATTCCAGGGGTATACCCTTCCCAAGGACAAGCAGAGTATGATATCCATGACAGGATATAATGTAGAAAACCTTTTAGGTAGGGGAGAGAAATTTCATGACATTATCCATACAACGATGTTTGGATAATTTGATTAAGAAAATTTAGCTTTGTGCTTCAAGTGTTCTTATCGATGATAGGAGTACCACATACATGCTTTGAGATAGCACTGACATGGTCTTCAAACAAAGGTCGGGCATTTGGATATACAAAGGATTCATCAGGAACAATTTATAAAGAAAGTCATTCCATTTCCTCATGGAAGAATGGTTAACCTTGCTAAAAAGGAAACTAAAACATTAGGTCCTCCGGTCAGGTGGGCTAGGCATGACATCACCTTACCGGGTCATATAAGGACCAATGATATGTCTCTTGAAAAATGTTCCAACCATCATATCTGACCAAGATTTAGATCTGATTGGTGTCAGGATACCTCAGACTCAGGATGCCTGAGAAGAAAAGGTGCAACACAATTGACGAGACGACATTGTAAGATTCTCGGGAAATGTACTATGGTAGCGAGTTCCGAAACAAGAGTTCATCATTAATCCATGGAGAGGATGAGGAGGTGGCTGATGGACTCAGCGACAATTCAACGGGGTATCCAAAAAAATAGATCTCCACAATTATGTGGATAAGGAGATAACATTTGTCAGATCAAATGATATAATGAAATATGCTCGAGGAAAACATACACAATTAAACCTTGGTTGAAAGGTGCACCCGAAATATGGGTTGGGTTGCACGACCAATGTCAGAATGGTGATTCAATAATCAATAGTCCAAGGATGAACGGCCGACCATTAACTTCAAAGCAATAGGGCTGCTAGAAGGGCAGAATCCAAACAGCACCGTTCACTTGTTGGTACCCCGGTTGGAATCAACACGAGGACCAAGGAATGAACGGAGATGGCAGGAAGTATCACTTGTACAAAGAATTCATAAGGTTGGTGATATTCTCATGACATTCTTAGCAACAAAGGTGGTAATACTCCAAGGTAAAGGAGAACAATTGCTGGATAGCAAGGATCTTAAGGTATAACACCAAACACGGACAAGTTTGTGTTGAAGGGAAGGCAATAAAGTGGCCGATGATAACACAAATCATCGGGGCAAGGATGGTATTTCTCATCATGAATTCAGTTGATACCCTTGAAGAGCTCAGAATGTTGATGATTAAAATTAGCACGATAATGATGTATCCGTTCAGGCTAGGGCAGACATGGAGTATTAAACATGTAAGCGATGAAGATCTCTAATCCTCGTTGAATCGATTCCGTTATCGTTGTCCTTGAGTGTTTCATAACTCAAGGCCCGTGAAAAATTGGAGTCCGTGAGAATGTAATACCTGATGAAGAACTCATAAGAGGTTATGCAGTTCCATGATAATCTCGAGATACCAGGGGGGTAATGCTCGACGACAGATCAAAGTAGAGATTGGACTAGGGTATTGCTCTGCAGAAGACAAATGCTTAAACTTGCATGAGAAATGTTATTTAAAGGAGAACATGGTCAGAACCACGATTGCAAAAGGCCAGATCCCAGAGATAAGATGAACTTATACCAAGGGAATAATTAATTTAAGAAAAGCTTTAATGATAAGATCTACATCGTGTCCATGGGCATGAACACAAAGTTCAAGGTCGACTCCCACTTCTTCAATATATAACCTTCCATTCACTTTTCGCTTTCGAAGAAGTTGTAGTGTTGAAATTTTATCTGGCAAAATACCAGAAGTGTATGACTCGTGAAAACTATCGAGTTCACACATATTAAAGAAGGCATTGGTTCAACCCATCGAGGCATCTTAGGAACATATACCACAAACTTCAGGAGTAATTATCACCAGCTCGAAAGTAGAGCAAGGTTGAGAAAGTAGATGATACCATTTGCCAAAGGCATTATGTATCCGAGGGAAGGCTCACAAGGTTATTGAATATGAAGGACGCTGTCGGATAAAATCCATTAAAGGATCTTCCGGTCCATAACAGAGCTGACGTGAGCACCGGCACACAACCAGAGGAAGTAACAATGCAAAGGCATTGGATTATGGAAACAACTGACTAATCCAGAGCTCAAATGCAAAGGAATTATGATTTTCAAATCAAGGGATCAGAAGCAATGTTCTGATTAGGGATGGATAAGTTGAATAGCCTTAGGGGTACAATCGACGGCAATTGGATTTGTTGAGAACCAGCTCATGTTTTAAAATGACGTCTGAGCCGGAAAGATAATTTAGAAGGATCAACTGATGATTGCATGCATTCGCACTCATGTTGAATCAAAGGGATCAAAATGACGGTGTCTAAGGATACTACCGAATATTGTCAGACATATGGAAAACATCCATCATGCAAACAGACAAGTATTGCAGAGCAATAAGCTACTAAGGATTTTTGGAGGATCGAATAGTATTTCGATGACCATTGTGAAACACATGAACAACTGGGGGATGAGCGGATACTCGATAAGTGTGAGAATTATCCGTAGGGGTATTCAGGTGACAAAGAACAGCAAGGCAGTAAGCTCAAAGGATTATCGAAACAACGACGAGTATTTCAAGGTGTCTTGTAATAACAAGACCAACTGGGAATAAAAGTAAGAACGACAGGTGTAAGTATTTATCCATAGGGATTTTTCGGTGGTAGTGAATTGCAAAAGCAATGGCACAAAGTTTCAGGAGAACATCAGAGAGTATTATCAGAATCTTCTGTTGAAGCAGTCCATCATCTGTAATGAAGGGCTCTCCGGGAGAAAGTGATAATGAGATCCTAATGTTAGATTTAGCAAAATTCATTTAACCCGAATAGAAGAGAGTTCAGAGTCCCAGAGTAAGGATCGAGGAGTAAAAGATCCTAATACCACCCAGAGGGCGACGTGGGCCCGTAAGCCGCACAGCCATGTTAGTAAAAGTTTTTCAATGACTAGACTCGACTTCGGCCAAGGAGTTGGAAAGGGGGATTCCTACAGGCAGTCGGCTCTGATACCAACTTGTGACGCCCCCGATTTAATCGTACACTAATCATACACGCAAACGTGTACGATCAAGATTAGGGACTCACGGGAAGATATCACAACACAACTCTACAAATAAAATAAGTCATACAAGCATCATATTACAAGCCAGGGGCCTCGAGGGCTCGAATACAAGAGCTCGATCATAGACGAGTCAGCGGAAGCAACAATATCTGAGTACAGACATGAGTTAAACAAGTTTGCCTTAAGAAGGCTAGCACAAACTGGGATACAAATCGAAAGAGGCGCAGGCCTCCTGCCTGGGATCCTCCTAAACTACTCCTGGTCGTCGTCAGCGGGCAGCACGTAGTAGTAGGCACCTCCGGTGTAGTAGGAGTCGTCGTCGACGGTGGCGTCTGGCTCCTGGGCTCCAACATCTGGTTGCGACAACCAGGTAGAAGGGATAGAGGGAAAAGAAGGAGAAAGCAACCATGAGTACTCATCCAAAGTACTCGCAAGCAAGGAGCTACACTACATATGCATGGGTATCAAATGGAATAAGGGTATCATATGTGGACTGAACTGCAGAATGCCAGAATAAGAGGGGGATAACTAGTCCTTTCGAAGTCTACGCTTCTGGCAGCCTCCGTCTTGCAACATGTAGAAGAGAGTAGACTGAAGTCCTCCAAGTAGTATCGCATAGCATAATCCTAACCGATGATCCTCCCCTCGTCGCCCTGTGAGAGAGCGATCATCGGTTGTATTTGGCACTTGGAAGGGTGTGTTTTATTAAGTATCCGGTTCTAGTTGTCATAAGGTCAAGGTACAACTCCAAGTTGTCCTGTTACCGAAGATCACGGCTATTCGAATAGATTAACTTCCCTGCAGGGGTGCACCACATACCCCAACACGCTCGATCCCATTTGGCCGGACACACTTTCCTGGGTCATGCCCGGCCTCGGAAGATCAACACGTCGCAGCCCCACCTAGACCAACAGAGAGGTCAGCACGCCGGTCTAAACCTAAGCGCCCAGGGGTCTGGGCCCATCGCCCTTAGCACACCTGCACGTTGCGAACGCGGCCGAAAGCAGACCTAGCCTAGTGGCCTTCCAGTCCAATCCGGTGCGCGCCACTCAGTCGCTGACGTCACGAAGGCTTCGGCTGATACCACGACGCCGGGATACCCATAACTACTCCCGCGTAGATGGTTAGTGCGTATAGACCAGTAGCCAGACTCAGATCAAATACCAAGATCTCGTTAAACGTGTTAAGTATCTGCGAACGCCGACCAGGGCCAGGCCCACCTCTCTCCTAGGTGGTCTCAACCTGCCCTGTCGCTCCGCCACAAAGTAACAGCCGGGGGCCGTCGGGAACCCAGGCCCACCACTACCTGGATGGAGCCACCTGCCCCTTCAGCCCCCATCTCCGAACAGTATCACAGGTAAGGTAACTGTGTAAAGTATATTGTATATGCCCGTGATCACCTCCCGAAGTGATCACGGCCCAGTAATATAACATGGCAGACGGACAAGAGTGTAGGGCCACTGATGGAACACTAGCATCCTATACTAAGCAGTAGGATAGCAGGTAATGGTAACAACAGTAGTAGCAAGGATAGGCTATGCATCAGGATAGGAATAACGGAAAGCAGTAACATGCTACACTACTCTAATGCAAGCCGTGTAGAGAAGATTAGGCGATATCTGGTGATCAAAGGGGGGGGCTTGCCTGGTTGCTCTGGCAAGAAGGAAGGGTCATCTTCAATGTAGTCGAACACATGGACATCGGCAGTATTCTCGGAGTCTACCGGAAAGAAGTAACGGAGGGGGAACATAATAAATAACAGAGCAATCAAAGCAATACAAAGCATAACATGGCAATACGCGGTGCTAGGGGTGACCTAACGCAGTAGGAGGTGATACCGGCGAAGGAGGAAAACATCCGGGAAAATATCCCCGGTGTTTCGTGTTTTCGGATAATGAATCGGAGGGGAAAAGTTGCATGTTTGCTATGCTAGGGATGTGTGGCGGATAAACGGGCTGCGTATTCAAATTCGTCTCGTCGTTCTAAGCAACTTTCATGTATAAAGTTTTTCCATCCGAGCTACGGTTTAGTTTATATTGAATTTTCAAAGTTTTAAAATGATTTTCTAATTTCTAGATTTAATTTAATTCGAAAATAGATTAGTATTTAAATGCTATGGGTACACAGGAAGTGTACCCAGAAGTGTGTATGGGTATGTCAGGTGGGGGCAGGGGGTCTGAGTCAGCAGTCAACGTTTGACTTTGACCATTGACTGGTCAAACTGACCAGTGGGTCCCCACTGTTAGTGAGACAGTTTGTTAACAAGTTTTATTTATTTAAAATAGTCTAATTAGTTAGTGGGCCCAGTTTGTCATAGACTCAGGTTAGGGATTGTGTTATTTTAATTAAGTAATTAACAATGGTGGGGGCCCACGTGTCTGTGGCAGTGGGGGTGTTAATGGGTTCAGTAACCACCGGTGCTAATCCGGCGGCTCCGGCGATTGCCGGTAAGCCGACTCCGGCCACGGGAGCTCACAGGGGTGGCGGCGTTGGAAATCCCGTTCAACAGCGAACCGGGTGGTGGTCGTGGGGCGGTCGGAGGTGGAGCGTAGAGGCGGTGGCGTTGAGCGGGGCGGTGGCGGCGCTTCTGCTTGCGGGACGCGATGCATGGGACGGTCGGGAGCAAGCAGCAGCAGGAGCGACCGTGGGTAGGAGGGCACGTGCGGCTGCAGTCCATAGCAACGCGGGGCGAGGCCAGGAGGGTGCGGGCCGGCACGAGGGCGCACTGCCAGGGCGCGGCCGGAGCGTGTCGAAGGCAGGGAAGCAAAGGGAAGCCGAAGGAGGAGCCGCGCGGTAGGGAGCGGGCTAGGCGCGGCGGCGTGCGTGTGCGGGACGGCGTGGTCGCGCGGTGACTGTGCGAGGGGAAGGGGAGCTCACAGGGGGCCGTAGGGAACTGGGCAGCGGGGCGTGAGGAGGACGACAGGGACGACCGGGCGATGGGGAGGCGAGCGGCTGCGGCGTGCTGTCGAGGAGGAAGACGGCGAGGCAGCGTTCCGGGTGACGGTGGCGTGGTCCATCGGTGCTGGTGTCGGGGGCGAGCGGAGGGCGCGGTGGACCAAGCCCGGCGTCGAGCGGCGGGGGCACGGGATCGAAGCCGATCCAGATTGGATCGGGAGGAAGGAGTGGCGACGTGGGGAGGGGGTAGCAGTTAGGGTTTGACCGGGGGGGTCGGGGCGACCTAGTAGGGCGTCGGGGTGGGCCGGCCCATTCGGGCGGCTGGGGCCAGCTGGGCCACTTGGCCCAGCGGGGGGGGTTCTTTTTTTGATTGTCTTCTGTTTTTTGTGTTTTCTTTTCTTTTATTTATTTTCCTTTACTGTTTTATTTTATTTCTTTAACAGTTATAGTTTAATAATAAGTTAAAAGTCCACACCTAAATTGGAGTTGTAAAAAAGTTTTTAGTGACTAAATAAACTAGTTTAATATTTGTTTATATTTAATAGCACTCATATAATTGTTTTTTGCTAGTGTTTTATTCATCTCATAGTATTTAAACATTTTAAAAAGGTGTGGCTTCTCCACCATAATTATCTGTGCAATATTTGGTTCACTCCGAACATTTTTGTTTCTATGTTTGAAAACTTTTGTTGTTTGCCATATTTTGAATTGATTTTGAATCGGTTTTGTACTAACGAAAGATTAGCAACAGTAATTGAAGTGACGTGGCATCATTAGCAGAGAATTACTGTAGGGTAACTATCCGGGCGTCACATCCACAATTTGTATTTTTTCATCAGACATATGAACATCGAACCAACAAACTCATTTTGGTTTTGATGACTCACATTCAGGGTACAATCTAGGATAACAGTGAATTATTTGGCCACTTTGACAATCTTGATGATAAAATTTCTAGTGTCAGCAGACATACGAGAAATCAACTCATTCTGTATAATATGGCTAAGATAATGGCAATGGATTTTTTTTTAATACGCGCAAGAAGATCTTGCATTACCAAATCAAAATTCTACAACCATCTCCACACAATATAAGAAACTGACATTGGAATCATCATAAAGTTGCTCGATGGATCCTCTAAAATCCAAATTGCGCTTACCAAGAAATTTCACAATGGCTACTATTCTTAATAAAACTTGCCTTATGCGTTCCTTCATCTTTGTGATTTGTTGTTGTAATTCGAGTGCTCATATCGGTCTTATAACATTTGCTTCTTTCTTCTCATTCGCTTTCTTCTTCCCTTTTCTTTTTATCACTTCCGGATGAATACTTTCAACCCAAACTCGATATAACTCTGCTGAAATTGAAAGGAACAAATAGTTTTTAAAATTAGCGCAAAGCTAATTAAAATATTAGATTAAGTACAGAAGATCATCTAATATGATGACAAAATCTGCTAGGGTATACTAATTAGTATAGTACCTTCTCTTTGTAATATAATCTGGTTGTGTGTGCAATGATTCGAGCGCCCTATCAACACTTCCTTGTTAACCTATTTGATCGATCGAGAATTTGGGAATCATGACTAGAAAGAAAAGAAACATGAAGAGAAGAACATGTCAGGGAAGATGGCATGATGAGACGTACCTGCCGCCACAGTGGTCGCGTCGTTCATGCAGCGAGGGAGGTAGAGTTGAAGAGGATTACAGATGAACAACAGAATAGGGAAGGACGGTCCAAAGTTACATGAAAATGTGATTAGTGAATCGAACGATTCCTTTCCTATCTAGTCTGTACGTACGTGCAAACATGGGCCAGACCCATCGTATATATTTTTACCTCCTATGCCTAGCATGAGCGCTGAGGCGCTGCCGCTGAGATTGGCTTCAATTTTTTCTCTCTCGAAGACCTGACCTGTATGCCTATGTACATGTACTTGGGAGGGCTTGGGAGGGCTCCCCTGACTTTTGGGGGCCCAGGACGGCCGCCATGCACCCCCCCCCCCCCCCCCCCCCCCCCCCGGGGCGGCCCTGGCCTTTGGAAAACTAGCATTAAATCACCCTTGATAATCTCCTAGCAACTCTTGAAGAACGACCTCGAGAAGTCGTCTAGCCCAGACGCCTTGTCCATCGGCATGTCCTAGATTGCCTCCTTAATCTCCCCAAGCATGAAAGGCCGCTCGAGCTCATGCATGTCGTGCTTCAGCAAATTTAGCCTGTCCCAGTTGAAAGGGGCCGCCATGCATGCGCTGGTTCCCATGATCCCCTGAAAGTGATCAGCTAGCAAGTCCAGAATTTTGTCCTGCTCATCCACCATGGTGCCGTCAACGGCAACGATGGAGTGGATGTGGTTCTTGCGAGACCGAGAGTTGGCTTTTATGCGGAATAACTCGGAGTTAGCATCGGTGGCCCGCAGCCATGAAACCCTAACTCGCTGTTTTTGCTTGATCCACATCAAAACAGTCAGGCCTAGGTGGCATGATTTGAGAGCTCCCGAAGGCGGGTCTCATCTGCAGTTAAAGTCCTAGAATCCTGGGCCATATCAAGGCGCAAGGTAATCTCATGAACCATGTTAATCTGCCGCTTGAGATTTCCAACAGAGCACTTTCTCCAAGTGGAGAGGGCCTTCCTAACCCGACGCAGCTTGATGTGAGTCGTGTTGATGGGGTCCGCACTCCCTACCAGCAAGTTCCAGGAGGCAGAAACAACGTCGCTGGAACCACCGCAGCTTGATGTTGGAGATGCTCTAATAGAACACGTAGTCGGCAACCCTAAAGCAATGGCAATCAACAAAGCAGGCGAGTGAAACATGTATATAGGACCACAGAAAAACACTAACAGTACAAGCACCACGGGCACGTGCAACAGACATATAAGACCACAGTTCTCCAAAAAACAGACATATAAGACCACAGAAAACCCCTTTGCTTTTTTTGAGGAAAAGAAAACCCCTTTGCTTCACGACAGAAAATCGCACACGGGCTTCTCATTGGGCCTGCTAGTATGGATCACTAAGGGAGCTTCTGCAGTGGACAAACAGCGGCGACGGTACAGCAATTTGGAAAACCCTATTTGCCATTGGCTGCAGCGAACTGTCGGGCAATCTCCTGGGTTGTTTCTTTTCTGTTTTTTTACTTTATATTTTTTTTCGTTTTTTTATTTTGTTTTTCCTTTTCTTTTGTTCTGTTTAGTTTTTCAAGTTTATTTCCACTTTTAAAAAATATTCAGAAATTTCAAAAAATTGTTCAAAATTTCAAAAAAATATTCACTTTTCAAATTTTGTTTCGAAATATAAGAAAATATTAGAATGTCAATATTTGTTTGCTTTTTGAAAATTTGTTCACAAACACAAAATTTGTTGTAGTTTTCAAAAAATTTGCACAAATTCAAAAATTATTCACTTTTTTTAATTTGTTCGCAAATTCAGAAAATGTTTGGGGAATTTCAAAACATGTTCGCATTTTCAAAAAATTGTTCATAATCTCAAAAAATGTTTGGGAATTACAAAATTTGTTCATAAAGTCAAACAATGTTCTCAAATTCAAAAATGTTCATGCTTAATATTTTTTACAAGTTCAAAAAATCTTTTGGAATTTAAAAAATTGTTCGTGTTTCAAAAAAATCTTTGTAATTTTGAAAAATGTTCATGTTTTCAAATTGTGTTCCTGTTTTTCAATTTTTTTAGAAATTTCCAAAATATATAAATGTATATAAATTTCAAATTTTGTTGAAACTAAAAATGGTTGCGCTGTCATCCCTCACGAGCAGCTACTGGTTCCGGTGGTTAGTAGCACTATTATTTAATTTTGATGTCACGAGTTTGATTCCTCCCTGCAGCATTTCATTTTGGTATTTTTGTCACGCTACACAGCTAGCTTTACTGTTTTCGAGTGGGCCGGCCCAGTCGAGGTCCCTTTTTGTGTTGGCTGTGGAAGGAGGAGCTAGTACGAGCAGTATTCATACCTATTGACGCTGAAGCAATATTGAGAATCCCCTTATGTACAAAGGTGGATGATTTTTGGGCATGGAGCAAGGAGATTCGAGGAAACTTCACTGTATGTTCAGCATATAGGATGATTCAGAATACAAAGTTAACCCGAGAGAGTTGGCTGTATGAATTGAGAGGAACATCGAATGCTGATGAAAGCAATGGTTGGTCATCTTTGTGGCACACCCAGGTCCCCAACAAAATACGGGCGTTTCTTTGGCGTCTCGTCAGGGAATCGATTCCTACCTGTGACCTTCTACATCATCATAACATGGCTAATTCGCCGGCATGCCTGCCGTGTGGCGTGGTCGATTCGTGGAGGCATGCATTGCTCGAGTGCACCATGTCAAGGAGTGTTTTGGCTTTATCTTCGGAGTCTCTTGTGGAATAGATGAGCATAAATGCGAATCCAACCGCCAAGCACTACTAAAAGTCTAGCAACAGCACGGGTTTTAGGACTATCAGTAGCGCGGGCAGAAGCGCTACTGGTACAACGCTACAGCTAAAGGTTAGCAGTAGTGTTGGTTAACCCACGCTACTGCTACACCGACTTAGGGCCTATTCTGATCTCCTCCCAACTCCATGAACTCCACGATTCTAGCTTCCCATCTCAGCTTCTCACTCCACGCAGCGAGACAACTTCGTTCAGCTCCGATCGCTAGCTTCTCCCATCACTACTATGGGCTGGCAGCATGGGTGGCCCGCCTTAGCACCCTAATGGGCCGGTTGGAGGCAGCCCAGCTTGGCTTTCCAGCGAGAGAAGGAGCACAAAGTATCAATTCGATCGAGCGATATGTTCCACGAGCTAGTGTACCGGTTCGATGTGCCATCACTTGGCGGTGGCATTTGTACGTAATTTGAGCGAACTTCTCCTTTTCCAATCCGTGGAGCTGGACTTTTGGTGCTTCACGTTTTTACACTAGCGGCTGGCCAGGCTTCTCGCTTCTAGCTTCTTGGCCCAAACTCGTTCGGCTCAGCTCCACTCCAGAAATTTGTGAAGCTTGGAGCTCGAGAGCCTTCGAACACGCCCTTAGTAGTAGCGCTTTCTCGACGCGGCGCTACTGGTAATTACTAGTAGCGCTTCTCCCAGCCCGCGCTACTACTATTATTCCATATTTTTTTTATTTCATGTTGTATTCATACACCTCTATACAAGTTTTCATACAGCAGCAATTTAGAGATTGTTTTTACATCATAATGAGTTATTACATCATTGAGTGAAAGAACCGTGGATTAGTTTCAAGTGGATGGCATCCACTTGAAACTAATCCGCGGTTCTTTCACGCAATGATATAATAAATATCATCATTATATCATTAATAACTTATCATCATAATACATCATTGTCATATAACACCTCCTGTTGATCATCGTTTTGATCGATGAGACATCACATAGCAAGTTGGTCACTAGTCATAATCACAACTAATCCTCATTATCAACTCTAACACATTGTACCACATAATAAACATATTGTACCTCATAGGACCTACTACATTCTCTTATGACCTACTATATTCTCTAAGGTAAAATAGCAAAAAACAAGATAGCCCCTGGCTCTTCATTATGGAGAATGCAGATTATCCTGTCTCCAATTCTTGTCTTTTGCTTAATGTTGCTTCCAAGAACCTCCTTACGAATGTCCAAACATTTTTTCCACTCTTTGATTAGCATGTGTTCACCGGTTTCAGAAATCCGATATGCACATGTGAGATCCGTAGGATGACTTGGCTGTATGTTCAGAACTTTAAGGCGACCATTGTAATACATCAGATGAGGCACATAATCCATCGGGATTTTCTGTTGAAAAACATAGTAATAACTTCATAGTTAGCAATGATGTACTAGTTTTAGAAATATGCAAAAGATGCACGGATATCGTAATAGTAAAAAATCTTACCAGGGTATCTTCATAGAAGTTATCGTGGTTCAACACGTGCACTAGTGGCACGTATTCACCATAATTTGGAGGAGTTTGATAATAGGTATTGTAATTCTCAAAAAAGTACAAAATACGATCAGATGATTTTTCTCCTTATAAGTTAATTCGGAGCCATCAGTGTAGTGGGTTTTGTCTACCATCTTCCACACATTCTTTGAAGAATGAAAATAAGTTGTCAATGGAAATAAGTTGTCAACTGTTTTGAAATAAACAATATAAATTAGTTAATAACTATGTTTGAGAAACTCACATAGCGGTAGAATCGAAAGCGTATCAACAAGGACCCAAATGTCCATATTGTTTTCCTCGATGTCAGGATCACCAAGATCCATGGTGACAATCATACCCTCATAAAAACCATACATTTTGCAAAGTGCTTCCCAATTTTGGCAACCAAAATGGGTTACGCTCTGAGAATTGTACAGATTTACTTCAAAATCCATATCATGATGGGTCCTTAGGTATACCTTTGTTTCAAAATTTTCATGGTCTTCAAAACCCATCCTCTCCAAGACATAGCGTCTTGCATGGCATGGGATAAGCTAGTCGAATTGTAAAAGATGAAAATTAGACATTGAAATAGTTGAGTCGTGCTTAATTACGAAAAAACCACTTGTCGTCGTTGCGTACCGTTTCAACATCGAAGGTCTCCTCGAGCTTAATGCTGAAGCACCGATCATCGTCCAGGTGAGGGTACCTGTCGCACATACCTCGATCGTTGTGGCACCAGCTGCACTCCCTTGGGAGACTTTCGTCATCCGAGTATGACATTTCCTACGTTCATAATTTAAAGATTAAACTTGTACAATTAAGTATATGTACTAAAAACCTAAATTAGATCATTATTTTTCGAGAAAATCCAGGCCACTCGATATTTCCTACATATTCTAGCACAAGTCATGCCAGAATTCACGGAAAAATCCAGCATGACCTTTGCTAAAAAAAGGACATATCGAGCGCCTGAAATTTGCTGGAACGAAAATTAATCAACACTCCGGCAAAACATAGGCCACTCGGAGGTATAACCTGAACATGACCGGCCACTTGAGCAACCACATATCCTATTTGAGCAACACAGGATATACATGTTTTTATCTACATCATATATATATATATATATATATATATATATATATATCTTATAGGACTCATATTGACATGGAGATTTGGCTGGTCTCACCTTGAGGTCAGAGGGGGTCGGTGACGGGGACGACAGTGGGGATGATGGAGGGGCTCCTTGATTTTTGCAAAAGCAAAAACCCTATAAGTTATCACTAATACATCCCGAATAATTTCTTAAAATATAAAAATAACAACAAATATGACATGTTCAACTAGTTCTATTAATTCAACTAGTTATTACTAAATATAAACTTACTATAAATAGAAAAAAACTAGTTTTTTCTAAAAATAAAGTAGTCCAACTAGTTTATTAATTTACTTACTAATTATTTTAAACACTTACTAAATAAAGTAGTTCTATTAAGCACTTACTATAAATAAACTAGTTCTATTAAGCACTTACTATAAATAAACTAGTTCTATTAAACACTTGCTAAAAATTCTACTACCCTAGTTCTACCCTAAATTTTCTTACTTCTATTTTATTCAAAACACCTAAAATAGTCAAAAAAATATTCTATTAAAAAACCTACATTCTACAATGTCTACATTCTAAAATCTACATTTAAATTATCTACAATTTGCAAGAACAGAGACAAGGGAGGGATGGAGGAGAGAGGAGGGGGAGGGGCCGGCCGGAGGAGGAGGAGGGAGGGGCAGTGGGAGGAGGGCTGCCGGCGGAGGAGGAAGGAGGGCACTACTAGGAAAAGAGCTACTAATGGCGCACCAGTTTTGCCTACTAATGGCGCATCACTGGTGCGCCATTAGTATCATGCCACTAGTATCATGCCATTAGTATCTGATATACTAATGGCGCACCACTGGTGCGCCATTAGTATAGGCCACGGTGCGTCATTAGTATAGGCCACTGGTGCGCCATTAGTATAGGCCACTGGTGCGCCATTAGTATTTTTGAATTTTGAAGGCGGGAAAATAGTAGTGGCGCACCGTCTAACCCCCACCGTGCGCCATTGCTATTTTTGAATTTTGAATTTGGATCTGGATCGTGATTTTTTTGCCCATTTTTTGCTCGTTTTTTGGCACGATATTATTTCAAATTTTGTTCCTGTTTTTGGATCTTGTACGTTCTTTTGCCGTGTTCTTTTGCCGGAGAGGAGTTCGCCGGAGAGGAGGAGGAGGAGGTCACCGGAGAGGCGCTCGCCTACATCGCCGGAGAGGAGGAGGAGGAGTTCGCCGGAGAGGAGGAGGAGGAGGTCGCCGGAGAGGAGGAGGAGGAGGAGGTCACCGGAGGAGTTCACCGGAGCATCGGAGAGGAGGAAGGAGAAACCATGAGGGGATGGGAGGAGAGGAGGGAGGAGGAGCTCACCGGAGAGGAGGGAGGAGAAATCGTGAGGGGAGGAGAGGAGGGAGGAGGAGGTCGCCGGAGAGGAGGAGGAGGAGGTCGCCGGAGAGGAGGAGGGTAGTATGGTGGAGGAGAGAAGGGAAGATGGAGTGGAGGAGAGGAGGAGATGGAGTGGAGGAGTGGTGGAGTGAAGGAGAAAAATGAAGGAGGAGAGGACCACGCCCAGCCATATATATGGCATAGTAATGGCGCACCGCGGGTAGTTGCGCCATTACTAACTTTTTTTAATTTTTTTGATTTATTTTGAATTTTGAAGGCAGGAAGATACTAATGGCGCACCATGGGCAGGTGCGCCATTAATAACTTTTTTTGACTTATTTTGAATTTTGAAGGCGGGAAAATAGTAATGGCGCACCATAGGTAGGTGCGCCATTAGTAAGTTTGATTTTTTTTGAATTTTTTTGCCTCTCCAGATCTTAAAAATCCCGTATCTTTTTTTCTGTTAGGTTTTTGAGGTTTTTGAAAATGTTTAACGAGGTTCCCTGGTTAAATTCGGATGTAACTTTTCGAGTAGATGATTTTTCATATAAAAAACTTTTTCATCCGAGTTCGTACGCAAAAGTTATGCCCAATTTTACAAATTCTCGAGAGATTTCGCAAATAAAGTCGAAATTCATATTTGTAAATTTTCACAACAACTAGACCACATATCACATGGGAAACTTATTTTCTTTTATTTTTTTGACATTTCCATCATTTTTGTTTATTTTTTAAAACTGAAAAGGCGGTCCACGGGGCGGGGGGGGGGGGGGGGGGGGGGGGGGGGGGGGGGGGGGCGGCGCACCGTGGGGGTGGTGCGCCATTACTAGCGTGGGAAAACTTTTTTTACTAATGGCGCACCGTGGAAGTGGTGCGCCATTACTAGCATGGGAGTGGTGCGTCATTACTAGCATGGGAGTGGTGCGCCATTACTAGTTTTGATGTATTTTTTTAAAAAAAAATTTACTAATGGCGCACCGTGGATGTGGTGCGTCATTAGTATTTGCACACTAATGGCGCACCAACACATGGTGCGCCATTAGTATATAGTAATGGCGCACCACATGTCTGGTGTTGGTGCGCCATTAGTATATAGTAATGGCGCACCACATGTCTGGTGCGCCATTAGTGTCAATTCCATTTATAGCCCTTTTCCTAGTAGTGGGGAGGAGGGGGCGGCCGGAGGAGGAGGAAGGAGGGGGCGGCCGGAGGCGGAGGGAGGAGGGCGCGGTGGGAGGAGGAGGGAGGGAAGGAGGGAGTACCTCGGTGGAGGACGGACGACGGCGGCGGACGACGGGTATCGGCATGGGCGAGAGTGACTGAGAGGGAGAGTGAGTGAGAGAGGGTTAGCCGCGTGGGGAGGATAAGGTAGGGTTAGGAGTAGCGCGTGTGTGAGAAAAGCGCTACAACTAAGAAGAATAGCAGTAGCGCTGGGCGAGGATACGCGCTACTGCTAAGTTGGGCTAGCCATGTGCGTCCAGTTCAAACATAGTAGCAGCACTTTTTGCTAGTACACGCTACTGCTAAAGTTATAGCAGTAGCGCGGTTTATTTACGAGCGCTGCTACTAAGTAGCAGTAGCGTATGATTTTATCTAGCGCTACTGCTAAGGTGTTGTGTATAAGATTTTCCTTAGTAATAAAGCAATGATTGTTTAACCTGCAGAGCTTTGCTATCTCATGCCGATTTCACAGGATAGAAGTTACACTTTGGGTAATATGGAGTTCGATGAGGAAACTGATATCCGGGGATATACACCACACACCTTTCGCCACAAATACCTTTGTGAACTTCATTAATGATCTGGAGGTGCTGAGGATGCCATCCGGCGAGCCAGCAAATGTCCCGCCCCGGCCAAATTGGTGGATTGCTCCTCCGGAGAATATGAGCAAGATTAACGTAGATGCGGCGTTTACGCGGAACATCTCGGCTGGATCTGTTGCAGCTGGTTGCAGGGACCATGATAGACTCTTCATGGGGGGCATCGCCGATTACTTTAATTGGTATTAATGATCCCACAACACTGGAAGCGCTAGCAGTCCGGGAATCACCGGCTTTGGCAGATGACTTATATGAACGAAGGATCTTTGTAGCTTCTCATTGCAATATCGTGATTGATGATATCAAGCAAAGGAGTGCCGCTGTCTACGGAGCCATCATTCGAGAGATCTCAGATCGATCTAGACTTTTTACCGCTTGCACTTTTAGCCGTGAATTTATGAGCTCGAATACCGAATCTCACAAAGCATGCTCTTTCACTTGGGATTGGCTGCCGCGTTTGGTTAAGCAATCCCGTGATCTTTCTTTTGTTTCTGTAAACATTATGACGAGTTAAATAAAAAGCTTCGTAAGATTGTTAGAAAAAGGGAGTGTCTAATTTTCAGTCATCTGTTTTCCCATTTGGTTTAGGTCGTTTTTCTTGTCCACACAGTTCTTTACACGTGTCTTTGTAGTAGTTTCAGTCCAGACTGTAGAGCCAAAAAAACAATTGTTTTCATTTCAGTTTCAGGTCGTATTCTCCCTCCCCCTCGTCTACCTTCAAACACATGTTGGCGCCTCTCCCTAACGGGTCACTTGCAAACCCGCTACTGATTCATACCTTGACATATTGTGTGGACATGGACTAAATGGGAGTGACAGTATAGCTTAAAAAAAGTAACAAAATAGGAGCCAAGTAAACATGATGCTGGATGCAAACCAGAGTCTCGCTTAGCTATATGTCCCTTGAACTTTCTTCTCTAGTTCAAAACTGACCACAACAAGAATATACTGGAGACCATAAAACTGAAGATTGAATAGTCACACTGAAAATGAACAAAAAAAGATGCACAAATGGCAACCCATGTATCCGTTGGTCAATATAGTAGAGTTTCATACAGCTTTGCACTCTCTCTTGCCTTCTTCTTCATGTCTTCCGTGAACACATCAGCCTCAAGCGCTAGATCAGCCTGGTTGGGAGGTGGCGCAACCATGCAAATCAGCAATTTTGGCACTGGTCCATCGAGTACAAAATGGAGCAAAACTCCGTCACTGAGATTGTTCAACGTGATGAAGTCCTCCCACCCAACGCCACAGATGCAGGTCCTCCTGTGTTCTTTCCTGATCTCGGTGATGAATTTGCGCCCCTCAAATTCCTCAAAAAGCATGCCGCCAGTGGCGCAATTGAATTCGACCGTTCAGTGGCATGGGATAAACTGCAGGAAAAAGCAAAAAAAAATGGAAAAGGAAGAACAAAAGATAGGCTATCCTCATGCTTGTTGGGGCATGAGACGTTTGCAGATGAGACTGACAAATAGCTAAACTCTAAAAATTGATAGACTAAAAAGGAAAATGAATGCAACAAAAGTAATGACCGAAAATTAGAAAAAAAAATCTAAGAAAAAGCTAAATTTGCTATAATTCTATCAGCTAAAAGGACTAAGTTTATATCTGAAAAGAAAAAAAATGAAATCATACACGAACTAAAGAAGAAATGAAATGTTTAACTGAACAGGACAACTATTATGCTATCACAAAACACACAGGGAGGTATGGTAATATCCACATCATAGCCTCCTATAAATGCGTGATGAATGAAAAATTGACCATAACAGATAAGTAGACTGTAGTGATAAATTAATAACTGACCATGACAGGGAACTAGACTATACTGATAAATTAAGCATATTCAAAATCATGTTACCACTGAGCTTTCAATGTCTTCAGACAATCAAACACCAAAATTTAAACCCGATGAGTGATGGCTAGCTCAGTCGGACTTGCAGATTGGGCACACCATCCCTGTTACTGTTACACATGTGGCAGAAAAAAAAATATTTGTTAGCAAAAAGATGACTGAAAAATTAAGAATAGAAACTCACCAGATAACTAATTTAAGCTACAGGAATTATAAACACATATCAAGTCTAACCATTTCAAAATGAATGCTGAAAATACAAGAACAACAAAATAAATTGAAAATAATAAGCTGAATGGAAAGTACACTAATAAATGACTGAACATAAAACTGATAGACAAGAACAAACACTGACCAAATAACTAAATAGAACTACAATGAGACACTTAAGATACTGAACAAACACTGGCGAAATAATAACCACTTAACATAAAGCTGAAGAGAACTGAGACTGATACTTAGGTATACTGACGACTAAAAATTGAAAATAATCTAACAAAAAACCAGTGCAGAAACTGAAAAAATTTAGCACTTACAGGAACATAAGATTCACAACAGAAATAATCATCTACTAAAAGACAAGACCCATGAGAGATAGGACTGAAGAAAGATGCAAATGATAATTAAATATGATAAAATGAATACTGATACTATTAAGATAAACTAATATAAGACTAAGAAGGCAAGCTTACAGACCGACGAACAAAAATAATGAAAAATGAACACTTAAGAATATGAACAAAAAATGAATGTGATGTTTTCATGTTATTTGATAGAGATGCAAAGAGGGACTGATACGAGACATCTTTGTTAGAGTCTTCGTAGCAGTAGTGAGAATGAGCATGGCATCTGTCAAAAAAGAGCGGCCCACAGAGTGAGGTTTTAAAAAAAATCACATCGGTAGAAAAGTGATACACACCGCATAATGAATTAAGAACCTACGGGTTCGGACACTAAACTGACAGACGCGTAACATTAGAAAAACTGACACTTAAGATACTGATATGGTGGGGTACTGGTAGGTGGTGTGCAACAGGAGAGGTCCCAAGACTGATAAACCTACAAAACCTAACACTGAAGACTGACACCTGAGTAGCATAGTATAAAAAACCTAACTTGATTACTGAATCCGAAAAGAAATCATAACAACAAGCAACACTACACTGAAATCGTACTCAAGAATACACACTGAATAAGTGAATATGACTTGAAGACCTTGAGTACTGAATCTGAAACAGCTGACTGATAGAAAGAAAAAATCATACTGAGGAATGCACACTAAATATGACTTGAAGAACTTGATTACTGAATCCGAAGCAGATAACTGATGGAAATAGAGGACTGATAGAAAGAAGAACTCATAAAAATAACTAAGAATAATAAGACTGAGAAGAATACCAAGAAGACTAAGGAATGAAGATAACTAAGGACTGATAAATAAGAAAAGACGACATGGAGACTGAAGAGTACTAAAATAAGTGGGACAAATGAGAGACTAATCTACTATCATTTTTAGCTGAAAAAGCTATGCTAACTGAGACCAAAAAAAGAGACAGAATACTGCAAAAAATGAAGAAGTGGAAATGATGAATGGCAAGGAAAATTAAGTGAAGACTTTCCATCCTGTATAAATGACAAGATGGAGAAGAACAAGGCGGATAAATGAAGAATGACAAGTAAACAGATAAATGAAAAAAAAATGAAATAGCAAGCCTACAGAATGATAAACAAAGTCCAGATTGAAAAAATAGAGGGGGCGAGACTGAAGAAGGATGAGAATGAGGATTCGGTAATGGCCATGCCTATCTGGAGCCACTTAAGTAGGACACTCCTATTTATATACAAAAAATGAAAACTAAAGAAAAAAGAGTGAATAGTTACCAAAAGGATAGCCAATTTTAAGTTCTGAGCTTGAATTTTAAAAGGTAGACACTTAAGTAGGACACTACAAACTGATTTGCAAGAAGAATAGTAAGAAGTCAGTTGTTCATCTTAGAATTAATATATAGAGAAAATGCTAGATAACAATATAAGAGACCAAAACAGGAGACTTAGGAAGAAATGGACAAAAGACACTATAGTGAAGAAAATGAACAAAAACCACTAGGTCATGACCACACACGTCTCTAGCCAGCTGGCCAACACCTTACAATAGTGTATAATGACATCTACGATTCCGTGCTCGTGCAACACTAGCGATCTTCCTAGTGTATATGAGAATGGGCCAGAGCTCAACTGATTAGGAACCAAGGGGAAACTTGGCCACCTCAAGCAATCTGGTTGAGACTACTCATAAAAAAAAAGGAACTACAGCTTTTGCATAAGTATCAATACATTCGTAGAAAAAAATCCCCGTATGAATTGGTTGGGGGGGGATGTATATGTTTAACAAAACACTAGAGACGAAAAGAAAAAGATGGGGTTGCATAGACTACAACTTAAGCTATATAAAGTTGCAATGAAACCTTCTGACTTTTGAAGAAAAATAATGGTCAAGGGAAGCAACAAAAACTTATATGCATACTCCCTGTACAAGCTTAATGACCGAGAAACAGGGACTTACGCGACAAAAAAAAAGAGAGAAAGATATAGAGACAATAAAATAAGATGGAACACCTCAGAGTATGTGATTCAGGGTACTGCTTGTACCAAATTGCTGCAGTTTTTCATATGTGCAGAATGTAACACAAGACTACAGCATTCATGGACACCATGAATCAAAACAAACACCTAGTAACTAGTATATGTAGTATACTATCTTTACAAGCTAGCACGACTTTCACATTAAATAAAATTGAGCATATGGTAGCATTTTAGTTCCATCTTGACACAACAAAATCATCACAAAGTGTCACATCACAAAAGCATTGCTGTTACCTTCTTTTTAATTGATCGCTGCAGAGACTTGAAAACTGAATTCCAATCAACCTGAAACAGTGGAAAGGGATTAGGACTTGATTGTTGCAGATTTGCAAAACTGAACCCGAATTAACCTATACAAAAACACAGAGAATTAGGATTTGAGATCTGCTTGTGTTTTAGGGTTCAAGAAGAGAGAGGACAGACTCATAGACACAAGAATAGAGAGTAATGAGGCGCCACATGAAGAAGGGAGGGGGAGGGGTGCCATGGGAAAGGAGAGAGGGGCACCATGAGAGGGGAGGGAGGGAGAAAGAGAAGGCGCCATGGTAGGGAAGGGCATGCTAGAGGAGAGGGGCAACAAATGGACAAAAGAAAGGGAGGAGATATGCTAGTGAAGATAATATCTGAAGGTTTACATGCGCCGCCGTCGCCTCGAGCTCGCCATCGTCGCCATGGATGAGGAGAGACCAGATCCTCCACGCGACCCTGAAAAAACAAAGCGGGTGCGAAAATAACCCAAACCAATCCACTGAGACCCACTAAGACAAAGCGGGCCCGAAAAGGACACCGCACCAGCGTAGATCTCAGAACTAAATCCAATGATTGAAAATTCGACTTGAAGCCAATATGAAAACAGAGGACTGATTTTTAGTAAAACTGTAAAAAAAAGCAATTTGGATCGGTGACATAGGCCGACGGCGGGCGCTGCACACGATAACTTCATAACATAATGGAGTGTAACGTCAAAAAACCGGTGTTCAGTCTGCCGCGGGTGGCACGAGCACGACGGCCGTGACCCGGCTCTGCATCCTTGGCTGGCCGTCCGGAGTGCGGGCGCACACTGACAACGAGCACTGAGAGTGAGAGAGCAGCTCGCGCCTCACCCAACAAGGTTTCCTTTCCTTCCTTCCTCGGTAAGCTGGCTGGGATATCGATCGGATCAGGGGGAACCGCCCCGCCGAGCTCCGGATGGCGACGGCGCGGCCGCTCGGCGTGAGGCTCCTCGTCGGCGCCGAGGCGCCGACGCCCCTCCAGGATTCGGCCGAGGACGCCGCGGCCTTCCTCGCCCTGCCGGTCAGCCTGCTCGGCAAGGAGTGCCTGATGGACAGCGCCGGCAACCTCTACGCCAGGGTCGAGGCCCTGCCCCGCGCGGGCGCGAGCGCGGGAGAGGACGCGCTCCTCCGCGCGCCGGCGGGCGCGGTCGTCGTCGGCTCCGCCCAGCGCCTGCTCGCCCTCGCCGGGGCAATGAGAGTGGCGGAGCGGCTGGCCGGCCGGACGGCCCCCGCGGACCGCGCCGAGCCGAGCACCGCGGCCGACATGGACATCGACTCCGGCGGGGACGCCGTCTCGTCGAGCCATTCGGGCAGGGATTCGGGCGCCAAAAGGAGGCGCGGCGGCGGCGTCGACGAAGCGCCATGCGTGCTCCAGAGGCCCGCGAAGCGCCGGATCCTCGCGTGGAGGGTGCGCCGGTACCGGTCCCTGGTGGCCAAGGCCAAGGCGACGGCGAGGAGGGCCAGGATCCGGGCGGTGAGGAGGAGGGCGCCCGCTTGGAAGTGCGTCCAGCGGCAGCTCGCGCGCGCCACCCTGAGCTGCGACGGCCTGCACAGATGGAGCCCCGGCGGCGCCGGCGGTGGAGGAGGAGGAGCTGGTTAGCAATAGAAAGATCCGCTGGTAACTAAATCAGCTCAATCCTCATGCTAATTAGGGAATGGGATTAGCACCCTAGCATTTTGTTTTCCTACTCGATTAGACAGTGCTCCTTATCCGAATGACAGGGGTGCTCAGCTCAATTAGGTTGGTCTTTTGTGATGTTATCCAATTGCGTGTAGAAATTCCATCTTATGCTCTGAAAAACTTACTAGTGGGGAATTAAGCAAGAATTTAGGCTATTTACTACGGACACCCTGACAGACAGCAGCATATATTAGTGTTCTAGAGTTCTTGTGCACTTCAGCTCAATTAGGTTGGTCTTTTGTGATCATCCAGATGAGTGTAGGAATCACATCTTTATGCTCTGAAAAACTTAATAGTGCAGAATTAAGCAAGAAATTAGACTATTTACTACTGACACTCTGACAGGCAGCAGTATATACTGTATTAGTGTTCTAAGGTTATTGTGCATTTGAGCATTTGTGCTCTAAGTTGATTTACCAGATGACAGCATCAGTCTCGACTGATTTTGCATCTTCATTCATGCCTTCCACTGGGCACTGATCTGTCTCCAGTCTCCACCGCATTTCGCTGGGAGCAGTTTTCGCTTTTTCAGCAGACAGGCATCACATTTCGGTTTATTTGGCCTCTTCAGTTTTCCTTTTCTTTCTCTTTTGATACAGTGGAGGAAACATCCTTGATTTCAGCAAGTAAATTACCAGAAATTACAAAGTTGGTCGAAAAAGCTAAATAAATGAACCAAACAGCAAATGGCCTCTCTCTAGGCACTGTAGACAAATTTGGCATTCAGACCATCTTGGCACAAGGATATTTCCATCCTTGTGAGGTCTGAGCTATCAAATATTCAAATGCCTTGACTTCTCTGGCTAATGCAATAGCCTTGGAGTATCACCCTGTTTACACATTTAGAATGCAGTTAGATGATTCTAGTGCACGAGATTCTACAGGATCAATGAACCACATGAACAATTCTCAAGTTTTTTTGAAGCTTGGATACAATTCAATTTTTTTTGGGAGAATAGTTCACTCTTTTGAATAGCTACAACTAGTCAACTAGGCCAATCAGGACTAGTAAACTAGGCGGTATACACAGTGCTGTGAGCTCTGCTATACTTTTGGCGGATTTTACAGCAACAGTGTTTCAGGGAATCTAGTCACTGATTCCAGAGTTGAAATGTTTTTGGTACCGTGAGGCTGCTTGCGTGTGGTGTAGCTAGTTTCTTTCATGAATTAGTGTGTATACTGGTTCAAACCTCGTGCTAAGGAATGTGATTAGGTACTGTAGCTACCATTTTGTACTGTTACTCTATAGAGAGTGCCCCTTGATCCCAAGGACAGGGGTGCTCAGCTCAATTAGGTTGGTCTTTTGTGATGTTATCCAATTGTGTTTAGAAATTCCATCTTTATGCTCTGAAAAACCTACTAGTGGGTAATTAAGCAAGAAGTTAGACCATTTACTACTGACATTCTGAAAGACTGCAGTATATATTAGTGATCTAAGGTTATTGTGCACTTCAGCATTTCTGCATTTGTGCTCTAAGTTGATTTACTAGATGACAGTATCAGACTCAGCTGAATTTACAGCTTCATTCATGCCTTCCACTGGGCACTGATCTGTCTCCAGTCTCCACTGCATTTCACACTATGAGCTGTTTTGGCCTCTTCAGCAGAGTTCCTCTTCACATATTGCCTGTCCACTAGGGGCCGTTTCAGCTTTATTTGGCTTCTTCAGTTTTAGGACCCTCTTTCATTTTGATAAAGTGGACGAAATATCCCTGATATCGTTAATGGAATTGCCAAACCTTACAAAGTTGATGGAAAAACTAAACAATGGAATGGCCTCTCTAGAGTCATTGTAGACAAATTTGGCAAGTGAAAAGTTTCAGACCTTCTTGTTACAAGGATCTTTCCACCTTGCCTTGTGAGGTCTGAGATATCATATGTTCAAATGCCTTGACTTTCTGGCAAATGCAATGGCCCTGGAGTATCACCCAGTTTACACACTCAGAAGATTTTTTGCAGTTGACGATTCTACAGCAAGAGATTCTACAAGATCAATGAACCACATAAACAATGCTCAAGTTTTGCAACTTGGATGCAGAATAGTCGATCTTTTAATAAGCTACAACTACTCAACTAGGCAATCCACGAGTAGTGAAGTACTCCCTCCGTTCCAAAATAGATGACCCAACTTTGTACTAACTTTATACTAAGGTTAGTACAAAGTTGGGTCATCTATTTTGGAACAGAGGGAGTAGGTGATATACACAGTGTTATGAGCTCCGCTATATCTTTGTAAGACTGCAGATTTACAGCAACAGTGTTTTAGTGGATCTAGTTGTTGATTCCAGAGTAGTCATATACTTATGAGTAGAAGTGTTTATGGTATCGTGAGGCCTCAAACATGTGGCGTACTAGCTAGTTTCTTTCATGAATTAATGTGTACTGGTTAAATACATATTTTTTTTAGCTGTATTACTACTCTACCCTCACATATGCAATGTAAAAGATTGGAGATCGCCTTGTGAGTGTTGGTACATAACTAAATCTCTTCTAATAATTCGGTGTTATTTCGAAAAACAATAGGAACCATTAGATGAGGTTATAATCTTTATCGGGGAAAATGATGAAGGTTAATATTTGCTGGGCATATTGCACACATTGATTGGAAGCCTTAAAAAGCTAAGATCGTGTTGTATGCTCTATTCTTGAACAAGTCTTTCTTTTTATGTTCTTTTTGCTGGTTTGATCAAGTTTTAAAGTGCAATTTTGATAAACTTTCTCAGGGTATCATAGCATGCACACGGGTTTTCTGTAGTATGCTACGATTACCATCTGAACCTGTGCATGTGAAACTCCTTAATCATTTGTGCCAAGCCTTCTGCAGTGTTAAGACGAATAAGTCATTACAAGTAGGTATGAACTGAGTGTGCATTATGGTTAAATGACACACTTGGAAAATATTTTAACACTAGGAAAGGACTTAGGCAGGGGGTGGGGTCCCTTTTTGCCCACTTTTATTCACCATTGCGGCTGATGCCTTGGCTGTCTTGATTAAGGGTCTAGTTACCAATTTGCTGGATGACGGGCTAGCCATCATCCAGTATGCCAACGATGCTATTTTCTTGTTTTAGGATGATGTAGAGAGCGCCAGAAATCTTAAGTATATTTTGTGCATTTTTAACATTTTACTGGTTTGAAGATTTATTTATAAGTGCTGTCAAAGGATTGTTGGTGACGATATGAAAACAAGACATATACTCAGAATATTATCGTTCATAAAGTTTTCTCCAGGGGCATAGACAGGTTTTGGCCATTTAGGCGCTTTTTGAGAGGATACTCACACCATGTGGCAAAACCTGAAGCAAATGTGCAGTCAGGGTTGAGCCTGAACCAGATAGAGTGATGTGGCTTTTGACTAACTCAGGTAAATTCTCTGAAGTTCTATGTACCCATTATCTGATTATTACTAAGAGGGTTATTTCTCCGTACACAATGTTGTGGATCCTTAAGCTTCCCCTAAGTATTCTGTTGGTTGGTAGCCTGAAACTGTATTCTGACAAGGGACAACCTGAAAAGTAGGGATGTAAGGAAGTTGACCTGTGTGAGTTTTGTGATGAGCCCCTGTTCTTCCAATGCCCTCTCGCAAGATATGTTTTGGGATGTTGGAAGTGCGTCTCTAGGGATATTGACATTGACTGTCAGCCTTCATGCTTTAGAACTTACTAGCACAAATGCACGTGCGTTGCAACGGGCTAAAAATTCGTAAAACCTGCTCTGTATGACAGCATGCATCATTTTATATATCTAGTTCTGATAAACATCAACATAAGTTTATAATGTTATCTCTTTTCGGAGTATGACGCATGGATGTAAATAAGCCACCCTAACATCTTTCATCAATGAACGAGTAGTGCTGCATGGAATAGTCTAGTAATTGGTTCTATTTTTACTTTTCAGAAAACACAAATATTTCTATATTATAAAATAATTAAACAATTTTGAAATTTTTAATCTTTCTATTATACCCGAAACATCTTTTGAAGATGAACATTTTTTTGAACACATGTTTTTTAACTATGAAATTTGAAAATTTTGTGGTCAAATTTAAATGGTTTTGTTAAAAAGAATTGGAACATTTTTTTGGAGTTTTGTGCATTTTTAAACAAGCGTGAACATATTTAAAAGCATGTTTTTTAAAAAAAAATAAGAAGAATTTGGAACACTCTTTATCTAAAAAAGCACACACATTTGGTGTCCGCAATTAGAAAAATAATTGTTGGTGTCTAGACCATGTAAAGTTGAGAAAGTCGTCAAGACTGTCCTTTGATGGTCCTTCCTTCATCTTAGCACTATCATCGATGGAAAAGCAATGGTGTAAGTGTTTTTAGCAGGATGCACCGACGTAAAATTGTTTGAGAGTTTAATAACTAATCTAAATGTTTTTTCTTAGAATTTTGAAAATATTTAAATGCAAACAATTTTTTTTGGATGGAAGAGTAGTGGTGCATTGAAGTGGGATTGTTTATATACATATTTTGGTTAATATTCGAAAGCAAACAGGTTTTTACTATGTTGATATTTTTTTTAAGAAAAAGTTGGTTGCTTGGTTTGCAAGATTATATTATGTTTTTTTTTTCCTTTTGCACT
Organism: Triticum urartu; assembly: GCF_003073215.2. Lineage (NCBI taxonomy): Eukaryota > Viridiplantae > Streptophyta > Magnoliopsida > Poales > Poaceae > Triticum > Triticum urartu. Next base: position 45,852,501 of record NC_053028.1, on the reverse strand, counting down.
ACTTGAACTTGGCCCAAAGACCGAACCGCACTCACTCTCACTCATCACCATAAAAAAGGCAAACTTTTTTGATAAATTTCATGTGAAGGCGACGTACACCATCCATCACGTATATATGCTTCTTCTACATTTCAGCAAACATAGCAAACAATCCCCACCGAGTAATCCTCCTGTGTGGCCCTCTTTTATCCACGCAGTGCTGCGCTGCTCCTCCTTCACATCCCGTCCAGTAGGCCAGCACCCAATAGGCCAATATCCCAGTAGCGCTGCTCCTCCTTCTCCGCCCCCCATCAGCGCTGCTCCTCCTTCTCCGCCCCGGCCCCAAGTTCCCACCCCCACCTACGGCGCCGCGTACTCCCCTCCCCTCTTTCCTCTTCCACAGCCAATCAAGTAGAACAGATCGAGCACGCGCGGCGCGGTCACACCCCTCCCTCCTCCCTCGGCGGCGACGAGCAGCGGTGTCCGTTGGTGCCCTTTCTTCCTCCGCCTCCAGTCTGGGCCAGGAGACCCGTTGGTGCCCTTTTCTTCCTCTGCTCTGACGCTCGGCCTTGCTTGGCCGAGCTCGCGGGGCTCCGTTCCATTCCATTCCATCCTTCCAATTCCGTTATGTTCCCTCTCTCCTGGAGTTGCCGATTGCGTGCTTATTTTGAGATTCTTCCTTCAGACCTACTTGCTCTTCGCGGATTAATTCCTTCGTTCTGTTCCTCTCAGAGGCTTGTTGATTTCTGATGCGGAAAAGTCACCCGCGTATATAAATTGATTGAATTGGTTGAAAAGGAGCAAGGTGGGACTATTTATGAGTTCTAATCCTCACGCAGAAAGTATTTTTCACTGCTCCTCTGCTCATCGGTTTAGTAAAATGTGGGCTATGTCAGTTCGGCCCGTGCGCGTGACAACGAAACTTACGTCCTCATGGGGTAATGCCTGAGCTACGCCCGCGGGTCATTGGCCTGTTTCTTCGTTCTTGATGGGCTGTTTCGTTCGCTTTCTCGGTGTCGAGCGATCTGAGCGAAATCGATGAACGGTTTAGTACCATCTCAAGTATATGTTTTAAATTCAAACTGAAAGCATAAATTCACAGAAAGAAAGCGTATTGTGACAGTGAACCACGGAGTCAATCCGTGCTTTATTATTAGGGATAGATGGTAATCTTGGTTTGCTGTTTTCACTGGGAGGTACAGGAAAGTGGTGATGTTCGGTTCTGGTGCTATTTTCAGGACTGCATGGAAGCAAATGAGTTCTTTAGTGATCTAAAACGTCTTATATCTGTTTACAAGGAGAGTACTAGTTATTGAAGCAGTTCATGATTTTCTCTAGTTTTATTATAAAAAATCTTGAAAACTTCAATTTTTCTTTTTTCAACGAAAGAATCATATCTATTATAAAAGTTGCCCGGAATTATGAAGCACCTCAATAATGTAGAACTTGGATGTACAATACTTAGAGCACATCCAGATATGCTTTAGCAAAACTGTTAAAAATCAATTTGTTGGTTGTTCATTAGTAGTACAATCTAAGAGCACCCTTAACAGATCCTCGATATGGTTTTAGAGGAGCAAAATAAAGAGTTAACTGCATCTAATCGATCCCTTAGAGGCGGAAAATTGTAATCCTTTTAAGTTTACCCCAGTGCCCAACTCTTCTATTTTCACTCCTCCGCGACACTGCTGCTTAAAAACTTTCAGTACCTTTTCTCACGTCCGCCGCTACCGGAACCCACGTCGCCAAGACAGAGCTCCAGGAATCTGAAGAAACAACGCCGGCAACTCGAGGAGAGATGAGCAGGCAATATTGTTGAACCTAAAACAAGGAAACGGGAACCAAGATCTGGATAGAATCCAAAATCCGAGCCATGAGCCCAGACCTGGAACCAATATTTCTGTTCTAATTTCTGCCGCTTCTTCTCCCTCTGAATCAAACTTTTTTTTTGATCTCTCGACCCCAAGAAGAAACTTTATTCACTGGCACGAGGAAGAAGAAACGGAAGAAGCAAAAGATCGGGGAATGGTTTCTTAACAAGCTCGACTCGGACGCATAACAAGATGGGATACATAACATAACCATCGGAAATCCACCGGGAGGACACACATCAGGCGGCCAAACCCCCGCCTTCCTGCCGCTCGAAGAAATCGATCACGTCGCCGTCCTCCATCTCGAGCTCCGCCGGCGTGCGCCAGCCGACCACGCGGACGGCGTCGTAATGGAAGGTGCCGGTCCCGTACTCGACGTCGGGGACCTGGCTGTGTCCATGACGGCCTGGAGCTTGTCCGTCATCCTGATGGCGTGGCGGATCAGGTTCTGCTTCTGGTCCACCACCTTGAGCGTCACGAACAGGGGCGCCACCGCCGCCTTGGAGTCCTCCTGCTCCTCCTCCCTGGCCGGCGACGCCATAGCTTCAGAGTTCAGACTTCTTCTTTTTCGTTACGCCGCCACGCCGATTTTTCGTTATGCGACGAGGAAGGGCTAGGGCGTCTGATTATATACAAACTAGTCATAAACCCGTGCACCGGCACGGGCTAGCATTTCGTGTGTGCATACATTCTACTTGGTGCTTCTAAAATATATATTTTATTGTACCTTTTCAGTTTATACTATCGTATGTGGCATGCTTTTTCATGCTGGCTAATGAGCGACAACTATAGAGCAGCTATGACACCCGTTAACTATTTCTTGCAAACTGCGATGAAATGGCCCATTATGGGATACTTTCTGATGTTTCTATGTCAGACACGTTTATTTTCTTTCCATCACTTACATGCAACCACAGTTCAAGCGTGAAGTACAAAAACAGGTTATGTTTCAAAAATTAAAAAAACTGGATCATATAGATCATAAACCATGCTTATCGAATTAGGCTATTACTATTGAATCCGGGCAATCCATAGACTGGAATTACAATTAGCTGGCTTAGTTTTGTGTTTTCTCTAGGATCGATGAGAGGTCTAGAATTGGCATTGTAGTCTACTTTGGTGTTAATCACTAAGATACACCACAAAATGAGTTGACAGTAATTGCATGCTTCAACAACCTTACTATAGTACATATCACTTACAAATGAATGAAATAAAAGCTACGCTGCAATATTTGAAATGAACTACACCTTCGCAAGTTTCTCAGTTTGACATTGCTAGAAATGGATGAAAGTCTGGATCTTGCAATCCAATACTAAAATCAGACTATGAATGTCTCTGGCTAAAACAGATTTGTTAGAGATGTTCCTGAAGGAAATATGCCCTAGAGGCAATAATAAAATTATTATTTATTTCCTTATATCATGATAAATGTTTATTATTCATGCTAGAATTGTATTAACCGGAAACATAATACATGTGTGAATACATAGACAAACTTAGTGTCACTAGTATGCCTCTACTTGACTAGCTCGTTAATCAAAGATGGTTATGTTTCCTAACCATGAACAAAGTGTTGTTATTTGATTAACGAGGTCACATCATTAGTTGAATGATCTGATTGACATGACCCATTCCATTAGCTTAGCACCCGATCGTTTAGTATGTTGCTATTGCTTTCTTCATGACTTATACATGTTCCTATGACTATGAGGATTATGCAACTCCCGTTTGCCGGAGGAACACTTTGTGTGCTACCAAACGTCACAACGTAACTGGGTGATTATAAAGGAGCTCTACAGGTGTCTCCAATGGTAGATGTTGGGTTGGCGTATTTCGAGAATAGGATTTGTCACTCCGATTGTCGGAGAGGTATCTCTGGGCCCTCTCGGTAATGCACATCACATAAGCCTTGCAAGCATTGCAACTAATGAGTTAGTTGCGGGATGATGTATTACGGAACGAGTAAAGAGACTTGCCGGTAACGAGATTTGAACTAGGTATTGGATACCGACGATCGAATCTCGGGCAAGTAACATACCGATGACAAAGGGAACAACGTATGTTGTTATGCGGTCTGACCGATAAAGATCTTCGTAGAATATGTAGGAGCCAATATGGACATCCAGGTCCCACTATTGGTTATTGACCGGAGACGTGTTTCGGTCATGTCTACATTATTCTCGAACCGTAGGGTCCGCACGCTTAACGTTACGATGACAATTATTATGAGTTTATGCATTTTGATGTACCGAAGTTAGTTCGGAGTCCCGGATGTGATCACGGACATGACGAGGAGTCTCGAAATGGTCGAGACATAAAGATTGATATATTGGAAGCCTATATTTGGACATCGGAAGTGTTCCGGGTGAAATCGGGATTTTATCGGAGTACCGGGAGGTTACCGGAACCCCCTGGGAGCCATATGGGCCTTAATGGGCTTTAGTGGAAAGGAGAAAGGGGCAGCCCAAGGTGGCCGCGCGCCTCCCCCCTCCCCTAGTCCTATTAGGACTAGGAGAGGTGGCCGCCCCCCCCCTCTCTCTTTCCCCCTCGGGGAATCCTAGTCCAACTAGGATTGGGGGGGGGGGAGTCCTACTCCCGGAAGGAGTAGGACTCCTCCTGCGCCCTCCTCCTGGCCGGCGGCCCCCTCCCCCTTGGCTCCTTTATATACGGAGGCAGGAGGCACCTCTAGACACACAAGTTGATCCTTGAGATCGTTCCTTAGCCGTGTGCGGTGCCCCCTGCCACCATATTCCACCTCGGTCATATCGTTGTAGTGCTTAGGCGAAGCCCTGCGTCGGTAGAACATCAAGATCGTCACCACGCCGTCGTGCTGACAGAACTCCTCCCCGACGCTTTGCTAGATTAGAGTCCGGGGGATCGTCATCGAGCTGTACGTGTGCTAAGAACTCGGAGGTGCCGGAGTAATGGTGCTTGGATCGGTCAGATCGGGAAGACGTACGACTACTTCCTCTACGTTGCGTCAACGCTTCCACAGTCGGTCTGCGTGGGTACGTAGACAACACTCTCCCCTCTCGTTGCTATGCATCACCATGATCTTGCGTGTGCGTAGGAATTTTTTTGAAATTACTACGAAACCCAACAGTGGCATCCGAGCCTAGGTTTTATATGTTGATGTTATATGCACGAGTAGAACACAAGTGAGTTGTGGGCGATATAAGTCATACTGCCTACCAGCATGTCATACTTTGGTTTGGCGGCATTGTTGGACGAGACGACCCGGACCAACATTACGCGTACGCTTACGCGAGACCGGTTCCCCCGACGTGCTTTGCACATAGGTGGCTTGCGGGCGACTGTCTCTCCAACTTTAGTTGAACCAAGTATGGCTACGCCCGGTCCTTGCGAAGGTTAAAACAGAGTCTATTTGACAAACTATCGTTGTGGTTTTGATGCGTAGGTGAGATTGGTTCTTACTTAAGCCCGTAGCAGCCACGTAAAACTTGCAACAACAAAGTAGAGGACGTCTAACTTGTTTTTGCAGGGCATGTTGTGATGTGATATGGCCAAGACATGATGCTAAATTTTATTGTATGAGATGATCATGTTTTGTAACCGAGTTATCGGCAACTGGCAGGAGCCATATGGTTGTCGCTTTATGGTATGCAATGCAATCGCAATGTAATGCTTTACTTTATTACTAAACAGTAGTGATAGTCGTAGAAGCATAAGTTTGGCGAGACGACAACGATGCTACGATGGAGATCAAGGTGTCGCGCCGGTGACAATGGTGATCATGACGGTGCTTCAAAGATGGAGATCACAGGCACAAGATGATGATGGCCATATCATATCACTTATATTGATTGCATGTGATGTTTATCTTTTTATGCATCTTATCTTGCTTTGATTGACGGTAGCATTATAAGATGATCTCTCACTAAATTATCAAGAAGTGTTCTCCCTGAGTATGCACCGTTGCCAAAGTTCGTCGTGCCCAGACACGACGTGATGACCGGGTGTGATAAGCTCTACGTCCATCTACAACGGGTGCAAGCCAGTTTTGCACACGCAGAATACTCAGGTTAAACTTGACGAGCCTAGCATATGCAGATATGGCCTCGGAACACGGAGACCGAAAGGTCGAGCGTGAATCATATAGTAGATATGATCAACATAAACGATGTTCACCATTGAAAACTACTCCATCTCACGTGATGATCGGTTATGGTTTAGTTAATTTGGATCACGTGATCACTTAGAGGATTAGAGGGATGTCTATCTAAGTGGGAGTTCTTAAGTAATTTGATTAATTGAACTTAAACTTATCATGAACTTAGTACCTGATAGTATCTTGCTTGTTTATGTTGATTGTAGATAGATGGCTCGTGCTGTTGTTCCGTTGAATTTTAATGCGTTCCTTGAGAAAGCAAAGTTGAAAGATGATGGTAGCAATTACACGGACTGGGTCCGTAACTTGAGGATTATCCTCATTGCTGCTTAGAAGAATTACGTCCTGGAAGCACCGCTGGGTGCCAGGCCTGCTGCTGGAGCAACACTAGATGTTATGAACGTCTGGCAGAGCAAAGCTGAGGACTACTCGATAGTTCAGTGTGCCATGCTTTACGGCTTAGAATCGGGACTTCAACGATGTTTTGAACGTCATGGAGCATATGAGATGTTCCAGGAGTTGAAGTTAATATTTCAAGCAAATGCCCGGATTGAGAGATATGAAGTCTCCAATAAGTTCTATAGCTGCAAGATGGAGGAGAACAGTTCTGTCAGTGAGCATATACTCAAAATGTCTGGGTATAATAATCACTTGATTCAGATGGGAGTTAATCTTCCAGATGATTGCGTCATTGACAGAATTCTCCAATCACTGCCACCAAGCTACAAGAGCTTCGTGATGAACTATAATATGCAAGGGATGAACAAGACTATTCCCGAGCTCTTCGCAATGCTGAAAGCTGCGGAGGTAGAAATCAAGAAGGAGCATCAAGTGTTGATGGTTAACAAGACCACTAGTTTCAAGAAAAAGGGCAAAGGGAAGAAGAAGGGGAACTTCAAGAAGAACGACAAGCAAGTTGCTGCTCAAGAGAAGAAACCCAAGTCTGGACCTAAGCCTGAAACTGAGTGCTTCTACTGCAAGCAGACTGGTCACTGGAAGCGGAACTGCCCCAAGTATTTGGCGGATAAGAAGGATGGCAAGGTGAACAAAGGTATATGTGATATACATGTTATTGATGTGTACCTTACTAGAGCTCGCAGTAGCACCTGGGTATTTGATACTGGTTCCGTTGCTAATATTTGCAACTCGAAACAGGGACTACGGATTAAGCGAACACTGGCAAAGGATGAGGTGATGATGCGCGTGGGAAATGGTTCCAAAGTCGATGTGATCGCGGTCGGCACGCTACCTCTACATCTACCTTCGGGATTAGTATTAGACCTAAATAATTGTTATTTGGTGCCAGCGTTGAGCATGAACATTATATCTGGATCTTGTTTGATGCGAGACGGTTATTCATTTAAATCAGAGAATAATGGTTGTTCTATTTATATGAGTAATATCTTTTATGGTCATGCACCTTTGAAGAGTGGTCTATTTTTGATGAATCTCGATAGTAGTGATACACATATTCATAATGTTGAAGCCAAAAGATGCAGAGTTGATAATGATAGTGCAACTTATTTGTGGCACTACCGTTTAGGTCATATCGGTGTAAAACGCATGAAGAAACTCCATACTGATGGGCTTTTGGAACCACTTGATTATGAATCACTTGGTACTTGCGAACCGTGCCTCATGGGCAAGATGACTAAAACACCGTTCTCCGGAACTATGGAGAGAGCAACAGATTTGTTGGAGATCATACATACAGATGTATGTGGTCCGATGAATATTGAGGCTCGTGGCGGATATCGTTGTTTTCTCACCTTCACAGATGATTTAACCAGATATGGGTATATCTACTTAATGAAACATAAGTCTAAAACATTTGAAAAGTTCAAAGAATTTCAGAGTGAAGTTGAAAATCATCGTAACAAGAAAATAAAATTTCTACGATCTGATCGTGGAGGAGAATATTTGAGTTACGAGTTTGGTGTACATTTGAAAAATTGTGGAATAGTTTCGCAACTCACGCCACCCGGAACACCACAGCGTAATGGTGTGTCCGAACGTCGTAATCGTACTTTACTAGATATGGTGCGATCTATGATGTCTCTTACAGATTTACCGCTATCGTTTTGGGGTTATGCTTCAGAGACGGCCGCATTCACGTTAAATACGGCACCATCAAAATCCGTCGAGACGACGCCTTATGAACTATGGTTTGGCAAGAAACCAAAGTTGTCGTTTCTTAAAGTTTGGGGCTGCGATGCTTATGTGAAAAAGTTTCAACCTGATAAGCTCGAACCCAAATCGGAGAAATGTGTCTTCATAGGATACCCAAAGGAGACTGTTGGGTACACCTTCTATCACAGATCCGAAGGCAAGACAATTCGTTGCTAAGAATGGATCCTTTCTAGAGAAGGAGTTTCTCTCGAAAGAAGTGAGTGGGAGGAAAGTAGAACTTGACGAGGTAACTGTACCTGCTCCCTTATTGGAAAGTAGTACATCATAGAAAACTGTTTCTGCGACACCTATACCAATTAGTGAGGAAGCTAATGATGATGATCATGAAACTTCAGGACAAGATACTACTGAACCTCGTAGATCAACCAGAGCAAGATCCGCACCAGAGTGGTATGGTAATCCTGTTCTGGAAATCATGCTGCTAGATCATGATGAACCTACGAACTATGAAGAAGCGATGGTGAGCCCATATTCCGCAAAATGGCTTGAAGCCATGAAATCTGAGATGGGATCCATGTATGAGAACAAAGTATGGACTTTGGTTGACTTGCCCGATGATCGGCAAGCAATTGAGAATAAATGGATCTTCAAGAAGAAGACTGACGCTGATGGTAATGTTACTGTCTACAAAGCTCGACTTGTCGCAAAAGGTTTTCGACAAGTTCAAGGGGTTGACTACGATGAGACTTTCTCACCCGTAGCGATGCTTAAGTCTGTCCGAATCATGTTAGCGATTGCCGCATTTTATGATTATGAAATTTGGCAGATGGATGTCAAAACTGCATTCCTGAATGGATTTCTGGAAGAAGAGTTGTATATGATGCAACCGGAAGGTTTTGTCGATCCAAAGGGAGCTAACAAAGTGTGCAAGCTCCAGCGATCCATTTATGGACTGGTGCAAGCCTCTCGGAGTTGGAATAAATGCTTTGATAGTGTGATCAAAGCATTTGGTTTTATACAGACTTTCGAAGAAGCCTGTATTTACAAGAAAGTGAGTGGGAGCTCTGGAGCATTTCTAATATTATATGTGGATGACATATTACTGATTGGAAATGATATAGAATTTCTGGATAGCATAAAGGGATACTTAAATAAGAGTTTTTCAATAAAGACCTCGGTGAAGCTGCTTACATATTAGGCATAAAGATCTATAGAGATAGATCAAGGCGCTTAATTGGACTTTCACAAAGCACATACCTTGACAAGATTTTGAAGAAGTTCAAAATGGATCAAGCAAAGAAAGGGTTCTTGCCTGTGTTACAAGGTGTGAAGTTGAGTCAGACTCAATGCCCGACCACTGCAGAAGATAGAGAGAAAATGAAAGATGTTCCCTATGCTTCAGCAATAGGCTCTATCATGTATGCAATGCTGTGTACCAGACCTGATGTGTGCCTTGCTATAAGCTTAGCAGGGAGGTACCAAAGTAATCCAGGAGTGGATCACTAGACAGCGGTCAAGAACATCCTGAAATACCTGAAAAGGACTAAGGATATGTTTCTCGTATATGGAGGTGACAAAGAGCTCACCGTAAGAGGTTACGTTGATGCAAGCTTTGACACTGATCCGGATGATTCTAAATTGCAAACCGGATACGTGTTTACATTAAACGGTGGAGCTGTCAGTTGGTGCAGTTCTAAACAAAGCGTCGTAGCGGGATCTACATGTGAAGCGGAGTACATAGTTGCTTCGGAAGCAGCGAACGAAGGAGTCTGGATGAAGGAGTTCATATCCGATCTAGGTGTCATACCTAGTGCATCGGGTCCAATGAAAATCTTTTGTGACAATACTGGTGCAATTGCCTTGGCAAAGGAATCCAGATTTCACAAGAGGACCAAGCACATCAAGAGACGCTTCAATTCCATCCGGGATCTAGTCCAGGTGGGAGACATAGAGATTTGCAAGATACATACGGATCTGAATGTTGCAGACCCGTTGACTAAGCCTCTTCCACGAGCAAAACATGATCAGCACCAAGGCTCCATGGTTGTTAGAATCATTACAGTATAATCTAGATTATTGACTCTAGTGCAAGTGGGAGGCTGAAGGAAATATGCCCTAGAGGCAATAATAAAGTTATTATTTATTTTCTTATATCATGATAAATGTTTATTATTCATGCTAGAATTGTATTAACCGGAAACATAATACATGTGTGAATACATAGACAAACTTAGTGTCACTAGTATGCCTCTACTTGACTAGCTCGTTAATCAAAGATGGTTATGTTTCCTAACCATGAACAAAGTGTTTTTATTTGATTAAAGAGGTCACATCATTAGTTGAATGATCTGATTGACATGACCCATTCCATTAGCTTAGCACCCGATCGTTTAGTATGTTGCTATTGCTTTCTTCATGACTTATACATGTTCCTATGACTATGAGGTTATGCAACTCCCGTTTGCCGGAGGAACACTTTGTGTGCTACCAAACGTCACAACGTAACTGGGTGATTATAAAGGAGCTCTACAGGTGTCTCCAATGGTAGATGTTGGGTTGGCGTATTTCGAGAATAGGATTTGTCACTCCGACTGTCGGAGAGGTATCTCTGGGCCCTCTCGGTAATGCACATCACATAAGCCTTGCAAGCATTGCAACTAATGAGTTAGTTGCGGGATGATATATTAAGGAACGAGTAAAGAGACTTGCCGGTAATGAGATTGAACTAGGTATTGGATACCGACGATCGAATCTCGGGCAAGTAACATACCGATGACAAAGGGAACAACGTATGTTGATATGCGGTCTGACCGATAAAGATCTTCGTAGAATATGTAGGAGCCAATATGGACATCCAGGTCCCGCTATTGGTTATTGACCGGAGACGTGTTTCGGTCATGTCTACATTATTCTCGAACCGTAGGGTCCGCACGCTTAACGTTACGATGACAATTATTATGAATTTATGCATTTTGATGTACCGAAGTTAGTTCGGAGTCCCGGATGTGATCACGGACATGACGAGGAGTCTCGAAATGGTCGAGACATAAAGATTGATATATTGGAAGCCTATATTTGGACATCGGAAGTGTTCCGGGTGAAATCGGGATTTTATCGGAGTACCGGGAGGTTACCGGAACCCCCTGGGAGCCATATGGGCCTTAATGGGCTTTAGTGGAAAGGAGAAAGGGGCAGCCCAAGGTGGCCGCGCGCCTCCCCCCTCCCCTAGTCCTATTAGGACTAGGAGAGGTGGCCGGCCCCCCTCTCTCTCTTTCCCCCTCGGGGAATCCTAGTCCAACTAGGATTGGGGGGGGGGGAGTCCTACTCCCGGAAGGAGTAGGACTCCTCCTGCGCCCTCCTCCTGGCCGGCGGCCCCCTCCCCCTTGGCTCCTTTATATATGGAGGCAGGGGGCACCTCTAGACACACAAGTTGATCCTTGAGATCGTTCCTTAGCCGTGTGCGGTGCCCCCTGCCACCATATTCCACCTCGGTCATATCGTTGTAGTGCTTAGGCGAAGCCCTGCGTCGATAGAACATCAAGATCATCACCACGCCGTCGTGCTGACAGAACTCCTCCCCGACGCTTTGCTGGATCGGAGTCCGGGGATCGTCATCGAGCTGTACGTGTGCTAAGAACTCAGAGCTGCCGGAGTAACGGTGCTTGGATCGGTCGGATCGGGAAGACGTACGACTACTTCCTCTACGTTGCGTCAACGCTTCCGCAGTCGGTCTGCGTGGGTACGTAGACAACACTCTGCCCTCTCGTTGCTATGCATCACCATGATCTTGCGTGTGCGTAGGAATTTTTTTGAAATTAGTACGAAACCCAACAGTTCCGATGTGGGTAAATTTGATATGCGGGCTACATATCATAAACTAAAACTTTACACTAACGAATTTGCCATGCCAGAATAGTCAATTTGAGTTTTTGCGAACCCCCTCTATTATCATTGCAAAGGCTATAATTCTACTTCACAAATAAGGAACAAATTGGCACAAAATCTCCATCACTCGAGTTTGAAGGCAGATCATCTTCCAATTGGTAATTTAATCAGATAAAGATGTTATATGTAGATCCTCGACACTATTCTTAGACAATACGAAGAACAAAGATTTCCCAATTTAAGTTACCTGATAGTAATAACCTTAAAGGGTGAACAAATAGGGAAAATGGTTTGAGGCAATAAAAATTACAATGCAGGTGAATCCTTCTTAAAACATAGGTGTAGTTAGGCACTGCGATAGATAAAATTTTCTAAAGCAATAGGTGAATCAAATCATTGCATGAACTGTTGAACAAAGGGGTCTTGTGAATAACTTGTTGCTAGATGCAAATAACATGGCTAGCTAACAACCTTCTCAAAGGAACAAATGGCTAAATTGTTTCTATCATGTCCTTAAGAACAATTTATTGATCCCTTTCACTCGGTGTTGGAAGAGAAAAACACAAATCAACCAAGAGACCAATCAGTTCCATACCATAAAAATGGAGAACCTAGTCAAACCTGAAAGATTGTACTTATTTTTACTGTGGTATTAATTTCACCCAAATCGTGGAATATATTTCTCGTAAATTTGTACAGCGTATTTTCACCATTGTCCAGTTCACTAAGATTATTTTACTGACATAGAGGCCCATGATTATTGTACATGACCTCTAAAGCAACATAGGAGAAAAAAACGTTGTTGCCCCTTTTTAGTGAAAAATCATATAAAAACACAATTAGGACTTTTCTTCTTTGATTGAGATAATCATTTTTTTGGTCCCTTAGTTCTGGCGTCTGGTTACTACCCATGCTTAAAAACATAGAAAATATCATCAAGCATTTGAAACATTTTACTTGCGAAAACCTAAGAATACCTTTGGAAAAACACCTCGTCTCCTACTGTGTGAGCTAAACTCAATTCTTGGTAACCGAAGACTAAACTGTTCATATAACATGTTAGTACAGCATCATAATTGCACATAAACTGCTATTTAGTATTCCTCAATATACAGTAAAAACATTAACACAACCTCTGATGCATATATATAGGGTGCAGTAAATAGGAACTGTAAATAAGATAACCACAGCAATAATGTTCGTTCATTGCAAACTTTGAACTGTACCAAAAGGATTCACAACATGTAGAATGCGGTGGTTCCGGTTGCAGAAGCTGAATGTTCAGGTTACACTATTTAGCACATGGTCATCTAGGCACGTTTTGTACTGCTTCATCTAGGGAAGCTGGTCGTAAGTAGTTAGAGATTGACTATGTACTCACTCTCCTCACGAACAAAAAGTACACCTTCAAGCATGAGCTGTTAGGATGTACATGGACAAAATGAAATTGTAATAAGTGATCGTGAGTGGGTTTGCTTTATGATCTGAAGTTCTGATAAAACAAAAGCTCATTGAAGTTTCTACATAAATTGGTTTTTACCATGAACGGGTAATGCATTGCCTAAAAGGATGTACCAAAAAGCTCGAACACAAATTACAATTCCGTTTAGTATTAGAAGAGCTACAAAATCATAGCCATAAGATAAAAATGCACTGCCTAAAAGGATGTAATGCATTACGAACAAATGTAGAGGTGATATTTCTGTCGGGATATAATTTTACTACCAGATTTTCCTGCACTCTTGCTATTCTGTTGTATCTAAAAAGTTGATCAGTGCATGCAATTATTCTTTACTGAAATTACGACAACTGCCTTGCAGGTATAAAAAGCAGGAGATGCATCATTAAGTTGGGAAGAATAAACTCACCAGTTGAGCGATTGTGCCTCATATAAGAATGTCAAGCAAAGGAATAGTTGTCATTGACATTACCAGATACAAAAATACACTCGCCAGTAAACAAAATTCAGAATTATGTGAAGTTTTATTTATTGCAAATTAACTTGTCATACTATATAGAAGTTGAAAAGATGTGTTGTAATTATCCAGAATTGATGTTCAATTAGCTATCTGGTTAGATAATTTTATCCAGCTCCAAGAAAGTCTGAGGTACTAAGTATTTAATAACTTTCAGCTAGCATGCAAGAGAAAGTCACCTAGCCTTTCATATGCTAAATGAGGATTCCTCCTTCAGGTGCATTACATTAGCACAAAGTTTCTTTGTAGCTCAGGCTATATGAAACCTCTTATCCTCAACCCTCCAGCCTTTGTGCTAATGAGTGTGGTTTTCTATGGTTCTCTGTAGCCTCTTATCCTCAACCCTCCTTTGTGCTAATGAGTGTGGTTTTCTGTAGCTCAGGCTACACGGTACCCCTTATCTTTGCCATCCATTTATGCATCAAGATCCGTGCAAACACATTTGTCTTTTTTGTTTCTCTCAAACGACACAACATATGAACTTCAAATTTTGCAGAACAACAATACATTCTAACTACAATATAGGAAAAAACTTTCAGATTTTTTCATGCATTTTAAATACTTGAAATAATATTTTTATTCAAAGAAAATCTCATTTTGTATATTTATATCAGACCAAAAAATCTGAAAGTTTTTTCACACATTGATGTTCTAATGTTTGTTCGGTCTGCAAAGTTTGAAGTTCATATGTTGTTTCATTTTCGAGAAACAAAAAAGAGAAATCTTGTTGTTGTTAGTTAGTTGGAGAGTACGGATCTCAAACCACACTCTTACATTAGACAACATGTAAAAGTTGGAAGAACAAATACCAAATGGATGATCCATGACATTCTCCAAGTAAATATCTCACAACATTATACCTTATTGCAACAAAATTATATTAAAAAATCAGCGGCAAGAACTCTAGCTGGACAAATAACTAAAAATATTCTGCAGTGGGAGTCAACACAGATATAATACCGGATTTATATCTTGGCTGATGTAGAACCTATGCACAGAAGCCACTTCAAGTCTTTGATTCTCAGGTTTCACCATGAGCTCGAGACTATTATAATTTCCGTCAGGTTGCCTGCGGCTCCCTTAAGTTCTTGGTGTGCTTCAGTTTGTGATATATTGCAATAATATGATCCCTTGAATCTTCTTTTGCGTGCTGCCTGCTGTGCAATTATGCCTCCGGTACGCCAACTATATATCTTCATTTGCTTAATATGGTTTCATCTAGGGCAGGGCCACACCCTTGATCCCTCAAATAATCATGGTTAATTTTATTTCAATCTACTGAATTTATTCACGGGAGCCATATAATGCACATGAAGCATCTGACTGTCGAAATCGGCACCAAAATTTCCATCCAATCATTTATGCATCCTCCAATATTGAAAGCAGGGCAGCAAGGTAAGTACCAAGGAAAACAAATCGGCAAACCTGAAGGTCCATCAGATCTAAATAAGTCCTTGCTGCCAGATCGATTCATCTTCGTTCAGGAGTGCAACCCTAGGAGATGGCCCTCAGTTATGGTGCCGAGGAGCGTGGGAGGATGATGGTAGGTGCAGCTTATGGCTCACCACGGGTGAGATCTACGCCAGGCATCTGAGGAAAACATACAGGTGTAGTCGCTGGAAGAAGAGGCACATCCCTAATTCTCCTTTTTAGATGTACATCGCTAATTCTCTATGTTAATGTAAACCTAGCGTGGTTTATTTTTTTACATGGATGCTCGAAAGCTTGACGGGATGAAGGGGAATCCTTTGAAACGTGACAGAGGAGGAGACCTTTTTTTTTGACAATGACACACGAGGAGACCTTTTTTTGACAATGACACAGGAGGAGACCTGTTTATGACGGCATTATAGGCTTTGAAACGTGACAGGAGAGGAGACCTATTTATGAGGGCGAGGTAGGCTATTTCATCATGGCTTTTCACACAAATTGGATGGTCAGAATTTACTCCTCCTGAGGATTAACGGTCAGAATTTACCCTCATGAGAATTAACGTGGAGGCTTAATTGGTGCCTCCAATTAGTATATATATATATATATATATATGTGTGTGTGTGTGTGTGTGTATAGGGTCGCGCTATTCGTCACCCTGGGTGAGGAATAGTTATTCTTCACCCCCCTCTATTTTACCATCAATGCACCGTAATTTTATGTTCCGTAAATTTTGTCTTATTTCCGACGCAAAAATGGACCGTAAGAAAATATATAAACGCCGTAAAAAATATTTTATATTATGTAAAATTACAAACGTAAAAATATAGTCTAAAATACACATAAACTGCAAATTTACTTGTCTTATGACCTATATATTTATTTTCTTATGTCAAATTTTACTTAGCGAATCAATAGAAATGTAACTATTTGAATTCCAAACGTAATTTAATTATGAAATGATTGTAAGATTACCTCGAGTGAAGAATAACTTATTCTGCACCCTGGGTGATGAATAGTAGCACTATATATATATATATATATATATATATATATATATATATACATCTGGGCTATTTTGTTACTAGTAACCGAATATTATTGTGTTACCCTTTTTGAACTGACGGTTTCAGATGGTTGAACTGATGTTTTCGAAGCGAGTTGAACTGACGCTTTCAGTTGTGTTTAACACATCGTTTTCTTTAGTTCAAATTTTTTTTGTAATTTTTTTGTCGGAACGTGGCGTGTAACATATCGTTGGAAAGCTCTTGACAACCATATTTCAAGTATATTGAATGTTTTTACAAAATCATTATGGTTTAAGAGCAGTTTTGAAAAAACCATTTTTTTAAAAACCGAAAACGTGAATCGTATTTCGGACTCAATTTTCAAACGGTTTGTCGGAATTGAGCAAATAAGATGGCGTTCGAAAGCTGGTCAAAATCCGCATCTTCCATATATGTATTGTTTTTCTAATTCTATATGATTTAAAAGTAATTTGAAAAATGGTGAAATTCTGGGTGAAACGTATTTTTGTGTTTTTTGCAAACGGTTTGTCGGGTTGACGCAAATGATACGGTGTTGGAAAGCTATGTAAAATGCGCAAATTTTTCGTATAGAAATATTTTTCTAATTCCTTACGGTTTAAAAACGAATTCGAATACGGTCAAATTTGATTTTGAACGCGATTTTTTAAAAAGTTTGTCGAAATATGGCAAATAATATACCGTTGGATAGCTATCGAAAATGCAAAACTTAGTCATTTGAAAGTTTTCTCTACTTCGCAACCGTTTAAGAGTAATTTTGAATACGGCATGACGGATCCTGCTATTTTCTCGTGTGAAAAACAGAGTAGTCGTACTGATATATATGTATGTTTGTACTGAGCTATTTTTTGTAGAGTAATTTTGAATGGTTCCGAAAAAGGATGCTTGTACTGATGCTTGCATGGGTTTGTACTAAGCGTGTTTTCACTAACTAGACTTTGCTCTATTTTTTTGGTAATATTTTTCTCGTAAGTTTTCAACGGTTTACTGTATCGTCGCCCCTGTACTTGTATGTTTTGTATCATCGAACTGAATGATATTTTATTCAAAAATAAAATGTGTTTGTTTTGTTTCCTTTTTTTAACTCAACATTTTTTGACAACATTGTTCTGAACTTCTCTCATTTTACGACTTGTACTGAGGTACTTACTAAGCAGGATTTTCATGGGGTTTCTTTTTTTGCTTGAACTTTACAATTTCAATTTCTGCCATTTCTTTTATTCCGAACGGACCACCGTTTTAAACTCGTACTGAGGTACTTACTACGCCCGAACTGGGGTGGCTGTCGCGACGCAAGGAAGATGTTGTGCGGCGGCGTGAGGTGAGACGCCGGCTGCGTACAGAGGATCACGTGGAAGCGCTGCGTAGAGCATGGTCTAGCGGCACGCTGGAGGGAGGACCATGGTGGGGCGGCACGCTCGAGGGAGGGGGTGTGGGGCGGCACGCTGGAGGGAGGGACTACGGGGCTGCGCGCTGGGGGGAAGGGGTGGCGGGGCTGCGCGCTGGAGGAAGAAGAAAGGCGGGGTAAGTTGGGGGTCACCGCGGCATGGGTCTGGTCCGGCGGCATCGGGGTGCGTCGGGCGGGGGTGTCGCGCGGCGGGGAGGGAGGAGGTGGCGCGCCGGCGGGGAGGGGGCAGTGCATGACGGGGGAGGGAGGGGGTAGTGCATGACGGGGGAGGGAGGAGGCGGCGCACAGCGGGGGAGGGAGGGTGCGGCGCACCGGCGGGGGAGGCGCACGGTGGGGGAGGGAGGGGCGGCGCACCAGCGGGGAGGGAGGGGGCGGTGCGCGGTGGGGAAGGGAGGGGGAGGAGTGCCGGCGGGGTGGGAGGGGGTGGCGCGCTAGAGGAGGATTTGGGGATCGGGAGGGAGGTGGTGGGTTCGGTCGCCGTCGCTCCTATATAGGGCCGAAGGGTAACAGAATATTATTTTGTTACTAGTAACAGAATAGCCCTGTCCTATATATATATAAGTGTGAGTGTAGAATAGCTTATTCTACACCCTCTAGTAATTCTATCACTAGTAGAAAAAGGGTCAAACATGAAGCACATTAGTGCCGGTTTGAATTTGAGTCGGCACTAATGTGTGCATTAGTGCCGGTTCCAATGGCTAGCCGGCCGTTCTCATTAGTACCGGTTCGTGGCGAACCTTTAGCACCGGTTCGTGCCACGAACCGGTACTAAAGTGAGTGGTGGCAGGATGTTGTCAGTCCGGGGCCCCTCCAGCACCTTTAGTATCGGGTCGTATCACGAACCGGTACTAAAGGTCGTCCTACATAGATCCTTCGTCCACCCGAACTCGCTCTGTTCTTCCCCTTTCCCCTCTCCTCTTTATTCTTTTCCCTCTTCCTCTCAAGCTCATCACACATTTTGCCCAAAATTTGTTAAGATTTGAAGGCCCCCATCCATTCAAATGATCATAAAGGTTAGCAACTTTGTCCTTTCATCTCTCATTGCTAGATTAGCTCGTGCAATGCTTTATATAGTGATTGATTTTTGAGTTTAGTAATTTGGGAGGAATTATATATATGTGCTACTATTTGATTTATATGCAAAGTCAAAAATAACACTTAGTTTGCATATGTAGGTGTGGTTTACTTAGTACCTTCTAAATCTCTGTCGTAACCACCGTTGATTGCTCGCAACGTCCCGTCGCCGGCACCACCTTGTGGTGAGCCTCTTGTTCATGAAGTTTTATATAAAAAATTGATGTTTGTGTGATTTGGATATATAGTTACTCGTATAATTATCTTACCCATACGTTGTTTGTTATACATAGTGCCATGGTTTTGATATCCGTCCCCGTCGGCCCTCGTCCGGGTTATGATTCGGATGTGGTATATTCACTTTTAAAACTATTCATTGCATTTCGTGTTTATGACAAATTATGCCCATCAAGTTGACATAGATATTTGTATGTAGGAGGTAGTTCAACCGGAAATTCCAACCGACCCTATTGTCGAGAGGTTAAATTTAGTTGAAAAAGAAAACGAGGATTTGAAGGAAAAATTGAAAAGAATTGAGGGGGAGAAGATGGAATTGGAGTTGCATGTTGCCGATGTCGTCGATGATCACAAGATTAAGATGGAGAAAATGCGCTTGAAGATCAGAAAGATTAGAAAATATGCCATTCATAGTGAGGCTTGGTATCATTATGCTGTTGGATCAATTGTTACCTTAGTTGCGATCTTGATCGCATTTGTTGTTGCATTTAAATTCTTTAGCTAGAGAGTTATTTGTTTGTTGCATTTAAGTGTTGTATGATCTTTATGTATGAACTTTATGTATTGTATTAATTTGGTGTTTTTGGTGCTGTGTATTGAAGATGAGCCGACAATGGATGTACGATGACCGATGCTGTCCCGAGTCCATTAATGGCGTGCGCACTTTTCTGCTTGCGGCTGAGGCAAACAAGCGGGCAGATGGTTTTATGCCTTGTCCATGTGCTGGCTGTAAGAATGGTCACAATTACTCTACGTCAAGAACCATTCACGTCCACCTGTTTGAGTCCGGTTTCATGCCCCACTATAATATTTGGACCAAGCATGGAGAAAGAGGGGTTATGATGGAAGACAATGAAGAAGAAGAGGCCGACGACAGCTATCCTGGCCATGGGTTCCCTGAATACGATGATACAACAATGAGGGAAGAAGCTGAGCCGGTAATGCGGGAAGAAGCTAAGCCGGCAATGCGGGAAGAAGCTGAAGAAGAGGCATCGGATGAGCCCGTTGATGATCTAGGTCGGGCCATTGCCGATGCAACGAGAAACTGCGCAAGTGATTTGGAGAAGAAGAAGTTGCAGCGCATGTTAGAGGATCACAAAAAATTGTTGTACCCGAATTGCGTAGGTGACAAGAAAAAGCTGGGCACCACACTGGAATTGCTACAATGGAAGGCAGAGAATGGTGTATCTGACAAGGGATTTGGAAAGTTGCTGGTAATGATAAAGAATATGCTTCCAAAGGACAACGAATTGCCCGAGAGTACGTACGAAGCAAAGAAGGATGTCTGCCCTCTAGGGTTAGAGGTGCAGAAGATACATGCATGCCCTAATGATTGCATCCTCTACCGCGGTGAGTACGAGGATTTGAACGCTTGCCCAGTATGCGGTGCATTGCGCTATAAGATCAGCCGCGATGACCCTGGTGACGTCGAGGGCGAGCGCCCCAGGAAGAAGATTCCTATCAAGGTGATTTGGTATGCTCCTATAATACCACGGTTGAAACGTTTGTTCCAAAACAAAGAGCATGCCAAGGCGATGCGATGGCACAGAGAAGACCGTAAGAAAGACGGAAAGTTGAGAGTACCCGCTGACGGGTCGCAGTGGAGAAAAATCAAAAGAAAATATGGGAAGGAGTTTGCAGATGACGCAAGGAACGTATAGTTTGGTCTAAGCGCAGATGGCATTAATCCTTTTGGGGAGCAGAGCAGCAACCATAGCACCTGGCTTGTGACTCTATGTTTGTATAACCTTCCTCCTTGGTTGTGCATGAAGCGGAAGTTCACTATGATGCCAGTGCTCATCCAAGGCCCTAAGCAACCCGACAACGACATTGATGTGTACCTAAGGCCATTAGTTGAAGAACTCTTACAACTGTGGAATGGAACAAGTGTACGTGCGTGGGATGAGCACATGGGGGAAGAATTTGACCTAAAGGCCTTGCTGTTCGTGACCATCAATGATTGGCCTGCTCTCAGTAACCTTTCAGGACAGACAAACAAGGGATACCGCGCATGCACGCACTGTTTGGACGATACCGACACTATATATTTGGCTAATTGTAAGAAGAATGTGTACCTGGGACATCGTCGATTTCTTCCGAGCAGGCATCCCGTAAGAAAGAAAGGCAATCATTTCAAAGGTGAGGCGGATCACCGGATGAAGCCTCGCCACCGTACTGGTGCTGATGTACATGATATGGTCAATGATTTGAAGGTGGTCTTTGGAAAGGGTCCTGGTGGACAACCTGTTCCGAATGACGCCGACGGATGCGCACCCATGTGGAAGAAGAAATCTGTATTTTGGGACCTGCCCTATTGGAAAGACCTAGAGGTCCGCTCTGCAATCGACGTGATGCACGTGACGAAGAATCTTTGTGTGACCCTGATTGGCTTCTTGGGCGCGTATGGGAAGACAAAAGATACACCTGAGGCACGGGAGGACCAGCAACGTATGCACGGAAAAGACGGCATACATCAGGGTCATGTAAGCTACGCTCTTACCAAAGAAGAGAAGTAAATCTTCTTTGAATGCCTGCTCAGTATTAAGGTACCGTCTGGCTTCTCGTCGAATATAAAGGGAATAATAAACATGGCAGAGAAAAAGTTCCAGAACCTAAAGTCTCATGACTGCCACGTGATTATGACGCAACTGCTTCCGGTTGCATTAAGGGGGCTTCTACCGGAAAACGTTCGATTAGCCATTGTGAAGCTAAGTGCATTCCTCAATGCAATCTCTTAGAAGGTAATCGATCCAGAAATCATACCAAGGTTAGAGAATGATTTGGTGCAATGTCTTGTCAGTTTCGAGTTGGTGTTCCCACCATCCTTCTTCAACATCATGACGCATGTCCTAGTTCACCTATGTGAAGAGATTAACGTTTTGGGTCATGTATTTCTACACAATATGTTCCCCTTTGAGAGGTTCATGGGAGTCTTAAAGAAATATGTTCATAACCGTGCTAGGCCAGAAGGAAGCATCTCCAAGGGCCATGAAAATGAGGAGGTCATTGAGTTTTGTATTGACTTTATTCCTGACCTTAAGCCGATTGGTGTTCCTGAATCGCGGCATAAGGGCAGACTGGATGGAAAAGGCACGCTAGGAGGGGAACAAATAATATGTATGGACGGACATTCTCTCACTGAAGCACACTACACAATTCTACAGAATTCCGTCTTGGTGGCTCCGTATATGGACGAACACAATAATTTGCTACGCTCCAAACACCCGGAGCGATCTGATGACTGGATTACACGTGAACAAACCAGGAGTTTCGCCAGCTGGATGCAGACATGTACCATGCATGACGCCTCTATTGAAGATGACCTGTACTTGCTGTGCCAGTTACCATCTTCGAATATAATGACTTTCAAAGGGTACGAGATAAATGGTAATACATTTTACACGATCACCCAAGATAAGAAGAGCACCAACCAAAACAGTGGTGTCCGCTTTGATGCAGAAACCAAGACGGGAAAGGAAACATATTATGGTTATATACAGGACATATGGGAACTTGACTATCGACGTGGTTTGAAGGTCCATTTGTTTCGGTGCAAATGGGTCAATATGACACGAGGCGGGGTAACGGAAGACCCGTAGTATGGAATGACAACAGTGGATCTCAACAATCTTGCGTATGCAGACGAACCATTCGTCCTAGCCAATGATGTGGCACAGGTTTTCTATGTGAAGGACATGTCTATCAAGCCGAGAAAAAGAAAAGATAAGGAAGTGAATGCATCGTATGATGAGCCAAAGCGGCACATAGTTCTTTCTAGGAAGAGAAACATCGTGGGAGTGGATGAAAAAACAGACATGTCAGGAGATTATGAAAAGTTTGATGAAATTGCTCCATTCAAAGTGAATATTGACCCGAGCATTCAGTTAAATGATGAAGATTTTCCATGGCTATGGCGCAAAGGGACACACGCGAAGAAAAAGTTTCACACCCAAAGATCTGGGATGTGATCGGCTTCACTACCATCACTTTCTTCTGTGTTTCACACCCAGGAGGGAATCTCTGTAATAGTTAGGGTAGCTAGTTATGTGTTTTGGCATTTGAAACGCGAAGAAATTTTATGTGCAAGCAAATTCTTTCATGCATTTACTGATTTTTTTCAGCTAAATGACCCTGAAATTGAAAAGCATTTCAAATGAACTCAGAAAAGGTTGAAAGTTGGCATGGTATCATAATTTCACCCACATAGCATGTGCAAAAAAGTAGAGAGGGTTACCGCAAAAACTGGATGCACTTCGTGTACAAAATGGACAATCTCTTTCAAAGTATCACGGTTTCGGACGAAAACTCATCCGTTACAAAGGCATTTCATTTTTTAAATAACCTAAGCATTACCAAATTGAATATAATGATAAAACACACTAATATTAAACATAAGTAAAAAGAATCACTGAAAAATCTATTTTTAAAGTTAAGTTATTCACAAACTAGTGATTCACACAAATTTCAAATAATTCAAAATTTAAACTATTCAAAATTGTAAACTACCGGTACTAACAGAAAGTTTGTAATTTTTTGTACCTAAAGAAAAAATATTCACAAACAAACTCTAAATACAGCAAAAAAAACTCTAAAATAAATAAAACAAAAATAAATAAAGCAAAAAAAGAAAAAAAATGCCCACCTACTGGGCCACTGTTGGGCCAGGATGCAGGCCCGCTAGCCCAGTAGGCCCAACAGGGCATCGCAGAAGAGGTAGGCCCAGAAGGCCTGCTTAAGAGAGGAGCTCGAGACAGCAGCGATGGCGGGGCTTATAAGCAGGTGCGAGTGCCCCTCGGCTAGCGAGGTGGGACTAAACTTTTGCACCCCTCGCCTGGCAGCGCACACCCTTTAGTACCGGGTCGTGGCTCCAACCGGTACTAAAGGGGGGGTCTTTAGTACCGGTTGGAACCACCACCCGGTACTAAAGGGGTGCCGTTCCCACCGCTTGGCCTGGCCAAAACAGACCTTTAGTACCGGTTGGTGGCTCCAACCGGTACTAAAGGTTGTTCTATAAAAGAAAACACTTCAAAAAAAATTGTCAGTTTCTCATCTCTCCCTCCTTCTTTCTCCTTTGCCCCGTCGCCGCCGCCCCTCGTCACCGCCCCCGTCGCCGTCCATCGCCGTCCCCGTCGCCGTCTGTCGCCGTCGCCGTCCCCGTCCCCGTCGCCGCGCCCCGCCCCGTCCTCCCGTCGTCCCCGCCCGGCCCGTCCTCCCGTAAGTCGTCCCGCCCGGCCCGTCCTCGTCCCCGTCGTCGCCGCCCCGTCCCCGTCGTCGCCGCCCCGTCTCCGTCTTTGTCCCCATCCCCGTCGCCGCCCACTGTCGTCGCACCTCGCCGGTGAGTTGTGCCCCGGCCGCCAACCACACACACACACACATTGTTATAGAATTGTTAGCAATCTTTCTGTTTTTTAGTTATAAAATTATTAGAAATGTTATTTTTAGTTATAGAAATGTTAGTTATATATAAATGTTAGTTATATATAAATATTAGAAATGTTAGTTATATAGAAATGTTTTTTAGTTATAGAAATATTAGAAATGTTAGTTTTAGTTACAGAAATATTAGAAATGTTAGTTTTAGTTATAAAATTTAAAATTTGCATATATGAAATCACAATCCATCATTTAAAAAATGTTACTTTACTTTTGCGGCATATAGTATTTGTTGTCGACGATGCCCGGCCCGCATCCTCGCCGTCGACCCGTTCGCGACGACGTCCTGCTTCAGAGGACCCATGTCCGGGACTGGGCTCCGCCGGGCTGGCACTGGGAGGTGCTACCTTCAGGGGCGCAACGCTTGATGAGGAACCCGACCCCGGGTCCCGTCGTCAACCCTCATCTCCTTTGGTGGCGTTCGCGTGGGCCACTTTCGGTGCGGAGGGAGCCGGCCCCGCCGGAGGTGGTACGTCGCCGTGTCAGGGAGGAGGACGAGCACGTCCATCGCTACATGGCTGCTATGGACGTCAGGTTCTCCAATACCTGGCAGGTTCTTTTGGGAGATCACCCGAGCTATGATCCAGTGATGGTTCCTTCTCTTTGGGTGTCCACCGCCCGCACCTCAGGAACTGTGAGTGGCCTAGATTACTCTGTAGTATTCGATCTTTATTAGCTTGCTAGCTAGCTAGCTAGTGATGTATTCGATATTATATCTATTATTCGAGACGATGTATTCGAGATTATATCTATTATTCGAGACGATGTATTCGAGATTATATCTATTATTCGAGACGACGTATTCGAGATTATATTCGATGATGCTTATTATGTACTATGGTTGATTCAGTTTTTCCTTATTAATTGATTGCATCCATGCATTGTAATTTGAATATATTTCTTTTGGATTAGTTAAACAAAACCTATGGCGGACAATACCGGCAGAGAGGGAGAAGAGGCCCTGTTCAATATCATACGCAATCCTCGCGGGCCAGATGATGATCAGAATGAAGAAGATTATGACGGCTCCGAATATCTAAACAACACCGGGGAGGGTGATATGATATTCGATCGCGACGACCGAATTGATGAATTCATGAACTATGAACATGACGAAGAAAATGTTGATCTTGAAACAACAAAGACTGGCGAGGTATATATATTTATATAAGCAGGCATCTGGTGATCATCACATGTTTTAAATGACTTGAAGATATATTAACGAATCGATCTTTCTTCTTTCAGCCATCCGGATCGAGCAAATCTTCAGGCAACAGGAAACGTGGCCCGAACAAAAAGTTGAAGGAGCGTGTAAAGTACAATATCGAGGCCATCAGACCTAATGGCGAACCATTAGCACCTAAGAAGATTGCGGACAAGTTCATTCGTCAGTGCGGAGTTCTTGTGAAGGACCAACTCCCGATCTCCCTTCAAGAATGGAGAGAGCCAGCAAAGCCACGTCCAGGAGTTACTTTTGTCGACGACAGACAAAAACTTCTGCTTTGGGAAACGCTCATGGAACATTTCACCCTACTAGATCATTTCATAGATGCAGATGTGGAGAAAGTCAAGGACGCTGCTCTTAGAAAGATGGCGGTTGCATTTAAGAACCACAAGATTCGTGAATGGGCCAAGTACATCAACGGAGGAAGGAAGACTCCAGTATTTGAGGGAACACTAGAGAAGCAAAGTGCTCATTGGGATGATTTCGTGAAATTAAAGGATTCGGAATTATCTAAGGAACGGTCGAGAATAAACAAGGCCAATGCCGCAAAAAAGGATAAGTTCCATAAGCTGGGCCAGGTGGCTATGCAGTGGGAATGCCTAAGTGGGATAAGTCTGAGAAAGAGATCCTGGATGCAGGTATCACTCCAGAAACATTGAGCTGGCCCCCCAGGTGCAGGACTTGGTTCTATGCGCATGGGGGGGAGTTGGACCCGAAGATAGGCAAAGTTTCGAAGAAGGCATGTCTGGACGGAGCCAAAGATAAGCTACTTGTTGCAATAGAAGAGGCTCGATCGGGGTTGTTCAAGCCCAACAGAGAGAACGGCGAGCTTACGCGTGCCCTGGGAAATCCTGAACACCCGGGAAGAACACGAGGCATGGGCGCTATTCCGTGGTATGACGGGTTTTCGGACTGGAACACCGACTACAGAACCCGTGCGAGAAAGAAGATTGCGGAGGAGAAGAAGAGGAAGATGGAGGAGGAGCAGAGGAAGCTAGACTATGAACGCCTTCAAGGCCTAGAATCAGCGCACGCGGACTTGGCAGTCAAATTCCAGCGGCAGCATGAGCAGATCGACTCACTTAGCCAGCAAAGTGGGTCTCAGCAGCTAGCGAATGATCCACCATTGGATAGCACCGTCCCATCCATGCCGAGAAGCAGCGTGGGTTCCGCCTCGGGCGACGCATTGCTGGATAGCTACCCAATGGATGACATCATGGAGAACACTAACTGCGAGCTACACTTCAAAATGAAGAACATATCCATGAAGGTGGCGGACGCCCTTGCTTTTACAAATCCCCCCGAGGCAACCTTCCATTGCAACCCGATTCCAGTGGGAGATGCTTGTGTCTTGGTTGATGAGGTGGTGGACCAATATTCGGGGCTAGAGCTTGACATTCCTGGAGGTGACGATGAGCACACACTAGGAGAGGCCAACCATCATATCATCCTACGGAGAAAGGATTGCATCATCTTTCGAAGGCCACCGACACCGCGTCATCCGACTCCTCGTCGCAGTCCGCCACCGAGTCAGCAGACTCCCACTCCTCCAAGTCCACCAACGCGTGAGGCCACTCCTCCTCCAAGTCCGGCACAGCTTCAGGCCACTCCTCCTCCTCCAAGTCCGGCAAAGCGTCAGGCCACTCCTCCTCCAAGTCCGGCACAGCTTCAGGCCACTCCTCCTCCAAGTCCGACACAGCTTCAGGCCACTCTTCCTCCTCCAACTCAGCCACGTCAGCCGTTTTCGCCGCCTCAGCAATCATGAAAGAGAGCCGCCTCAGCTATGGTGCGTAGCGGTACAAGTCGAGGTAGTACTGGAGGTACAGGCAGAGGCAAGCGATTTCAATATGGTCCAAGCCTCGCGCCTCTTCCGCAGAGGCCTTACGACAAGTCCGAGGAGGAAAACGTAACCATATCGAAGGCCGAGGTGGAAGCCCATTTTGCATCGAAACCGCCACCGCCGCCAAGGGGGAAAGTGCCTGTGGAAAAGATTGACCACTTCATTCGTATGGCTAGAGCACCAGCTCCCAAACCTGTTGACACAGACTATGAGCGCCACATCAAGAAGTTAAATCGAGCACGTCTATAGAAAGAGGCGAGCTCGAGCTCGAGCAAATCAGCTGGCAAAAGGAGCGGTAAAACCGTTCCCCAACTGGGAGAACAGGCGGCGCAATCAATCCCCCCGCTTGTTGTGCCAACAACACATGAGAGTAGGCGCGCCCAATATTATTATGGGCAAACCGTTAACGTTCCCGGGGTGGGCGATGTGGTAATAACCGAGGAGCATATTGCGCAGGCTGAATCGATCAGGATCACTGTTGGACAACTCCTCGACATCGAGCCCATGTCTCCGACTAGAGAGGAGGAAATAAAACGGAAATATGCCCGGGGCCAACCTTTGGTCGAGCCAGAGGAGGTCCATAAGCTCCCAACGAGAATGTATGAATTGCATCAATGGTACATGGACATTACCAAGATTTCCAATCGAGAGTCCCTCATGGTGAATGTCAACAAGGATCATTACTACCATGAGAAAGCTGTGACCGTTGAGTATTCAAAACTATTTCAGCTATACAATCAAGACGCACTCAACAAATTTATCGTCAGTTGCTATTGTCTGTAAGTGATTTCTTTCTGTAATTTAAGGCTCAAGCTAGCTGTAGTGATCATTTTGATTAACCATTACCTGTAATTATCCTCACTATTTTCTTTTCTATGGTATTATGCAGGATGAAGATTTATGAAATGAAAAAAGGTGGACGCTATGGCATTGAGTTCGTTGACCCAAATACCATTAATGAATACACATGGAAAATAGATCCATATCACGAAAAAAATGTAGAGGAAAGCATGCTACAGTTCTTCAAGGAACTCAAATACAATGAAGATATACTACTTCCTTACAACTTCCAGTGAGTCACACTGTCTTGTACTACAAATTCTATTTTTCCCTACTAGCTAACTACATGTTTTTGCTTACATATGCCCGCTTAATTAAGACATGCAAACATGTGTGCATGCAGATTTCACTGGATCTTGTTAATCATTAAAGTTGATGAAGGAACAATTGAAGTACTAGACTCACTACTTAAGAAAGCAAGTGACTACACCATCGTGAAGGGGATAGTCAACAGGTAATTTCAATCATTATTAACTATATCTCGGCCTATTTAATTAGTTCGTCATTTCCTGATAACAACTATTTAATAACCCATTTATTCATTTTCTTTGTCGGCGGGCAGGGCTTGGGTAAAGTTCATCAGGGCCACTCCAGGCCCATGGAAACAAAATCTGAAATGGTATCGACCCAAGGTAAGTAATTAAGTAGTACTAGCTAGCTGCCATCTCTTAAATTATCATGCTTGATTAATTATTATCTGATCAAATTCCATTCTTGAAAGGCCCTGAAGCAGGCGCCGGGGAATGATCTATGTGCATACTACGTTTGCGAGAACATTCGCATGATGGCGTCCGAAAGGAGCAAATCTCAAAGATAGGAGTGGGTACGATATCGATTGTCAGAACACTATTCACAATTTTTACACCATTATCGATATCTAGTCATACAACTAATACACATGCATATTGATCTCCTTCTTAACAGTTCAAAGAGGTGCGGGGCAAGCTTCTAGCACAGGACAGAATAGAAGCAATTCAAGAGGAAATAGCGGGATTTTTGCTCGATCAGGTCATAGATCCCAAAGAAGAATACTATTATCCACTATCGCCCCCATGAACCACTTCCAATTGTTATCGTGCTCCGAAGGCATCAATTAGC
The DNA here is from genome assembly GCF_003073215.2 of Triticum urartu. NCBI lineage: Eukaryota > Viridiplantae > Streptophyta > Magnoliopsida > Poales > Poaceae > Triticum > Triticum urartu. The sequence continues at coordinate 45,822,896 of NC_053028.1, read as the reverse complement.
TAGGCTAATGCCACTGGCTCCGAAGGGTCGCGCTATTCATCACTCTGGGTGAGAAATAGTTATTCTTCACCCCCTCTATTTTACCATCAATGCACCGTAAATTTACATTCCGTAAGTTTTGTCTTATTTCCGACGTAAAAAGGGACCGTAAGAAAATATATAATCGCCGTAAAAAATATTTTATATTATGTAAAATTACAAACGTAAAAATATAGTCTAAAATACACATAAACTGTAAATTTTCTTGTCTTATCACCTATATTTTTATTTTTTATGTCAAATTTTACGTAGTGAATCAATAGGAATATAACTATTTGAATTCGAAACGTAACTTAATTATGAAATGATCGTAAGATTACCTCGGATGAAGAATAACTTATTCTGCACTCTTGGATGATGAATAGTAACACTATATATATATATGTAAACTCTATTAGTAACCCAGGGTGAAGAATAAGTAATTCTTCACCCTGGTCGTTTGACCGAGCCATGTCTTGCGTCAGCTAAGCCCGCCGAAGGAAAAAGAAGGCCACCATCCCTTGATGTAAGATTACCATGGGGTCGAGGTATTTTTACCGTTTATGAGTTGTTACTCGACACTCCGCCAGCCCACCTCCCCGTCTTTTCCTAATCTGCTGCGGACGGTTTTGCAAATAGTTTGGAGAGTCGACGGTGAACGGCAGCCTGGTGCTCGGCGATTTGGCTTGGAGAGAAGTCGTTGTGGGGGGTGGGGGCGTGCTGCTCGGCGGCACGGTCTCCGGGTGGTCGCTGGGGCAGTTGGGGCGACGTGGTGTGCGGCTGTTAGGATTAAACACGACATATTTGTCCGTGTCCGACTGGTGCACGTATAGATGCATGTATCCGTGTAGGTTTCCTATCCTTCAGCGAGTAGGACTAGATTAGTTGGCAGGTTAGCTAGCTAATATAAATACTCATGTACCCCTGTACTCTTTGAACCGTGGTTTGTGAATCAATACAGATCAAACAGGGACGATACGTTCCTGTGGCAATCAGCCAAGTCTTGCGTGCGTGCGTTGTTCTCCGGCCGTCCGGCCGCTGTGTAGGTGCGTGTATTATTGACGTTGGTTACAGTATATTCACCTAGATCGATCAGGAGCAGACTAGCTAGAGTAAGCTAGCTTTGCGCACGGTGCAGCTAGGCGTAAAAGTAATTCGTCGAGTTCAGCCAGCAAGTTTCTTCGTCATTGTTCGTCGTCGGTCATCGTCGTTGCCGGAAAGTACTCGTCGACGCTATCTGGGCCGACAATTGGTATCAGAGCAAGGTTGATCTTCTAGTAACAGAGGATCATGGCGGACGACGAGAAGAACAAGCAGCTGGCGGAGTACTCCGGTGTGGCTAAAGTATTTGCTGCTCCGGCGAGTTCATCGTACCCACAATTTGATCGCGAGAACTTCGGTGTCTGGAAGGCCCTCATGGAGTGTGGTCTCCGCGCCAACGAGCTATGGGACGCAGTCGATCCAGGCAGTGACGCGTTCAAGAAGGAGGGAGCCGAGCACTGGAAGGATCGGCAGGCGGCATCGGCGATTTACTCGGTGATGCCGATGGATGTTCTCCAACACCTAATCGCCAAAGAAACGGCGAAGGAGGCGTGGGATACTTTGAAGCTCATGTTCGAGGGACACACCCGTGTCAAGCAAGGCAATCTCCAAACTCTCCTAAGGAACTACGAGACTTTGGTCATGGGCGATGATGAGTCCGTGGATGCGTTCGCTTCAGGGGTGGCTACTCTCGTCAATCGGATTCGCGCGCTTGGAGAGAACCTCACGGAGGCCTCGGTTGTCCGGCGGTTCTTGCGCGCGGCCCCTCCCCGGTACCTGCAAATTGTTACGGCGATCGAGTAGTGCGTCGATCTCGCGACTCTCTCCATCGACGATTTTGTCGGACGGTACAAGGCTCACGATGAGCGTATGCGGTACAGTCTTGGGGACGGGGAGAACGACGAGGTTGTGATGCTCACAAGGGCGCAGTGGGCCGCTTTGTCAAAGGAAAAGCAAGGCGGATCTACGAGCAGCAGCAAGAAGAAGGGAAAGCAGCGTTCGGGGAGAAAGAACTTCGCTGACTCGGACGACGACTCAGACGATGAGGCTGCACCACCACCGAGGAGAAAGTTTGACATCAGGAAAGTGAGGTGTTATAACTGTGGCCTCCTCGGTCACTTCAAGGCTGACTGCGAGGAAGCACTGAAGCAGAAGGCACTCATGGCCCAGCAAGGAGATGATGGTGACATGATATTGATGAGCGAACTCGTGGATGAGAAGGATCCAGGTCTTCAACTGTCGGCTAAAGAAATTGTCGCGCTCGGTGAAGAAAAAGTTTACTCTCAAGATCATGGTTCGGAAGCTCGTGTCGATGTCACAGACACGGGGGGTGATTCCGAAACTTTCATGGATTCCGAAACTCTCGCCTCATACGGCTCCATCCTGGAATCTGGACCCCCCTTTTCCTTTGACCAACGGGTCTTCGAACCCATGGGGGTTACGAATCATTCATTTATTGATTGATTCAAGGTAGCTTTAGCCATTGTGGGTAGAAGCTAGTCGCCAGAAGCGAAGCAGCGATCTTCCGGGCCGGAAAGGTTCTATTTTTCTGACGCGTAAGCTACCGCAAAATGAATGAAGGAAAAAGGCCTCAGGATTAGAAAGACTAAAGAGGCATGGAGGGCCGACTACAAGACTACGACTACAATACAAGCCATGAGCGATAGCGAAGCCTTCAGCCTTTTTTTTTTTTTTTCGAAAGCCCCACAACTAGCTATCTTATAGCAGATAAGGCAAGCCTACTCAACTAATCTCATGTAAACGCCTGTTCGCTAAAATCCAAATAGAAAAAGACAACTACTTATTAAACATGTAGTTGAGTGCTCCGTCGTTGTTCGGATCTTGACCGAGTCCGAGCTTCCCAAGCTCTATGCTGTTTGGGAACTCAGCAAGGGTCTTACCACCTTCTTGATTGACTATATTTGAGTCTTTGGGGTACTTTAGGATTATATTCCGCGCCGAAGATTTGTGCTTGTGGGCTAGGGTGAATATAGCGGACCAGCGGATCTGGTAGTTGACAATCGTTCGGACTTGGTAAAGGTTGTCGCAGCACCTGTAGTAGGACAGAGGACTTATCGCGATGCCCGCGGACCAATTTACTATGTCTCTGTCGCTGACGTTGGTCAAAGAGGCCACGTGGATTGGCCTGGGTCTTCTTCGGCTAATGAGACCTCGATCCCGAAGCCTTCGGAGTATCTTTTTGATAGGCGCCTCTATCTGTATGGGGAATTCGCTGCTGAAAGATCCCGCCCAGTGTCCCCTTCCTTCCCCCGCCGCCTTCCGACCAAAGGGAGTATACAATTTCTTCTTCAGGACACTCATGCCCGATCGTGAGACTGCCTGTTGAACGCCTGATGGCACCTTGCTCTGACCTGAGCTATGCAACAACGAGATCCCCCTCGATCTTTGCCGGATGTGCTTGACGGTCCCCCATAATACGCTAACTTGGGGACTTTTTAGTCCATCTTTTCCAAGAGTCTCCGCTAGTTGAACCGCGTCCAGTAGACGACCTCTTCCGCTCATCCCCTTCGTCAGCTCTTTGATAGGGATACTATAACCTAGGTCCCTAAACTTGGAATGGATGGCGGAGCGTAGGTGGCAGGCAGTTATATGGATACGGTGCTTTACCCGTAGACGCTTCTCCAGCTCTCGCAAGAATTGTATGGGAGTCGTCCTCGGGGGGACTTCCCGAATGACCGTACCGGGGAATTCTACCGTACTCCGTGCAGCTATGGTTGTTGATCCTGCGGAGCCTACCCAAAGGTTCAGACCGGATTGTAGGAAGTGGGTGATACGTTTTTGTATTTCTATGAGAAGAAATACGGCACCCACGATTCCCAGTAGTAAGTCGTCGGCATATCGCGCGTAACAAATCCTTATTAATAAGGAATGGCTTTTAAAGGGGGCCAGCTTACGGGCCAGGCCTCTCTCTGACCTGATAACTAGTATCGCCTCCCCGCCCAGCTCTATCAGCAGGCCCCTTCTTTTGCAATACTTAAGAAGGTCTCTCATGGCCAAATTCTTATTAAAGCCTTCTCTACCATTGAATTCGGCCTTCGGGGTCAACCCAGCGGCTTCTATGAGGAAGGCGGCGCAAAGGAGGCTCGAGGGCTTGTTAAGGAAGGCGGCTAGGGCCGCTGAAGGGGGGAAAACGAAAGGCGTTTTCTGGTCTCCCCTTCGCCTGGGGGTGCTTGTGGGGGGGGTGTGCCACGACGAAACAAGGGAATGAAAGGTCGCTTTGCGTTGGATGCTCTTTACCCTCCCCACTATGAGGGCTCTGTTGTCTTGGGGAGCGTTGAAGCTTGCTTCTTTTCCATACTTTTCTTGGTCATCAATACGACGACCTATTCTTAATAGAACCGATCTTATTTTCACTACAAGAGGAATTTCGTGCTTCTGCCGGATCCTCCCTATCTCCTGATCGAGCTTGTGTAGGTAGATATTGCCTGGTAGGGCCGATAGTAGTACACTGTTTGGGATGGAGTCAGGCCCTTCTCACCCCCTACGAGTCGTCTGGCGGAAAACTTTTTCTGGGTGGGGTAAAAGAACTTGGAATCGTCGATCTCTTCCTTCAATATTGAGATGAATCGATGTCGGTCGATGGTGTGAAAACACTTCCTGATGTCGAATTTCAAAAACCAACAAGAGGTTCCCCACTCTTCTCTGATCCGTCTGAGGGCCGAGTGGCAGCCTCCACCTGAGCGGAAGTGCTATGTGTCTGGAAACTCGGGATCGTAAATGGATGTTGGTACCATTTTGATCACCTTTTTCATGATCTTTTCTATGGGTAGAACTACTGTGAGCGGTCTAAACTTTGACCCTTCTTTCTTTCTTCATTTAAAAAAGGGGGAGCAAAGCCTGTTTTTCGCTCCCTCAATTGATAGACCAGGGCCCCTTCTGTTGGCCCGAACGAAAAGGCTCTTTAAGGAAGTAGTCCCATCACTCTCGGGCCCGGCACCAACCAAGAGGAGGCGGGGCTCTCCCCAATCATTTCGAAGAGCCGAGATCTCTTAAAGGAAAAATTAGCTAGCTCGGCAGGTTTGGACCCGGGTGAATCAGTTCAGTGAAGGAAGGGAGCCTAAACTTAAGGCTTTTCCAAGCCTTGCCGATAGGCGCCTCATGGCTCTTCAGTTCGCTCGCGGAGTTCTTAGATCAGTAGATCTGGATAGAGTCTCGCTCATAAAGGAAGAGTAGCGCGCTAGCGCGGCTCGCTTCGCTTTTCGACGCGGAGCTCGCTGCTGTCTTTTTAGCTTCAAAACTACAGGGCGTGCGTTAGCACTACGGCTTTTCAGCCTCCCTTTGCTGGTTCCGAACTATCACTGATCCCAGAGATCAACCTTCAAACCTTTTTCTTTGAATCTCAGGAAGGCTTTCTCGGGGAGAAAGCTGGTTGGGGAACTGCTAAACGACCTAAAAGAAAAAGAGGAGACTGACTCTGACCTTTCAAAGCCCTATCTCATCTGGTTGATAGTAGAAGTACGTACGATGATACCATGGACATAAACGAGGTCGAGCATATCTTTAATGATTTCAAACTAAAGCGTACCTAAAGCCTGCCCTGGATATGAAAAGGGATTTGAGCCAAAAGAAGATGAGGATCTATCACCAGATGAGGAAATGGAAACAACTAAGTATTAGTTAGGTTTAGGTTCGGGAAATGGATGGTAACAGCGGCCCAAAAATGGTAAGGTTTTCTTTTCAAAGAAAAAGGAACGCAAAAGTTTTGCGAAATCCTTATCTTTCGGCTTTTTAAAGAAGATAGGCCATTACAAAAACAAGGTATAACAGTCGACTTTCCTATCAGGATTTTACAACCTGAATACCAAGGGACCACTATTAGAAGAGAGCATAATAAGTAAATGCCGACGCCATCTTTGACTTTTTGGATGGTCGGCGGCGCCATAAACTCGATAACCAGCACCGCGGAGTCAAGAAATTCAACTAAATAGAATCCTAAAACAATCTTATTCGAGCACACACGGGACCCACAGCAATGAAATTCACACAAGCGGCAATCATCCGAGCAGAGAATGGAGAAGGAAATATACTTGAAATTGTTTTTTTCGAATGAGAAAACCTTTGGCAAACTCCTTGCAAATCTGTTTTTGCCGGGCACAATAGACATATCTGCTCAGTCACAACATAAGGAACCCCCAATGTTCCTCAAAGCCTACCCGGCCTTACCGCTTAGTTGAATGATCTGATCCCGAAGCAAGCTTTCTACTTAAATTGCTATGACTGGCCAACTAATGATAGGACTACCTATCTTGATGCTTTGAATCTGTATTCAGAGCTTTTTTCCAACTACCGGGACTACTAATTTCAAGTACAAAGCTCTCCTATGAATATGCTACTGCTCTTACTTTCTACCTGAATCCGAGCATTGAAGCAAGCTCTTTATCGCGCCATAACCGAGTCTCTCCTTGCAGCTCTGACCAATCCACCCGTCATTTCAAATAACTGCTCCTTACTCTTTGATTGTATGTCCATTTTTGCTTGATGTCTGGCTCACCGGATCTGGTACATGAAAAAGCCATTCCTTTTCGCTTTCCTTCAACCACTCAGTATACTTTTTTACTGGAAGAGTCAAGCGAAAGCAATTAGTTTAGAAGGAAGAGGGGGCTTACGTCCTCATTTCACTCTTTTGCTCCTGCGAGACACGACTCAACTATGCGAGACACGACTCAACTAATTTTTACAATTGACAGGGTAGCCCGGAGGTCAGATGAAGGGTCTTCCCCATAAAGATAGATTAGTACTTGGAAGGTTCAGATGAAGGAAGGGCTGAAACAAGGCAAAAAAACTATTCAATGGGGTAAATAAATATGAGCAATCCGTGAGAATAGCAAACCCCTATCTCTTAAAAAGAAGAAGATAGATAGGTCCACGAGTTGAGACAGAGAAGTTCTAACTAATCAAGTAGGAGTTTACCCACGAGAGTCAGAGGCTGCATCATCAAAGGGGTATAGAAATAATTCAGAAGCACTATGGCCTGAAGCGAAGGGCAGGAACGAACGGAATCAATGTGTTCCAATTTATCCGGAGTAAGGACAGCAGCTGAGAAGGGACAAAAAAATAGCGTAGACAAAAGGTAGGACCAGATCATGCGAAGAGCTCTTCGCCCTATTGATTAGGAATCTCGATCAGAAACCACCAGGCCATGTCTCCCGATAAAAGATGATCCCCACAATGGATGTCAGGCCTTGGCTTTATAAAATCTGATTGGATCCGCACTAGAGGATAAGAATACAGATAGGCTGACTAAGAAGATCTTCAAATTGTCTTACCTGAAAAGATGAGTTATTCAAAGGAATACCTGAAGAATAGAATAGAATAGAATAAACACATGGCACAGCTGGGTGCTAGAATAGTAGTTGATAGAAGTTCTAGTCACTTAAAAAAAATAACCACTGCTTAACTTAATTAGATCGTAGAAGATAAGCAAGCGGGTTCGGGCACAAGTTTAACCTGCTTATCTATTTGATGTGATGGCCATTGAGGATAGGCTAATGCTCTGCCGCAACCAAGAAAATCGAGATGGGGCAAGAGCTTCTTACTGGATTGGATATTACCTTACTACCTGCATACTCCAGCGATGGACGAATCAATTTGTAGAGATGAGACGAAGATTGAGAGCACAGAGACACACAAATCAACCATGGATCGTGTAGCTTAGCAGGAGACAGATCAAATTTGCTCAACTCATCTCTACACGAGGATTGATGCAGGAATCTCTTCGAGGAAGAGTGGTTCATTGCCAAAGAAGATCAAGGAGACGTGGGGTCAGCACACGTTGCGAGCACTCGGCTAGGAGGGCCGAAGCCAGCTTCCTCAGGCGGCTCGCTCACAGCGAGCAGGAGCGCTTGGCGAGCAGCAGGGCGAGGCCCAGAAGAAGCAGCCTGGAGGTCCAATGGAAGATGCGGCAGCAGTGCATCAAGCTGGCCGAGGAGTCTTGATGCTTCAGAATGCACAGGGGTTGCACTTAGAGGCAGCAGACCCAATAGGAGAGCTTGGGGCAGAACGTGTTGGGCTACGCCCATCACGTGCTGTGGCTCTTCAAGTGGCCCTGGAGGCAAAAGAAGCTCTGTACACGGAGGAAGTAGGCTCTAAGGGACCTGAGTTAACTCTGACGACAGAAGAAAGGATACCATCACCTACACCCATAATGCTACAGCCGGTGTTACACCTTTATCCGGAGACTGTTCGGACGATTGGCCCGGTAAAAGTGGAAGGAAGTGGACGGCGGTGTCTAGAAAGTACCGAGGAACCAGCAAAATTTTTGGACGCAAATACGAAGGAGTGTTGGCGTCATGTTATGAAAGAAGAGGTGGGGTCGATCCATGACAATAATACATGGGAGCTTGTGGATCTTCTCAACAATGAAAAGGCTATGGAGCTCAAGTGGGAATTCAAGGTCAAGAGAGATGTCGAAGTGTGCATGAAGCACAAAGCGAGGCTTGTGGCCAAAGGGTATGTGCAAGAGAAAAGTATGGACTTCGAAGAAGTGTTCGTTCCCGTTGCAAAGATGGAGTCGGTGAGATTACTCATCGGTCTCGCGGCTCAGGAATCATGAAAAGTACATCACATGGATGTAAAATCTACGTTTTTGAACGGCGAGATAGAAGGAGATGTGTATGTGAATCAACCATCGGATTTCATCAAAGAGGGAGAAGATCACAAGGTACTGAAGTCACACAAAATCTTGTATGGGCTATGGCAAGGACCTCGGGACTGGAACATCAAACTTGATCGAACATTGATTTCTCTTGGATTTGAGAAAGCCCCACTAGAGCATGCAATGTACAAGAGAGGTGAAGGAAGGGATCGTCTACTGATTGGCATCTACGTCGATGACCTATTAATTACCGGAGCAGATGAAGAGGTGATTGCAAAGTTCAAGCTACAGATGAAAGAGGTTTTCAAGATGAATGATCTAGGTCTTTTGAGCTACTACCCCGGGATAGAGGTACATCAAAAGATGGAGAGGATCACACTATACCGGGAGGCATACACAAGAGAGGTACTTGAAAGCCGTGGCATGAAAGATTGCAATCCAGTTGACGCTCTAATGGAACCTCGTCTTGAGCGAAGCAAGAAGAGCAAAGCACCCACAGTTGATCCAATAGAGTATATTGCAGCTGCAACTGCGATGTGTCAAGGTGTGTGGCTAGGGAGGCTACACGGTGATCTCATGGATCGAGATCCGGAACAAGTGGTGCTCAATGTTGACAGTGAGACCTTTCTACACGAGGATCCAGTGCGGTGTGAAAGGAACCGGCACGTTGATACGATGTATCATTACATAAAGGATTGCGTGGAAGAAGGTAAGATGAAGATCAAATACGATTGCACTGAAGATCAGCGGTCGGACATGCTAACCAAGGCTTTGGATCGAGAGAAGTTTTTGGAGATGACAAGAAGGATCGGCGTCGGAGTTGTAATGTAACGACGTCGTGTTTAGGAGGGTGATTGTTAGGATTAAACACGACATATTTGTCCGTGTCGGACTGGTGCACGTATAGATGCATGTGTCCGTGTAGGTTTCCTATCCTTCACCGAGTAGGACTAGATTAGTTGGCAGGTTAGCTAGCTAATATAAATACTCATGTACCCCTGTACTCTTTGAACCGTGGTTTGTGAATCAATACTGATCAAACAGGGACGATACGTTCCTGTGGCAATCAGCTAAGTCTTGCGTGCGTGCGTTGTTCTCCGGCCGTCCGGCCGCTGTGTACGTGCGTGTATTATTGACGTTGGTTACAGTATATTCATATATATCGATCAGGAGCAGACTAGCTAGAGGAAGCTAGCTTTGCGCACGGTGCAGCTTGGCGTAAAAGTAATTCGTCGAGTTCAGCCAGCAAGTTTCTTCGTCGTTGTTCGTCGTCGATCATCGCCGTTGCCGGAAAGTACTCGACGACGCTATCTGGGCCAACAGCGGCGTCTGCCTAGGTCTTCGCGGCGCTGTTGGTGGTGTTCACGGCGGCGCTCGAGTGCATGGATTGCTATGTGACTACATCTCTGCTGTTTGGATTGAAGTTTGGTTGGGCGTGAGTGCACGCGAGGAGGTGAGGAACCCCAATTCTAGCGATTTCCGTTCTAAAATTCCAACTATCTTCCACTTGTGTTTCCCTTCGTCATTCTCCAAACTGATTTCAGTGCATCTGGACGTTCCCGATCTGCTCGCTCCGGTGCCTCTTGAGGTCCTGATTTGACTACAAGCTGGTGGATCTGGGTTCTCCCGAGGGTGAAGTCCAAGGGGCCCCAATGGATAAGGACGTGACCGGCAAGCGGGAGGCCACCACTACCAGCGCCCTCAAGCTCTACCACTAATCATTTATCTAGACCACATCACCACGTCGAGTATATTGGTATGTCCTAGCCATCCTTGCGAGCTCCAATAATTTTCATTTGCTTTAATTCCCAATCTGGTTCGTAGCAAAAATACAGGCCTCCCGGGTGTAGAATTTTTGGTCAGATTCATGGGCTGCTTCATATTGTTAAACCATGGAATAATATCAGATCCTTCGTGGACTGAATTGTTGGATTTCCCCCTTCTTGTCAGATGTACATCACCATTTGTTTCTGAAACCAAGTCATATTTGTCGGATTTCTACTTTTCAGAGAAAGCAGATAGTTATTTCAATTTTAAAAATTGGTTCTAATTTTGGTTCATCATCTGCACCATATGCAAATACACATCTATTATTCAGAAAAGGTTTTGTTCTGTCAATCAGGGTCATACTAACTGCAGCTAGTAGCTGCTCTAAACATTGTTGTAATGTTACTACTTAATAATGATTGTGGAGGTACTGCTAACATTTCCTACTAGAGAAAAGACGCAGCCGAGCCTGAGAAGGGTGCTAGCCTAGTCCGACTTTGAATTAACAAAGCCATCAACCAACCAGGATACAATTGCAACATACAGCAAGAAGCAAGAACAAAAAGCGGCAAGATACAGGGGCGCTGGAAAGCAGCTTACAAAGCCTCAAACACTTCAGGAAGGATCTTACAATGGAATACATAGCTGAAGAAGTCGAGGTCCTCCAACGTGACTAGACAGGGACAAAATCAAAGCCAGCTCTATAGAGGGAATGAAGAAGCACAAACAATACCTTCCATCACCAAACACTAAAGGACCTCGGCAAGGCACACCCATCCAACTCCGTCTCCGAAGGAGGCCACTACCTTCCTGTGATATTGTGTTTAGTCTCTCATTTCTACTTGTAAGACTACATCTAGTCTAAGTGTAGTGACTACAGGAAGAAGTATGTTATCCATCTATACTAGTTACAATAGGTATTGTTGTCACTAACTTTCTACAGAATTTAGCCACCACATATTATTGTTCTTATTTTCTTTAGCTAGTGCATTTTGTCATCCTTGGTCCTTATTGTGGTGGTTGAACACATGGTTTATTGGAACAAATGCTACTTTTGAAAGCAGAGATGTGGTAAAGTTAGCACCTTCTTTTTATGCCTGAGATATTCCACTCAACATTATGTTGGTCATCTCGGTTTATAGCCAAGCAGGTGCTCTGTAGTTCCTTCAAGTTCACCTTGAAGTATTGATAATGCAAGTTCTGAACTTTCAGTATTGTCGGGAATAGTACCTCCTACTTCTATCATAAATTTGATATCTTCCCTGTAAAGCTATGACATGTTAAATTCCTGGATCACATTATTTTGAAGGGGACAACTGTTTTAGTAATATCGTAAGGAGGCTACCCACATAGTTATATAGAGGATGTTCAAAAATGACAAGCTTGCGAGCAAAATTTCTTCGATAAGTGCAACGACAAGATATTAAATAGCATCAGTTGTCATTTCATGTTGCTTGCTCTTCGGTGATAAGGGTCACCTTTTTATACATTTATGCCTTGTAGCGATCATTTTGGTGACACTGTTAGATACGTTATCCCAAGAGAGAAGAATCTTGTATCTTTGAAAAGTGAGTAATGATTTTATCCTTATTGGAAGTGTTGTACACCGATAATCTCACTTGATCTACTTTTTGTGAATTTATCAGGAAAATGAGAAACGGTGGCTTCTGCTATGTAATCGTGGGAGCGGAAAAATCTGTTTGTAAGCGAGTTGGAGACAGAAGTATGTACAGGCACCAATGTAGTCGGGCAGATAATACGTACAGGCTCCAAATTTTTTTTAAATATCTCTTAGAAAAAAACTTACCTTCTCTAGAGATGTTGGTTGGTTTCACGGGGAGTCAAAGCATAATCTTACGTTGGCTAACAGTCATCTTACGGATGGGATGGAAGCACACATCAAGAATGGACTAGTCCCGTATGTTTACCTCACACGAAAAGAAAAAATGCATCGCATGCATGTGCGTGCGGATGGTTGGGTTCTCTTTGCTTGCCATAAATTTACTGTTACTTAGGCTAGTGGCCAGTGACGTTGTTGGCCAGACGTCCAGGTTGGCTGGGGTGAGGAATAAGAATTCCTCACCAGGGTGACGAATAGCGCGACTCTATATATAGTAAATTTCAACTGTGGTGTCATTCTTTTTATCCACAAATTTCTCATTTTGTGTTGCAAAAATATTATTTTAAGTAACAAACTTGCAGGTACATAATTAGATTTAGGAACATGCATAGTGAGAACGATTTTCTGATATCAAATGAAGAGAAGAAATCTGTCTTTGCATGGGAGTGCCAAGCAATCCAAAACATATTATGATCATAGTTGTGAAAAAGAAATCAGTACTCCCAGCGACAGAGATCAGGATTCACCTTCAGTAAGAAACTCTATATAATTAAGAGTCCATAATCACAAGGTAACGTTCATCAGGTGGACAGAGAGCGGCACCTCATGACTATGGTGGCTTCCAGGGTCCTGTCAGAGGTTTCGTCGAGGGACCTGCTGGCCCGCAGCAGTACCAGCCGCGTCGGGGTGGTCCGGCAGGCAAGCGATTCGGGAGGACTGGGAGCCGGAACACACGCCCACCAAGGAGGGATCCTCCGCCGCGGCGTGATCCGCCGTTGGTGACTCCGTCGGCGGTGGCGGATGCCAGTTTGCAGCCACCGGTGCTCGCGGCATCAACAGGGACTCAGCCGGCAGCGGTGGTGCCCGCGGTTGGTGCAACTGTTGCAGGTTCCACGACTGCTACGAGCTCGACGGCAGTGACTAATGGCGCGGCAAGCCTGCCGGGGGAGGCCATGGCTGCGGTGGTTGCCCTTGCTGTCGTTCCAGTCGAAAAGGTGAAGAACGCTGCGGAAAAAGGTGATAAAACAAATCATTGCAAGAAAGAGAAATTCTACTGCTACCGATGTGGCGAGCCTGGTCACTTCTCAGTTGGATGTACCACAGAGTTGTGCATCATATGTCAGAAGCCAAAGCATGACAATGAGTGTCTGCTTTTGTCTGTACCGGTGCCGACGGTATCTACTTATGGAGTGTGTGATGCTGCACTCATGTTCTTCGAGACGCCTGTGATGCATTCTTGCAGGCCTCGTCTGGAGAATGCCAGGACAGGCTTGATTAGAGTTACACATGGTACTTTGGCTGAGGATCAGATTATTGCTCAACTTAGACGGCTGGTATGGAGTTCTTTTCACTGGGCTCTAGAGAGGATTGGAGATCAAGTGTACAATGTTGATTACCCGACTAAGGTTGATCTAGATAGGATCAACAACTTTGGCATTTGCAAGGTTCCTGGCAGCTCTTGTCACCTTGAGTTTGATGAGTGGAAACAGAACGAGCCGGCAGGGGTTCCTCTTATGAAAATCTGGGTGAGATTCTCGGGCGTTCCTCCTAAAGCACTTAATGAGTATCTTGTGGTGGCGAGTCTGGGCTCTCTGATTGGTAAAATTCAGGAGGTGGACATGGATTTCACACGTAAGCATGGGATTGCACGGCTGCGAGTTGGGGTGATTGATGTGGATTTGGTGCCTGCTATGTTACCGTGGTTTTATGATGGTTTGGGATATGATCTGAAACTAGTGATTGAAGGCCAGCCTATGGCTTTGGATGAGGATAGAGCTAGGGGGCCAGGGGACGGCGCGGATGATTCTGATGAGTGTCGGGATGATTTGATGGACCAGGATAAGAGAGGAGATCCACCTCCCTCATCTGGGGGAACTGGATAGTCGGACACTATGACAGGAATGGCGGTTCCAGTTTCCGTGTCCACGCCCATGACTGGGCTTCGTTTCGGTTCTTTTGGGGCGGCTTCGGCGCCTGCTCGCCTATGGGCTGATAGGATGGACAGTACAGACCCGGCGGAGAGTGAGTTACCTCCGTTGTCACCTGTTCGCTTCTCTTATGCGGTGGGAGGCCCCAGTTTGTGTTCGCCCGCGAGGTCGCCGTGGGAGGGACTAGTAGAAAACGGAGCTTTAGCGCCGGTTCGTAAGGGCCTTTAGTGCCGGTTCCATAACCGGCACTAAAGGGTGGGCACTAAAGGCCCCCCTCTTTAGTACTGGTTCGGCACGAACCGACGCTAAAGTGCCACCACGTGGCGTGAGCTCGCGCCCTGGTATGGGGGACCTTTAGTACCGGTTGGTGTTACTAACCGGTACTAAAGGTTTTTTTTTTTGAATTTTTTTTTGAAAATTTTGGAATTTTTTTTTGATTTTTAATTTTTTTGAATTATTTGATGATTTAGTCTCTAATCACCTCTCTTAACTGCTCAAGTGTGGATCACTCATTCCGAATCATCTAACTTCCCGACCGGTCACCCATCCCTCTCACTACTCCAGCCCGAGCACGCTTAACTTTCGAGTTCTATTCTCCTTCGTTTTCGAGTCTGCACTTGTTGTTTTCCTGACAATAGTAAGATGTCAATCCTATTAACCCTCAGGAGTTTAGTTTGAGCATGAAGTCACACATTTCACCGTTTGAGTTTGAAACTATTATTCTAAAAAACAGTAATTATTTAGTAGCGCTAATATTTCTTGAATAAGTTTGACCATAGTTTGACCAGATTTGACAAAATTCAAAAAACTGAAATAATTATTTAGTAACACTAATATTCTTGAATAATTATGTAGTAAAATTAATACTTCTTGAATAAGTAGTTTGACCAGATTTAACCAATTTTTTTTAAACAAACTGAAATTTGACCATATCTTTTTTTTTCTTTTGGAATTTGAGGATTCTAAAAAACTCCAAATAGGCCGTAGGCCGTCTCCATCGGATGCGGATTTTCGTGCTGAATTTTTTGATATATTATACGTTTTTTTCCAACATCGTATGCAAAAGTTATAGCCGGTTTACATTTTCCCTACACTTTTTGCAAAACATGTCCAAATTGTAGTTTTTAAATTTTCCTAACTAGTAGATGTAGTAATATAACTACCTCTCGAAGGATTTTATTTTTTGAAGTTTTTATCATTTTCTTTTGATTTTTTCAGAACTGAAATGGCGACACAGGGGGGGGGGGTAGAGTTTGAAAATTGCCCTATAGTGCCGGTTTGTGTCACAAACCGGTACTATAGGTCAGACCCCTTTAGTACCGGTTCATGGCACGAACTGGTACTAAAGGTTAGACCTTTAGTACCGGTTCGTGCCACGAACCGGTACTAAAGGTGATCGTGGGGCCCCGGCCTGACGCCAGCCTGCCACCACCCCTTTAGTACCGGTTCGTGCCACGAACCGGTAGTAAAGGTTCAACACGAACCGGAATTAATGCAAATCCGTTTGAACCGGCACTAATGGTACCATTAGTACCAGGCCAAAATCAAACCGGCACTAATGTGCTTCACGTTTGACCCTTTTTCTACTAGTGGCCTGTGATGCCCCCGATTCAATCGTACACTAATCATACATGCAAACGTGTACGATCAAGATCAGGGACTCACGGGAAGATATCACAACACAACTCTACAAATAAAATAAGTCATACAAGCATCATATTACAAGCCAGGGGCCTCGAAGGCTCGAATACAAGAGCTCGATCATAGATGAGTCAGCGGAAGCAACAATATCTGAGTACAGACATAAGTTAAACAAGTTTGCCTTAAGAAGGCTAACACAAACTGGGATACAGATCGAAACAGGCGCAGGCCTCCTGCCTGAGATCCTCCTAAACTACTCTTGGTCGCCGTCAGTGGGCTGCACGTAGTAGTAGGCACCTCCCGAGTAGTAGTAGTCGTCTTCAACGGTGGCGTCTGGCTCCTGGACTCCAGCATCTGGTTGCGACAACCAGAAAGAAAGGAAAGGGGGAAAAGGGGGGAGAAAGCAACCGTGAGTACTCATCCAAAGTACTCGCAAGCAAGGAGCTACACTACATATGCATGGGTATCAAATGGAATAAGGGTATCATATGTGGACTGAACTGCAGAATGCTAGAATAAGAGGGGGATAACTAATCCTTTCGAAGACTACGCTTCTGGCAGCCTCCGTCTTGCAACATGTAGAAGAGAGTAGACTGAAGTCCTCCAAGTATCATCACATAGCATAATCCTAACCGATGATCCTCCCCTCGTCGCCCTGTGAGAGAGCGATCACCGGTTGTATCTGGCACTTGGAAGGGTGTGTTTTATTAAGTATCCGGTTCTAGTTGTCATAAGGTCAAGGTACAACTCCAAGTCATCCTGTTACCGAAGATCACGACTATTCGAATAGATTAACTTCCCTGCAGGGGTGCACCACATAACTCAACACGCTCGATCCCATTTGGCCGGACACACTTTCCTGGGTCATGCCCGACCTCGGAAGATCAACACGTCGCAGCCCTACCTAGGCACAACATAGAGGTCAGCACGCCGGTCTAAATCCTATGGCGCAGGGGTCTGGGCCCATCGCCCATTGCACACCTGCACGTTGCGTACGCGGCCGGAAGCAGAACTAGCCCCCTTAATACAAGAGCAGGCTTACGGTCCAATCCGGCGCGCGCCACTCAGTCGCTGACGTCACGAAGGCTTCGGCTGATACCACGACGTCGAGTGCGCATAACTGTCCCCGCGTAGATGGTTAGTGCGTATAGGCCAATAGCCAGACTCAGATCAAATACCAAGATCTCGTTAAACGTGTTAAGTATCCGCGAACACCGACCAGGGCCAGGCCCACCTCTCTCCTAGGTGGTCCCAACCTGCCCTGTCGCTCCGCCACAAAGTAACAGTCGGGGGCCGTCGGGAACCCAGGCCCACCTCTACCGGGATGGAGCCACCTGCACCTTCAGCCCCCAACTCCGAACAGTACCACAGGTATTGTAACTGTGTAAAATATATAGTATATGCCCGTGATCACCTCCCGAAGTGATCACGGCCTAGTAGTATACCTTGGCAGACGGACAAGAGTGTAGGGCCACTGATGGAACACTAGCATCCTATACTAAGCAGTAGGATAGCAGGTAATGGTAACAACAGTAGTAGCAAGGACAGGCTATGCATCAGGATAGGAATAACGGAAAGCAGTAACATGCTACACTACTCTAATGCAAGCAGTATAGAGAAGAGTAGGCGATATCTGGTGATCAAAAGGGGGGGCTTTCCTGGTTATTCTGGCAAGGAGGACGTGTCGTCAACACTGTAGTCGAAGTGGGGTTCGCCGGCAGTCTCGGGGTCTACCAGAAAGAAGTAACGGAGGGGGAACACAATAAATAATAGAGCAATCAAAGTATAACATGGCAATGCGCGATGCTAGAGGTGACCTAACGCGGTAGTAAGTGATACTGGTGAAGGGGGGCAAACAGCCGGGAAAGTATTCCCGGTGTTTCGCGTTTTTTTGATAGACAGGCCGGAGGGGAAAAGTTGCAGGTTTGATGTGCTAGGGACGTGTGGCTGACAAACGGACTATGTATCCGGATTCGTCTCGTTGTTCTGAGCAACTTTCATGTACAAAGTTTTTCCATCCGAACTACGGTTTATTTTATATTAATTTAAAAAGGATTTAATCATTTTCAGGAATTAACAGATTTAATTTAAACCAAAATAGGTTTACTACACCAGCATGACGTCAGCATGACGTCGGCGGTCAACTGTGACCGTTGACCGGTCAAACTGACTGGTGGGGCCCGTTCGTCATTGCCTTAGACTAACTAAGCAGGTTTAATTAGTTTAATTAAGTCATTAAGTTAATTTAACAGATTTAATTAAGTTAATTAATTATCTAATTAGTTAATTAATATTTTTCTAATTAATTTTCTATATATTTTTTATCCTAAAACGTTCAGGGGCGGGGCCCCACTTGTCAATGGCCCAGGGGCCAATCGGGTTCGTGCGAGCAGCGGGGCGGGGCACCCGAACGGGCGCGAGCCCGAAGGGCGCTGGACGCGCACGGCGCACACCGGCGCCGGCGGCCAGTGCCAGGGGTGGCGGCGGAGGGATGGCCGGGGCGAGTAGGAGGCCAGGGCGGCGCGTAGGCGGGTGAGGCCGGCAGGGCTCGCAGCGACGGCGAGCGGGGTCGAGCGGGGCGGCACCAGCAGCAGCAGATACACGGGCGTGCGTGCACGCGCGAGGCGCGGCCAGAGGACGGCCAGCGCGCGGCCGGTCGCGGCCAGGGGGCGGCGCGGGGCGCACGTGGGGTGACCGTGGTGCGAGGTGTAGGTGCCGCAGGGCGCGCCGTGACCGCGGCCAACAGCCGGAGCCTGGGACGGCGTGGGGCGGCGACAAACAGCGTCAGGGAGGGGCAAATAGGGGGAACGGGCGAAGGCTCACCCCGGGGGGGGGGGCGTGGACGAGCTTGGCAAGGCCGGGAGGCGCCGACGGTGGAGATCGACGGAGATGACCGCGGCGGACGAACGGGAGAGAGAGGAGAAGAGAGGGGTTGGGGTCCTCACGGTCGAGTAGAGACCGGGGCGACGAGGCTCGAAGGAGGCCGTCGGGGAGGAGGACGGGGACGCGTGCGTCGACGGAGTCGAGGCGGAGGAGCTCCGGGTAGCGACGAGAAGCGACGGCGGGGTCGTCCTCAGGCGCTGGGGACGGCGGCAAGCGACGGTTCCTCGGGCGGGGTCGCGCGGGCGAGGTGGGGCTCCGACGCGGCAAGGGATCAGGCGCGGGGTGCTCGGCGACGATGGAGAACGAGAGGGAGTGGGGTGGTCGTGCGGGGCGACGGGGATGGGCGTCGTGGGTTCGTTCCCCCCGATCCAGATCGTGGAGGAGAGGGGGATCGTGGGTGGGGAATTGGGGATTTAGGGTTACGTGGGAGGGAGAGGTGGCCTTGTAGGCCAAAGAGGGGGGGGTGCGGTTGGGCCGGTTGGCTAGCTGGGCCGCACGGCCAACTGGGCCAAGGCCCAGTCGGGTGGGGGGGGTTGTCTTCCTTTTATTCTTTTGTTTCCTTTTTATATTAGTAATTTTGCTTTATTGTTTTATCTTTATGCTCATTTAGTTTTGTTTTACAAAATATATACAGAAGCACCTAAATTAGTGTGAATAGTTTTACCACCGCCACAAAAAGTCCACACCTAATTAAAATAGTTTAATACTCTATAAATTATGAAAGGCATTTATTTAAATGTCTAAGCTATTGTTTTATTTATTTTAGAGCCTTTAAACACTTTATCAAAGTTTGGTTTCTCCACCACAATTACCTATGCAATATTTGGATTACTCCGAACATTTAAGTTTTAATATTTGAAAACTTTTATTGTTTGCCTCTATTTTGAATTTGAATTTTGAATCGGTTTTTGAACTAACCCGAGATTAACTACAGTGACAGAGGTGACGTGGCATCATTAACGGGGGTTACTGTAGCCTAATTATCCGGGCGTCACATGACCCCAGACGGGTGGTTACCCTTGATGTGACTAAGGATGCTATGATCTCTTCGGACACTACTGAGGATAGGTCTCCTATACTGGTGGAGATGGTGGGAGAGTTATCTTCGGCGGGCGAGCGCCCGACACCAGTTGTGGTTCGGATTCCTTCTCCATCGCCTATGCAGGTGTCACAGGCGATGACACCCGCACAGGAGGATGCTGCTTCGCGGGTTCAGACGACATCACTCCCACCGCAGGAGGCGGCGTGAGTGTTGCCTTTGGAGACTTGTGTCCAGCCACACACTAATGTCCGACAGGAGGCTTCGGTCGAGGAGGTGGTGGCATTTGGTGGCATCCCTGATCCAACATCTGGGGGGAGACTGACCAGCAGGCGCATCCAGGAGCAGCCGGACGTGGATGAGTTTCAGATAGGGCGAGCCATGCGGGCTGCCAAGATTCGAGATGTCGAGGCCGTTTCAGATTTGTCAGTTAACACTGAGTTTTTAGTTTTGCATTTTTCTGAGAATGATATTATGCATAGGGCTGATAGTTTAGGTATTTCTTTGGGTAGTAGCAATAGTGAGGTTGCAACTTCCATTAACGATTTACTTGATCTAGAGGCTGATCGCGCACTTAATATGCTTAAAACCATAGCAGCTGTCAAACAAATGAAAGAAAGCGAAATTAATGAACCAGGAGTTAATGAATTGGAGGTGTTATGTGAGGATTTAGTCCTGAGTAATTTATTAGAAGGGGAGATCGTGGATGTGGATGGGCATGCGGCCGATCTACAACCATATGATGGTCTTGGCAATGAGCACGGTCATGCGGATTGTGAACTCGAACCGTCAGCACCTAGGCGTAAACGGCAGAAGAATTACGATCTTTCTGCGGTATGGCAAAGTGCTCGAGTTAGAGCTAGAAAGAAATTTCATGATGAAAAATGAAAGGTATCTTCTGGAATAGCAGAGATTTGAGGGACTTGGCTAAACGAAGATTTCTAGCTGACGCTTCCAGGGAACACAAGCTGGATTTTGTTGCACTGTTAGAGACATGTCGTAACAACTTCACATCACAATTTTTGGGGACGATATCAGGGGGGTTGGATTTTGACTGGCATTGCTTGCCACCTCGGGGAAGATCAGGTGGGATTCTCCTTGGAGTTAATTATATTGTGAGACTCTTGAGGTGCTAAATGTTTTCTTGGGAGAATTCGCTGTTAAATTCCATGTTCGGTCTAAGGTGGACGGATTCAGATGGACTCTTGTGGCTGTGTATGGCGCGGCACAGCCAGAACTCAAACCGGACTTTCTTGCCGATCTTGCCAGAATTTGTGGAGGGGAGACTCTACCCATTCTGGTAGGTGGGAATTTCAACATCATTAGAAGAAGAGAGGAGAAAAACAATGATAAATTTGATGCCAAATGGTCCTTTATGTTTAACGCGATCATTGAAACTTTGGACCTACGTGAGATTGCGCTCATTGGTAGGCAATTTACCTGGGCAAATAATCTTCCTACCCCGACTTATGAAAAGCTGGATCGGGTTCTCACGAGTGCTGAGTGGGAACAAAAGTTTCCTCTAGAGTCAGTGCCGGCAATGCCTAGAGGAGTTTCTGATCATACGCCACTTCTTGTTGATTCAGGTGAGGCGACTCACTTGGGCAATAAGAGTGTTTTCTCTTTCAAAAATGTGTGGTTCGAGAGAGAGGACTTCCTTGAGTTGGTAGCAAGGGAGTGGGTGGCTAAGCAAAGAGGTGCCTCTGCAGAGGAAAGATGGGAATACAAGATTAGACATCTTAGACAGTTCCTTAGAGGCTGGGCTAAGAATAATAGTGGAGCTTATAGACTTGAGAAGGCGAGACTTCTCAAGTTGATTGATGATCTTGACATTAAGGCAGAGAGTGTGCCTCTAGCCATAGATGACCGAGTATCTAAGAGAGAGGTTGAGGTCAGTCTTGCAAAGCTTCTTAGAGAGGAAGAAATGAAGTGGGCGGGTAGAGCAAAAGTACGCCAAGTGGTTCAAGGGGACAACAACACTCAATTTTTCCACATGATTGCTGATGGAAAACATAGGAAAAAGAAAATCATTCAACTTGAACAGGATGAGGGAACAATTGTAGGCCATGAGAACCTTAAGCTTTACATCTCTCATTTCTATAAACAATTATTCGGGGCTCCAGTTGAGAATTTTGTCAACCTGGATGAGGACAAAGTTGATGACATACCTCAACTTCGAGATGATGAGAATGAGATTCTCACAGCCCCTTTTTCGAGGGAGGTGTATGAAGCGATTGCTCAAATGAAAAACAACAAAGCTCCTGATCCGGATGGTTTTCGAGCGGAATTTTATAAGAAGTGCTGGGGTATCATTAAAGGTGACTTGATGCCTATGTTCAATGATCTCTTTAATGGACACCTACAAATTTTCAAATTAAACTTTGGGAATATTACTTTGCTGCCAAAGAAGGACGGAGTGGTCCGTATTGAGCAATTCAGGCTGACCTGTTTGCTCAATGTGAGCTTTAAAATTTTCACGAAGGTTGTCACAAACCGTCTCACACAGATTGCGCACAGTGTGGTGCAGCCAACACATACCGCTTTCATGCCAGGACGACATATCCTAGAGGGGGTGGTTGTCTTGCATGAGACCCTTCATGAAATCCACTCGAAGAAACTTGATGGAGTGATCTTCAAAGTGGATTTTGAAAAGGCCTACGATAAAGTCAAGTGGCCTTTTTTGCAACAAGCTTTGCGCATGTAAGGATTTGACGAAGCCTGGAGAAAACAGGTCGAATCCTTTGTGAAGGGAGGTAGCGTTGGTATTAAAGTTAATGACGATATTGGTCATTACTTTTAAACGCTTCAAGGATTAAGACGGGGTGATCCCATGTCACCGATCCTTTTTAATATTGTGGTTGATATGTTGACCGTGCTTGTTAACAGAGCGAAACAAGATGGTCAGGTAGGTGGTCTTATCCCACATCTAGTTGATGGTGGGGTATCTATCCTACAATATGCAGACGATACAATTATTTTCATGGAGCATGACCTCGCGAAAGCAAGGAACATGAAGATACGTTTATTCTCTATGGTCTGCCGATCATCGGGCAAGTCAACCAAAGTCCATACTGTGTTCTCATACGTGGATCCCATCTCAGATTTCATGGCCTCAAGCCATTTTGCGGAATCTGGGCTCATCATCGCTTCCTCATAGTTCGTAGGTTCGTCATGGTCAAGTAACATGACTTCCAGAACAGGATTACCGTACCACTCTGGTGCGGATCTTACTCTGATTGACCTACTAGATTCGGTAGTAACTTGATCAGAAGTTTCATGATCATCATCATTAGCTTCCTCACTTACTTGTGTAGGAATCACTGGAACTGATTTCAGTGATGAACTACTTTCCAATAAGGGAGAAGGTACAATTTCCTCGTCAAGTTCTACTTTCCTCCCACTCACTTCTTTCGAGAGAAACTCCTTCTCTAGGAAGGATCCATTCTTAGCAACGAATATCTTGCCTTCGAATCTGTGATAGAAGGTGTACCCAACAGTCTCCTTTGGGTATCCTATGAAGACACATTTCTCCGATTTGGGTTTGAGCTTATCAGGTTGAAGCTTTTTCACATAAGCATTGCAGCCCCAAACTTTAAGAAACGATAACTTAGGTTTCTTGCCAAACCACAGTTCATAAGGTGTCGTCTCGACGGATTTAGATGGTGCCCTATTTAACGTGAATGCAGCCGTCTCTACAGCATAACCCCAAAACGATAGCGGTAAATCAGTGAGAGACATCATAGATCGCACCATATCTAATAAAGTGCGGTTATGACGTTCGGACACACCATTACGTTGTAGTGTTCCAGGTAGCGTGCGTTGCGAAAATATTCCGCATTGTTTCAAATGAAGTCCAAACTCATAACTCAAATACTCACCTCCACGATCAGATCGTAGAAACTTGATTTTCTTGTTATGATGATTTTCCACTTCACTCTGAATTTTTTTGAACTTTTCAAATGTTTTAGACTTATGTTTCATCAAGTAGATATACCCATATCTGCTCAAATCATCTGTGAAGGTGAGAAAATAACGATATCCGCCGTGAGCTTCAATGTTCATTGGACCACATACATCAATATGTATGATTTCCAATAACTCTGTTGCTCGCTCCATTGTTCCGGAGAACGGAGTTTTAGTTATCTTGCCCATGAGGCATGGTTCACAAGTAGTTTTAAATGGTGAACATCACTATGTTGATCATATCTACTATATGATTCACGCTCGACCTTTCGGTCTCCAGTGTTCCGAGGTCATATCTGCATATGATAGGCTCGTCAAGTTTAACCCGAGTATTCCGCGCGTGCGAAACTGGCTTGCACCCATTGTATGTGAATGTAGAGGTTATCACCCCCGATCATCACGTGGTGTCTCGGCACGATGAAATGTAGCAACGGTACATACTCAGGGAGAACACTTATAGAGGTAATAAAAATATGTAAAACTTGGAAAATTAGTACCATAAATATTTTGGTATTTATAAACATTATAGTGGCGGCTCTATTTTAGTTCTGTTAACCAAGAAAACTCTTTTATTTCTATTAATAGAACACTTGTACACAAATTGTATTTTAGTTAAACACCTCACATTTTAGTTTTACACTGAAAATCTGAAACCGATCGTGTTCACATTTCTTCTTCATGAGGGTTATAATTAAGAGAGCTGAAATTCCGTACCTTGAACACATGTGACCGTGCATGTTTAGTTGTGTCTTGTTTTTCTACAGTTATAATTAATCTTAGGAATCTTACTTCTTACCAATTTAAACTTTGAGTTATCTTTAAAACTAAATTTCCATGATTTAAAATTGGTATGTCTGGAGGCGCAGGATGGTTCGAAATCAAGCATTCTGTCAAGTAAAAGGAGTCAAATATAGTAATACACAAAATATGTTTCTAATAAATTAATGAGATGTACCAATATTTGACTCAACCAATAAAAGACTCCACAATATTTTTCTATAAAAAACTCGACAACAATGTTAGCATATATATATATATATATAACATTGGTTGCTCGAACTTAGGTCGGCATTATTACCGATGCGTATTTGTATCTTTACTATTGCAGTTTGATAAAAAAAAACAGTTTATATTTATTCAAAACCACACAAAATTCTAAATTTTTTATTTGAAAAAGAAAGTGACACATTGGAATAAACATTCTCTCTCTTCTTAGCTTGATCAGCAAAAAATGCTATGATAGTCTTAAATAAGTAATATAGTATCTGTAAGTAAGCTTAGGGCCCATTATATTTGCATGATCTACAAAGAGCATAGTCAATAATAAAAGGCAGGCAAGAACAGAAAGGACGTACTGTTCAGCCCTACATGGTTGGATACGATTGAAGAGACATGATACCAAACAATGGTTGAAAATGCCACTCGAAATACCAAAAAGCTTTATTGAAACATAATACCATTTAAAAATAAATTAAAATTGTAAATCATTCGGTGAATCGAACAGGGCCCTGGATGTTATTTCAACTCCAGTGAAATATGTTTTGTGTTAATAATGTTCTCTCAATATTCCAGAATGGATATATGTAAGATATATTGTTAAGGATTTACACATAAGAATCTTTTAGTACCTTATAGGTGGTACAGAATTAAGGTCATAAGCGATTTTGACTTGGTTAACCTTACCTACCTTGACTCCTTAACGGTAGCGCAGAAAAACCCGTGCTGAAAAGCGGTGCAGAATTAAGGTCAGACTCTTCTTAGCAGTCCTTCACCAAATGTCCGAGACATAAGATGAAATTTGAAGCTTTGGGACAGAGGAAAATTACTATGAAGAATTGATAAATAATGTAGACCACGCTTTTATTCTGTGTCTGACATGATACACTGTCCTTTATTGTCTGTAAGCGTTTGCATTTGCTCGATCAGTTGTACTTGCCTCGCAGAATTATCTTTTTGCATATCTACCAGATAAAATTGATTCAAATCTGAGTTGAGCATCTCATATGAACTCTTTTCTCAGTGTCACGTTAACTGCTATTTGCGTATGTGCCTGTATGTTGTACAAATAATGGCCAAACAACCGCTTCATGGACCGTGCCATAGGTCCTGCGCTTTGCTGAAAGTAAATATGCTTTCACGATTAACTATTGGAAATCGAGGACGTTTTACTTCCCTGCTTTTCTCCCCTTCATGGCCATCATATTCTTCATATCTTGCATCAAAAGGCTTCTTTCTGCGCTTCCATTAGAACAGTCATCGACCATAACAGCAAGTTCCGATACAGGGGATGCTTTATTATGTGCAGATTTTAAAACCATCATAGATGGAAACACATCAAGGGTTAGCATCAAGCTATCAATTAACTAACACCTTAGCAAACATAGATAAATTTGGACAAAAGGGAGCTAATCACTAAGAAGTGGTAGGAACCGAAGCTAACCAAAAGGACATCCTGATCGTGGCTTCAAAGGATGTGGACATCTGTGTCTACTTTCTCACATGAACCTGCAATGAACGTACACACATCAAACCTTGTGAGTGACGATCCCAATGTTACTATCAACCTAAAACAACAAAGAAAAGAATCAAAGGAGAGTTATGGAGATATGATGGTCTGCACTCTGCAGCACGGCGAACAACCGCATTTGCTGCAGTAGGTTCGCTTCATAGCTAACTGGTGGAGGTGTCCTTATTATTTGATACAAATCAACTGCCATTGGTACTCATCATCTATGGGACCAAAATTTTATTCTAGATTTTCACATAATTCAACGCTCGTAGAGAAAAAATATGAGATTTGTGTAAGCTGCACATCCTTGATTGGATCGTATCTTTTCATAATATCAATTCCACCATGGTTTATAGATTGAAATTGAGAACGGTTTGAGCACGCGGCAAGGCAGATGGCTTCCTGTATGGTTCACCCGAGGGTACGCTGATGA
The DNA here is from genome assembly GCF_003073215.2 of Triticum urartu. NCBI lineage: Eukaryota > Viridiplantae > Streptophyta > Magnoliopsida > Poales > Poaceae > Triticum > Triticum urartu. Next base: position 45,796,219 of record NC_053028.1, on the reverse strand, counting down.
CATGCCGCTGTGCAGCGGTTTTGGGAGAGTTTTATTTTTTGTAGATTTCTTTTCTTGCCGACATAGAGGAAGGAGAAGAGTTGTTAGAGATAAGGAGTCCATATCTTTTTTTATTTTTGATATGTGAGTCCATATCTACTACTATACGTACTACATCTAATGTAGTCTAAAAAATATAAAACTCCATCCAAGAATTTTTTTTGTTGGGAGAGCAATATGCTCCATCCAAGATAGTAATATTTACTCCACTGTATAGCATGAAACACTTAACCGCCAGAGTACTACTAATTAAATATCAAATTACTACTTGCAAAATATATAGACAAAACAGACGTAATATGAATTCGTAGTAGTTTTCTCTTCTCTATGCATTATTGTTTCACATTATAACACATGTTAATTACAGATGATTTAGACAAAGATAAGCTAACTATTTTTTTACATATAACCCAAGGCGTTGTAACTTGTGTCTGCGGCATGTAGAGATACTTCTACAACTTTAGTAGAGAAAAAAGGCCCCAGAGTCTAAAAAAGGCCCTAAAGCTTATTAGAAGTCAGGCCCAGTTTTGCAACTAATTTTGGTTCACAACTTAGTTCAATCGGACTAACTTGATACATACTCATGTGCCCACAGATCGTTCCCAAAATAATAAATTAACATACTGAGCATACAAAACATATGGATTAGTAGGCTAACATATGCTTTTAAATGGGTTGGAAATTTCATGTGCAAAATAGCAGTACACCACACATACCATGCTTGCATAGGCAACAGTATTTAAGAGAGCAACACTCTGGGTGGGTCAACATTTGCAAGCGTACAAAAAATAGAACTGCTGTTGGGGGACTGAGCGTAGAACATATATGTTATGCATTATATAAACTTGTCAATGGATCGAAGTGGATTGAGAATTATGTGCAAGGTAATGATTAATCACAACGGTGAACAAAGCAACAATCTTCAGTTAATAAAGTTCTAACTATATCTTTGCTCGGGGCATCTGCGGAAAATTTCTTCACCTGGTACTACGCTGGACTGCAGGAGCCCATCCGATACATCTCAACATTCATAATCCCAGTGACGCGGTTGCTCGTGTTGCTGTATCCTTTGGTGTTGAAATTTTCTCCTCTCCATTGTCTGCAAGTCGGGAACCACAATAGATAGATCGACTGAGGAGAATGATCAAAGACCATGATCGTGTCTCCATGAGGGAACTCTGTGGAGTGGTCTATCACAAATTTCTACGTAATATGTCTCGGCAACGATCTAAAAAATCAATCTGCATGGCCCCTCCTTTAGTTAAGAAAAAGCAGGTATTAGATGAAAATATACAGATTGTAAATAGGAGAAATTAGTGTAGTATCACATGCATACGCTCTTGGCCTTGTTGCATTGATTCCTTTGAACCTCACCTTGATAGCACAGCACAACAGGATGATGGTCTCCGGCGTTGACGATCCCATCCCCATGCATGCGTACTACTCAGTATAGCAGGTCATGTTATGTATAGACATGGTCTATTCACTTTGAATGTGAACAATGACCAGGCATAGGGGCCGCAGAAGAACAAAGAGAGATTGGGAACAACTTTTGATGTTCAGAAATTGTTGTTTCTTCTTGTGCTTTCAATTAGCCCGTGAAAAGGAATGGCATACTATGGCCAGCATTACTCCACGTTGTTTAATTATCACTCGGCTGTAAGGGCTTGTATCTTCTCGTCTTGGCGGAGATAGTTTTTTGTGCTTGTATTTTGTGCTCTCACTGCCACGAATTTTAGGGCTCCGGTGTTGCACTGGTAACAGATGAGACAGCCGGCAAAGTGAATCAGGCAAAATCCGCACTATAGAAAAGTCATTGTACTGCTCATGAATGCATCATAAAAAAAGTAGTAAAGCAAGATATTGAAAGAGATGCATGCAGAACAATAGCCAAACCTCCCAGCTTTAGCATTAACATGTTCATAAAGTTGTATAGATCGAACCTGCATGGTGTCATTACTTCACGTATGGAGGATTGAGCAGGAGCCCGACGGCCTACAGCAGGAGCTCCTCGAGTTAGCTTGCCTCATCCTCATGGACACACTCATCTGTATCCGGCGGAACAATCATAGTTTTTTTTTCTTGAGCTGGAACCTGTAGAAACCAATATATCGGCAGGAAAAGCAACTTGTAGAAAGGAACTAAAGCCAAAAAAAACACCTCAGACCAAGATGTGTTTTGTGGACATCATATGGAATTGAAAGTATTAAACGAGGCGATGTGTTTATCTGTCTTTCCTCATTGCATTCCTATACTTTCCTGCTTAGTATCAAAACCATGTGATGGTACACTATTTTTGCTATAACTTGATTTCTCTAACAACTCAATATGACTTTCTTTTTCGTGTTGAGAAACATGTTCGGATGCAACTTTCATTGAAAAATAAGCATAAAGAATTAACTGGCCAGTGGAATTTTATGAAATGAGGGCTCTCAGGAAAGCAAGACTTAAGGAAGGTAGGCAATTTCATACCAAGAAGAGCATTTAAGAACAGCTCATAAGCAATTCCAAGTGGCAGAGATGACTCGAGGGACCTCGTCAGATAAGCATATCCTATGGTAAATGTGGTACCTGGTCCAGTCAACTTGGAAGTAGAAACTGACCACTAGTGGGTGTCAATTAAAAAGTCACTCTGTGGCTAACGCTTCTACTGCTATCGGCAGGGCTTAGTCTCTCGTGGTTCATTTCCACCGGAGAGCATCTGTTTGAATAATTAGCGTATATAGTTGATCACTCTAATGACAACGGATTCGATTCGCAAATTTCTCGTGATTGACCGAAGGAAATGTTAGCGACTGCTCTCCCTACGGAATCTCAAGTAGAGCCATTGCATAGCTGGCAGACACGATGGGCTCAGGGTTTCGACTGCTGTTCATTCCGATCTTAGGTCTCGCTCAGCGAATTCAGAAGGGTTGGGTCCTTTGTCAATGACTTACTTTCCTAGTAGCAGAGATGCAAGAATAACTACTTTCTTCTGCTAGGCGTTTCTTTGTTGCCAGCTGAGAAATAATACTCATTTTTTTTGGATGAGGGGGAGTGTCTTTGTTTGTTCAACGTGCAGATCCGGGAGGAAGGGGCAGGACTTGTTGTTCGAGCAGTCTAGTTTTGTTTTTGTTTGGTGCCAGTGTCCCAGTGAAGGAAGTAGGGCTTGTTGTTCCAACAACCGCTCTCTTCTCTCTCCGCTCCCTGATGTCTTCTCTTTGTCTTCGGTATAGTATATATATATTTTTGATTCAGATTCACTCATAACTATAAGAAGAGTGTGGGATGGAGGAATGGATTACGGAAGGAGACAGATTCCTTATAAAATGGATTAAGGTGGGTTTCGGAAGGAGGAAGGCTCATTTCATTATCGAATATCGTGTAGAACTCACTTGCCCTGCCTTTTGCTAGGAGAGTGTAGTTCGAGCATTCTATTGTGTGCTCGATCCGTGATACGCAAAGCAATCTCCTGTTTACTATTGATCTAATGACAGTTGATTGAGACTTGCCATTGTCGTCTTTCGAAAGCCGAACTCTTATCTGGTTGCACTCGGGTTCTCCTGTCGACTTGTTTTTCAATAGTAAATCACAGGCAGTATGCCCTATTTGAAAACATGCAATGAGGGTACGAGCAACACTCCCCAAACTTGGCATGACTCATCGCCATCTTGTATTCATGATCTTACCTCTATTGGTCACAAATGCATAGCATAGGATCGAGTGGATCGGCACCCAATAGGCCAGATTTTCCTATCTTTGATGTTAGAAGTGATTCCAATCTATTTTTCTATAGTGATAGTTCACACATTAGCAATTAGCACTGCCTCAAAGCAAACATAGGAACTAGGGAGTTCATCGAGAGAAAGTCCCTTTAGTTTCGTACTTCCCTGTTTCGGATTTGCATATGTCTTTAATCGCAATAGTTGTAGAGAAATCCCTCAATCACGGGACAATCCTCCAGGGCAAAGGTACTTCCAAAGCTCAGAAGGTTCATCTGTGCATGAAAGGAATGAAACAAATTCCATAGAAAAAATAGGAAAATCCCCACCGAGATCGGTACCTATCTAGATCCCCAGCTTCGACAACAAAACTCCTTCGCATTTTGCGACCATTCCCGCGAGGACTACGATTCGGATTATCTAATGTCATCCCCAAACAGAATTACACCTCTTAAGAGGAAGGGACGGCCCTCTATCCGGTGTGGGTTCCTACGAATTATTGTCTGGTTCCGGATCCAGGTCCCTCTGCCCTTGCTTTTTGTTATTCCATAGGGGTATGGATTGAAGTAATCACTAATCCAGGAAAGATGGATCTTTAGCTAGAAAAACGAAAAGCCAATACGCCATGTATCAAAACAATAGGGATAGGGGTAGTTGTATACCACCTACGAATAGGAAGATCCTGGGTTTTGTAAGAAAACTACGAATAGGAAGATCCTGGGTTTTGTAAGAAATCCAATTTCATCAATTCTAAGCACGGTAACGGCAGTGCTCCTATCCAACGGCCGGGGATCTATTCGATTTCTCAATTTGCTAATGCCGATAAGCTTAGGTTGTTATTTCATCGTCTTGCGCTAAAAAGGCACCCTCCTATTATGCTAACAAAGGGACGGATAACGGCAAAGCGGAACAGCAATAGCGAAAGCAGGTACAGTAACGGCGCAATCCCTAAAAAAAGAATCAAAATAGAGAAATTTAGAGCGTTGCGAATTTCCTTCTTTTGATAATGCTACCCACACAGTCACGGCTCCTATCCGGTCACCGGGTTAAACAATTGATTCCTCTCAACGCATCCCCGCGGTAAAGAGCTAGTCGTATTCTTTTGATAATTCTCTAGTTGTATTCAAGCAAGAGTCCTCGGCATCCTACGAAAACAAGCGCTAGGAATATCAATAGCGTTAGCGTTAGCGTCCTGGCCTTTGCTTGGGGATTCCTCTATGGAATTCCAAACATGCCATTGCTTTGCCTTTGCTCGTCCCTTTGATTCAATCCTTCTTCTCCTCGAAAGCTACAACTAGAAAATATATTCTTCTTTGCCGGTGCGAACCCTTCTTTTGAATAACAACCATTGGCAAGACCAGCGAAATCCGAATACTAATCCGAGGAAAGCCCATCCCTACTTCCCTTTGCTGTTGTTCCTCGAAATCCTCTACTAGTCATTGGTTTCAAAGCAAAGGTATCCGGTATAGGGGGTCGTGGGCAGGTTAGTGTTTCATTTCGATAGGTGATAGTGGTATACCCAAACCATATGGTATAGGTCTTGGAAAGGAAAGTAAATCAAGTCCATCTTACAGGATTTCTTCACTTGCTTGGGCTTAAGCGGTACCAGTACCCGGAGAATAGTTCAATTCTCTTTCTCCACATGACACCCTTGTGTTGTCAAACTAATGAATCCCTCTCCGCCCCTGCTCCGACAAAGCAATAAGCACTAGGGTATCCACCCACCCGCCAGTTCGAATAGCCGGTTTCCTCCCCTTCCGCTCAAGCTAAAGGTTCTGGGCTACGGCTTCCGGTTCCGTATTCCGATTCGTCTTCGGATAGCATTAGAAAATCCCTTTCATGCCTTGCCAATACAACTATTATTTTTCTTAGCCGAGGAGCCTTTGGAAGTACCGTTGTTGGATCGGATTGAGCCATTATAGGATCGGATAAAGATTCACTCTTTGCCAATGCCTGCTTCCTTGGTTTCCTACTTTCTGCATCGAAAGTGACTTTTTGCTCAGTATCGAGAACCACTTCTTCTCCTTTTCGAGGCGTAGATCGCCCGTCATCTGATTTGCTTCGTCAAAGCGGATAGCATTATGGAATTGATTATATTCGTAGAAAAAGCACCCCTATTTAATAAGTCCTCGGAAATGATCTCATCCAGTACTTCTCTCAGCCTATTTGCCAAGACTTTGGAGCATAGCTTGTAAATGACATTGCACAAAGATATCGGCCTATACTGTGATATTTCTTGGGGGTTCTACTGTCAGCAAGTGCACTATTATTTACTTCACCGCGTACTTAAAGAATTGTTGGTAGCAAAGAACAGCACCTGATAGAAAGGATGCTAACCAAGCCTCTTCTGTTTAAGCAAGGCTAAGCCAGAATAAGGGGTACAGTAGGCTGGTGACCCTGACGATAGCACTAAGACTGCCTCGGGAATCTCCTCAATCGTTGAAGAGTGCCTCGGGAATTGAATAAAAGCACTGATATCCATATAATCCTACAATTATGCTCTATTCTCTTGAAGAGAAGACACTTGAACTTCGTCATGTGCTATTGATCCTTTTGAACCTAAATTCACATTGGCATTCTAATCTTTGATTATTTCTTAATAAATTCGACCCGGAAGGCTTTTTAGCTGAACATAAGGAGTGGTGTGCGGACCCACAGGCAGTTACCAATATATCATTAGATTAGTTAATTCCCACGCGCCAAACAGGCGTCACCACACTGCCTCCCAAAGGCTTCTTTTAGGCTTCCCCGCCACATCACACGCTTGCTTGCTTTTGCTAATCCGATCCAGAAAAAACGAACATTCTCCCACGTGCTTCGGGCCTTGCAATAGCAGTAGATGCTACAGACGTGGTGTCATTATCAGCGATTCCTCAATCGATCAGAAGAAAGGGAATATAACCTGCCCCTCATTGTCCTTCAATCATGGTGCAATGAATATCGTAGATAGAGTGATTTCGATCTCATATAGCTAGCTTTCCTTTCAAAGTGAAACGATTTTCCTTTTACGTTGAGATATTTGAATTGGATTTTATTTCACCACTACTATCGTAACGCACAGAAAACACTGACGTTTCCGCTCGCTTTCAACCACTGCCACTTTACCTGAGCACTGTGACGCAGTCGGTCAAGTATTGAGTTTCTGCTAGTATATCAAGGACTTATGAGAACTGAAAAGAAAAAAACGAAAAAAGGAATTCTCATAGTTCATTGAATTAAGGGAGGGCCATTCGTGGGGGGTTCGTGGAAGAGTTGGGTTCGATTCCCTTTATACGCGATGTGGCGAAAAAGACTGATTCAACGAAATATGCCATGCCAGCATTAAGATTTAAAACGTGTCGTCTACTTCCAGGAAATGTTCGGAACAGAGAACTTTCTCTAATCCAACGCCGTATTCTCCGAAGATTGAGGAACAAGAGGAGATCCATTAAAAGAAATCTTTCTCGGAGAGAAAATCTAAACAGTAACATCAAATCACAAACTACACGAAAGTTGTCTCTTTATTATGGGGATTTACCCATAAGGGAGATGCACAGAGGAAGAGAACGAACTTCATATATCCCTTTTTTACTCAATCAAGAAACAAGATCGGACGTGATTCCGGTTCGTCTCCATTTTAGTGACACTCTTCCTCAAGCAAGGCAGCCGATAAGTCATCGAAGGGTTTGTTTGAATAATGGACTGGTAACCATTACTCATTTGAAAGTTTCCCACGGTGATCTAATATCTTTTAAAGAAAATGACGCGAGAACCCGCGGTTTTGAAATAAGGAGATCTTTCTATATCGACATATCAGTTGGAAAAATCATAGGCAAATTCCTATCGGCCATATCAGTTGGAAAAAGAAGAGGCAAATTCCTACCGGCCAGAATCTGGAGAAGAACAAAAAAAGAATGGTTCCGCTTACTCACAACTCAGAGGGGATGCCGCTTACTACTCAAATCCAAGGAATTGCAAAAGTTGCGTTCTTATATGCAAGAAGAAGACTTTGAAAGAACAAAGAAGTTTGGATCCGCAAAAGTATGCTTAGGCAGTTCCTTCGCTGAGCACAACAGAATGAAGAGGAATTTGTTTCATTTCAAATACTTCTTCTTATTGAAAAGAGGGAAGGAGAAAAACCGAAATCTTCCTACTCGAACAATAAGTCCTTTTGTAGAAAAGTCTTCTTTATATAGTAATTCGACCTATTGCTCCGGATCCCCGTTTACTAGGAAGATAAGAATCAAAAGGATCGAACTACCTACTCATTATTCGGAGGTGAATCATAGAACACTAAAAGCTGTGGTATCTTATGGACCTAACATAGGTCACATCCCTCACGACATAAGATTGAAAGATCCAAACCTTCCTCTTCGGAGCGGAAACGGACGTGGCCAAAACATATAAAAAAAGATCGGCCTAGTCGCTCATAGGGACATATCTATCCGGATAGAGGATAGTCTAGATCAATTTTGAGAAAAATCTCTCTCTATATAGATAGGTATCTCTGTGGATAGAGATAAAGATAGGGATCCCTATAAATCGAAATATATGGAAAAAGTGCACTTTTTGACTACTACTACTATTTCTTAGACTTTTTCAAGGAAACATCGTTTTTTCGATTTTGACTGAATTGGTCGGAGCGTAGACGAGCAAGCAGAGCCCAGGAAAGAGGTCAGATCGTCATAGAGCAGTCGACTATAAGTATAAGACTGCTGGCCTGAGAGAAGGCAGTCTCTCTCGGGAAACATGGCCCAATTTCTCTTCTTTCTTTTCACACGGGCAACAATTGGGAATAAAACAGACCATGAACATGAGTTTAAAATGTAAAAAAAAGGGAAGAGTGCATTCTCCACTTTCTTATCTCGAAAATGCGTAATATAGTGATGTCATGTGTCTGTTTCTCTGAAAAGGTGGGTCGGCCCTTAGGGCAAACAGTAGTGCCAGGTTCCATTGTGGAACGGTCGTTTGCCGGTGACCTTTGTCCGCTGTAGTACGAGTGACTGGCGCATCGCATCCAATCTCTCATGTCAATGAGTCAGTTAGAAAACAGCTCCAAATGAATCAGTGATTTCCCCTTTATTTCCCTCGGAACCAAGGGGAACAAGACGAGATTCCGTGTTCACTTATCGATTCCAAAATGAATCGAATTCGTGAACTTTATAACGATATTACTCCTCTTCCTTACGGCTCCCCTGTGCCTAGTGATTTCTCGTGCTCGATTCATCCCATTCTAGTATATCTACTCGGCTATCCTTAGAAAAGTCAAAAGATAAGGAGCTCAACCTGTGGAAATCCTACTACCATCGGCTGTCACATTCGTTCCCACTTACCGCAGGGATGGATCAAGTAACTGGTGATTCTTTTCAAGGTCAGATGCTTTTTGGGCTTATTTTCTAAAAAATCTTCATTTTGATCGAAAAAACCCGGGGTTAGGCGAATGCGCGGGTACTCTTGATCTGGCTGCTCCATGTAAATTTCCTCATCCAACTCCCCATTAAGGAAAGCCGTCTGCCCATCTGATGAACGAGAAGACCGTGCGAGGCAGCCCGTGATAGTAGTACTCGAATGGTGGTAAATCTAGCCACAGGTGAGTAAGTATCAAAGAAATGCCTACTTTTGCTGCTATGCGGATGGAGGACTTTTGGGCCTGGCATTACGAGAAATCGGGACAGTTCTCTGTCCGTTCTGCTTACCGGATGTTGATAAAAACGAAGCAGCGACGGGGTACCCGTGGATCCACTATGCAATAGACCACTCGGGTAGTGTTGCCATAGGCGACACGCAGAGCCCGCACTGTCAGATGGGAGAGCGCCAACGGCCTTTGGACGATGTCAGGAACGGGGGACCTTGAAGGATCAGGAAGAGAAACATCTGAGCCACCGTCAGACTCATCACCGTCGGAGCCAGCGTTGTCAGGCGCCTGAATAGCATGGGATCAGTCCATCATCGCCCGCAGCTTCACTTCACTTCAGTTCAGCTCAGCATACTAGGGAGACCACGGGGAATGTGAGAGTACTGACATATGACCCAATCGCGACAAAGCCTTGTGCTGCAACAACTGTGGCTAGGGATAAGAGTTCCTCGGCTGCAACTTCCAATAACTAAGCTCGCGTAAAAGTATTAGTTAGCGGGTCTTGGTTGAATAGTGGATCTTGGTTGAGAAACTCATAGATAGAGATTGATCTGTTTGCTCTCCGCTTAGTGGTTTCTTACTCGGTCTCCTCATCTGAATAGATGGTCGCACGCTTCAACTAGAATCCAAACCATAGTAGAACGGGGGCTCAAAAGGAAACTTCAGAGCTGGAATATATAATCTCCAGTAGTACACTTAGCCCTTCGGCCTTATTTCAACTTGAACATGAATTTGCAGCACATTTTGGCGTTATTATATTAACATAAGCATTGAACACTGACGGCTAGCCCATACATGCAAACACAAGAAATCAAACCAAACAAAGACACTTAGCATAGGAGTAGATCGGAATCAAACTAAGACAAAGAACACCTGACATGAAAACAAATGTCTCCAGACACTTATTGAATTTAAACCAACCTTAGAAAACTAAAAAGAGTCTACGGACTCTTCTATTCTAGCGAGATGCTAGACGAATAAAGAGCACTTGCTGCTCCACCCGCAGCGCTTCCTGCCTCTCCTCCAAACCCTCTATGCGCTCTCTGGTAGCGCGAATGCGCGCTTCTTTCTTTGCAGGATCCATTGTTCTAACACTTCTCAACTGGTTGTTTAGCACTCTACGGTGCCCTTCAATCTCATTTTTCAGTTGCTCCGTTTCGGTAGCAATTGCAGAAAGCCTGTTTGCGGTTGCAGCATCCATAGCAATGCGTGCTAGTACTCAATTTCTTTGTGATGAAGTGAAGATATCTATATACCATTTATAGAGTGGTAGAGTAATATCGCCATGCAGTACGAATTGCATGGCTGCATGCAGCCTTTATGAACAAACAAACTTTGCAGAGCCGTTTCACCTAATCGATTCCGTCGGCGGATCATCCACGTCACGAATTGAATGGCAGGCACAATTCTTACTAGTTCTCCGCCCTACTTTTTTCAGTTGAAGACTATCAGGCCTGGAAATGGAAACTTTGGACCCGGGAGACGGTTTGATGTCTCGTACATAGCCAGCCCAGGGCGCTGCCCATAAGGGTCACTGTATGTAGGTTTTCAGCTCTAAGGTCCCCACTCATCACAATCGTTGGCCCTCATCCCGCATTGGAGCATAGCGTTAGTATCTTTCGGTGTATCAACAACATAGGCACCTGATCTATTTGAACTTTAAACCACAAGGGAAGTTTTCACATAAGCTGCCGGATTCCCTTTCACTTAAAGCCATTCCAACAATCTATTCGTCGTAAGCCCTTCTAGTAGCAATCCAAACGTCCCTCCATCTGCATTTCCCTAACAGTCTCTGCACATGGATCTCTTCTACTAGTGATTCAATTGGGGCCAATCCTGCCGCATCCACTTCCTTCTATCAATTAGTGGAATCCCCAAAAGCGGAAGAAGTTCTTTGCGCTAAATACCTTCTTTGCAAGCTGTGGTCCCACAACGGACCGAAATGGCCATCAGAAAGCAGATTCATTTTATGATAGAAAAAGAATCTGCTTTCTTCTGGCACATGTATTTCTGAAAGGACTCCATCTTTGGAAAAGCTCGTTTGCACCTTGCATCGAATTAAACCACTCCTTTCACCGCGGATAAAGACTTGGTGGGTGGGGATGAGACGCTAAGGTAGGGTTCGGTCTGGATGAAACTATCTTTAACACGAGCTTCTTCCTTATGCGAAGTACCAACTTATTGGAATTCAGCAATGCATATTCACTACCGAGATCTCTTATAAGTTTTGGGACCAGAATGAATTCTTCCTACAGACGCCGTAAAGGGTGCGGTTTAGCAACCAAGCGTACAATGACCGAAACCAACAGCTCCATCATTTCTGAGAACTTCTCTCTCGCATAGAGGAGATCTTGGCACTACTTTATGTGTTCAATCCAGGGAGCCGCCCTCTTATTCATATCTTGCTTGATATTGGTTTCATAATGAAAAGAGGAAGGAGTGTCGAAGCGATGTCGCTTCTCTGCTCTCAGCTCTTTGCTTGAGATGATGTGATCTGATCGATCAGTCTAGAATCTGTAACCAATTGGCTAAGTCGCTAAGTCATTGCGGACACTTGCCATCCTCTCATATCGGAAGACGAACAACGACTTCCGGGGTAAAACGGAGGGCTAAAACCTGAGCCTCTTTTTCCATCCCAGGGGGTAGCGATTTCAAGAGTACTTGGTTTAAAACTTCCAGTTTATTCAAGTAGTTTCACTCGATGAAAAATGCATGCAAAATGCATTCTATTGCTGATTCTCTGTCAGGCATTACACCTCTGTCCCAAGCTGTTCGTGTTAAGGTAGCCGATGGCGCTGAGTTAACTTCCTTGTTTCTTCTGCTTGATTTGATCTTTGCAAGTATCTGCTGATACCGCTCCATCACATCATCCAAGGAGCCCCACATTCCAGAGTGCAACGAATGCAACTCAGAAGCCATTCTTATCTGTCTATGCCCCATATCTTGGATCCGGGTCTGCGTATGAATAGTATTCGTATCACAGCCGAGCAAGAGGATTGACTTACTCATTTCAAGCGGAAGTGGGGATTGAACCCAGTAGATACCTAGCAGCTAAAAGAGGTCCAAAGCACCGGATATGGCTCAAATAGTCCTTATAGAAATGATCTACGAACTATAACCTTTCGATAAGAAAGATTAGTTACACAAGATATATTATTCTTTCTCACTTCCTCTAGAAACCAAAGGGAGAAGGAGCGGGAGTTGAAAGCGATAGAGATAAAGTACCAGCAGCTGCAGTCGTAGGTGGAAGCCTTTCTTTCTTCTTGCACGTATTGAGCTTGGCGCTCCTTGAGATCTCGTAATAGCTCCGAACCAGCGACCTTGAGCGGGTCTCCTCAAAACCACTGTAACTACCCGCTGCGAGCCATGGTCCTTGTATGCTAAGGCGGAGATTAATTAATTGCTGCCATAGCAGGCGCCTATCTGTAGAAAGATTGGATCGATAAATATAAAAAAAACTTGTCAAGCTTTGCAAGGTCCCCTTCTCAGAACAGCAGCAAGTCAGCACCAGGTCAAATTCTCCAATTACGGTAATATACCATAAACAATCATCCTTTAGGAGCTATATTATCCCTCTAGGGGAGCTAGTATAGTTGGCCATAAGGTCACACCCCTTCTTCATTCCATTTTCTATTTTAGAACTTCGGGTTTCAAAGACTTTTCCCACAATAGAGGCTTTGTTCTTTTTGAGCAGAAAGAATGAATCTAGTATCGACGGAATGGTATCTATCTTCTTAATATTCGTTTTCCAGGGAATGAGCCAACCCACACAAGAGTGCCTACTAGCTTGTCACGAACGCAGAGGAAAAGAAGTAAGATACCCCCGCCCCCGAGCCGGGACCCCTTCTTCTTGTACCGCTAGTGGTCTTGGATGAAGAACCACAAGAGCAACCTGAGGTAGTCGAGGAGGAGCCACAAGAGCAAGATGGAGGTTAAAATGAGACAGGTGGTAATACTTCTTTGGAATTGCCGCTTGCACTACGCAGAGAGACTAGGACTAATGCTGGAAAGCCTCCGGTCCGATATGGCTATGAGCATGACATTGCAAATTGAGTTTCAGACTCTTATGTCTCACCCGCACACAAAGCATTCATTGCATCTCTACAATCAGTGTCTATTCCAAAGGATTGGAAGGCTGCAAAGCTGGATCCCCGGTGGAAAGAAAGACGCAATGAAGGAGGAGCTTGGTGCACTTCAGAAGAACAAGACGTGGGATCTTCTTCCACTCCCAGCAGGAAAAAGAGCAGTTGGATGCAAATGGGTGTTCACCGTAAAACAGACTCCAGAGGGTAAGGTGGATAGATAGAAGGCAAGGCTAATTGCAAAAGGTTATAGGAAGACGGGAGACAGACTATGATGAGACCAAAGCACTAGTGGTGAAGATGGACACGGTGAGAACCTTAATCTCATGCGCAGTCAACTTACTTTGGGTGGCCTTTACATCAGCTAGATGTGAAGAATGCTTTTCTTCATGGTGGTTATTTACAAGAAGAGATCCATATGGACATTCCTCCAGGTTTTGGAACAAACAGACTGATGGGAAGGTGTGTAGGCTCAAGAAATCTTTGTATGGCTTGAAACAGTCGCCACGGGCGTGGACAGGTTCAGGAGAGTTGTTTGTGGTATGGGCTACTCTCAGTGTAATGGAGATCATACAGTACCGGCATAGACGAATCCATATCACCATTTTTGCGGTGTATGTGGATGATATTGTGATTACTGGAGACGATGCTGAAGAAATCAAATGTTTGAAGGCAAGACTGGGAGAAGCATTTGAGGTAAAGGATCTTGGACCTCTTCGATACTTCCTTCGGATTGAGATTGTTCGGTCGAAGAAGGGGGTAACATTAAGTATAGTGAACAGGTAGCTGATTGTTTTACTAAACGAGTAGGTCCTTCTGAGGGTTTAGCAATTTGTAACAAGATAGGCATGTTAGATATCTTTAGCCGGGGGAGTGTTGAGTATTGGGCTGGGCTGTATAGTGTGTGTTAGGCCCCATGGCCCATGTACCTTGTATGTATAGCAGCACATAGGAGCAATGGAAGAGATTGATGATCACTCATCAAATAATACCCATGAAACGAATCCAGACTCAGTGAGTGGTGAAGACCACTGACCCCAATAGGAATACGGAAGACCTAATTATTGAAAGAGAATAGTACAATTAACAACTAAACCTAAAGGGATCCACTTGTCACAGAAGCAGTCTATAACTAATAGGAAGCGCCTATCTCTTACTTGATATCTGATTGATCTTGCAGAGCCGAATTGTTTGAACTTGATCGACCTTAAACGCTAGTTCAATTCCAGGACGACATCATA
>NC_053028.1:45521542-45776542 GCF_003073215.2 Triticum urartu | reverse complement strand
TGACAATCGTTCGGACTTGGTAAAGGTTGTCGCAGCACCTGTAGTAGGACAGAGGACTTATCGCGATGCCCGCGGACCAATTTACTATGTCTCTGTCGCTGACGTTGGTCAAAGAGCCACGTGGATTGGCCTGGGTCTTCTTCGGCTAATGAGACCTCGATCCCGAAGCCTTCGGAGTATCTTTTTGATAGGGCGCCTCTATCTGTATGGGGAATTCGCTGCTGAAAGATCCCGCCCAGTGTCCCCTTCCTTCCCCCGCCGCCTTCCGACCAAAGGGAGTATACAATTTCTTCTTCAGGACACTCATGCCCGATCGTGAGACTGCCTGTTGAACGCCTGATGGCACCTTGCTCTGACCTGAGCTATGCAACAACGAGATCCCCCTCGATCTTTGCCGGATGTGCTTGACGGTCCCCCATAATACGCTAACTTGGGGACTTTTTAGTCCATCTTTTCCAAGAGTCTCCGCTAGTTGAACCGCGTCCAGTAGACGACCTCTTCCGCTCATCCCCTTCGTCAGCTCTTTGATAGGGATACTATAACCTAGGTCCCTAAACTTGGAATGGATGGCGGAGCGTAGGTGGCAGGCAGTTATATGGATACGGTGCTTTACCCGTAGACGCTTCTCCAGCTCTCGCAAGAATTGTATGGGAGTCGTCCTCGGGGGGACTTCCCGAATGACCGTACCGGGGAATTCTACCGTACTCCGTGCAGCTATGGTTGTTGATCCTGCGGAGCCTACCCAAAGGTTCAGACCGGATTGTAGGAAGTGGGTGATACGTTTTTGTATTTCTATGAGAAGAGAATACGGCCCACGATTCCCAGTAGTAAGTCAGTCGGCATATCGCGCGTAACCAAATCCTTATTAATAAGGAATGGCTTTTAAAGGGGGCCAGCTTACGGGCCAGGCCTCTCTCTGACCTGATAACTAGTATCGCCTCCCCGCCCAGCTCTATCAGCAGGCCCCTTCTTTTGCAATACTTAAGAAGGTCTCTCATGGCCAAATTCTTATTAAAGCCTTCTCTACCATTGAATTCGGCCTTCGGGGTCAACCCAGCGGCTTCTATGAGGAAGGCGGCGCAAAGGAGGCTCGAGGGCTTGTTAAGGAAGGCGGCTAGGGCCGCTGAAGGGGGGAAAACGAAAGGCGTTTTCTGGTCTCCCCTTCGCCTGGGGGTGCTTGTGGGGGGGGTGTGCCACGACGAAACAAGGGAATGAAAGGTCGCTTTGCGTTGGATGCTCTTTACCCTCCCCACTATGAGGGCTCTGTTGTCTTGGGGAGCGTTGAAGCTTGCTTCTTTTCCATACTTTTCTTGGTCATCAATACGACGACCTATTCTTAATAGAACCGATCTTATTTTCACTACAAGAGGAATTTCGTGCTTCTGCCGGATCCTCCCTATCTCCTGATCGAGCTTGTGTAGGTAGATATTGCCTGGTAGGGCCGATAGTAGTACACTGTTTGGGATGGAGTCAGGGCCCTTCTCACCCCCTACGAGTCGTCCGGCGGAAAACTTTTTCTGAGTGGGGTAAAAGAACTTGGAATCGTCGATCTCTTCCTTCAAGATTGAGATGAATCGATGTCGGTCGATGGTGTGAAAACACTTCCTGATGTCGAATTCCAAAAACCAGCGAGAGGTTCCCCACTCTTCTTTGATCCGTCTGAGGGCCGAGTGGCAGCCTCGACCCGAGCGGAAGTGCGATGTGTCTGGAAACTCGGGATCGTAAATGGATTCGGGTACCATTCTGATCGCCTCTTTCATGATCTTTTCTATGGGTAGAACTACTGTGAGCGGTCTAAACTTCGACCCTTCTTTCTTTCTTCATTTAAAAAAGGGGGAGCAAAGCCTATTTTTTGCTCCCTCAATTGATAGATCAGGGCCCCTCCTGCCGGCCCGAACGAAAGCTCTTTAAGGAAGTAGTCCCATCACTCTCGGGCCCGGCACCAACCAAGAGGAGGCGGGGCTCTCTCCAATCATTCCGAAGAGCCGAGATCTCGTAAAGGAAAAATTAGCTAGCTCAGCAGGTTTGGACCCGGGTGAATCAGTTCAGTGAAGGAAGGGAGCCTAAACTTAAGGCTTTTCCAAGCCTTGCCGATAGGCGCCTCATGGCTCGCTCAGTTCGCGTTGCGGAGTTCTTAGATCAGGTAGATCTGGAAGAGTCTCGCTCATAAAGGAAGAGTAGGCGCTAGCGCGGCTCGCTTCGCTTTTCGACGCGGAGCTCGCTGCTGTCTTTTTAGCTTCAAAACTACAGGGCGTGCGTTAGCACTACGGCTTTTCAGCCTCCCTTTGCTGGTTCCGAACTATCACTGATCCCAGAGATCAACCTTCAAACCTTTTTCTTTGAATCTCAGGAAGGCTTTCTCGGGGAGAAAGCTGGTTGGGGAACTGCTAAACGACCTAAAAGAAAAAGAGGAGACTGACTCTGACCTTTCAAAGCCCTATCTCATCTGGTTGATAGTAGAAGGTACGTACGATGATACCATGGACATAAACGAGGTCGAGCATATCTTTAATGATTTCAAACTAAAGCGTACCTAAAGCCTGCCCTGGATATGAAAAAGGGATTTGAGCCAGAAAGAAGATGAGGATCTATCACCAGATGAGGAAATGGAAACAACTAAGTATTAGTTAGGTTTAGGTTCGGAAATGGAAATGGTAATAGCGGCCCAAAAATGGTAAGGTTTTCTTTTCAAAGAAAAAGGAACGCAAAAGTTTTTTGCGAAATCCTTATCTTTCGGCTTTTTAAAGAAGATAGGCCATTACAAAAACAAGGTATAACAGTCGACTTTCCTATCAGGATTTTACAACCTGAATACCAAGGGACCACTATTAGAAGAGAGCATAATAAGTAAATGCCGACGCCATCTTTGACTTTTTGGATGGTCGGCGGCGCCATAAACTCGATAACCAGCACCGCGGAGTCAAGAAATTCAACTAAATAGAATCCTAAAACAATCTTATTCGAGCACACACAGGACCCACAGCAATGAAATTCACACAAGCGGCAATCATCCGAGCAGAGAATGGAGAAGGAAAATATACTTGAAATTGTTTTTTTCGAATGAGAAAACCTTTGGCAAACTCCTTGCAAATCTGTTTTTGCCGGGCACAATAGACATATCTGCTCAGTCACAACATAAGGAACCCCCAATGTTCCTCAAAGCCTACCCGGCCTTACCGCTGTAGTTGAATGATCTGATCCCGAAGCAAGCTTTCTACTTAAATTGCTATGACTGGCCAACTAATGATAGGACTACCTATCTTGATGCTTTGAATCTGTATTCAGAGCTTTTTTCCAACTACCGGGACTACTAATTTCAAGTACAAAGCTCTCCTATGAATATGCTACTGCTCTTACTTTCTACCTGAATCCGAGCATTGAAGCAAGCTCTTTATCGCGCCATAACCGAGTCTCTCCTTGCAGCTCTGACCAATCCACCCGTCATTTGCAAATAACTGCTCCTTACTCTTTGATTGTATGTCCATTTTTGCTTGATGTCTGGCTCACCGGATCTGGTACATGAAAAAGCCATTCCTTTTCGCTTTCCTTCAACCACTCAGTATACTTTTTTACTGGAAGAGTCAAGCGAAAGCAATTAGTTTAGAAGGAAGAGGGGGCTTATGTCCTCATTTCACTCCTTTTGCTCCTGCGAGACACGACTCAACTATGCGAGACACGACTCAACTAATTTTTACAATTGACAGGGTAGCCCGGAGGTCAGATGAAGGGTCTTCCCCATAAAGATAGATTAGTACTTGGAAGGTTCAGATGAAGGAAGGGCTGAAACAAGGCAAAAACTATTCAATGGGGTAAATAAATATGAGCAATCCGTGAGAATAGCAAACCCCTATCTCTTAAAAAGAAGAAGATAGATAGGTCCACGAGTTGAGACAGAGAAGTTCTAACTAATCAAGTAGGAGTTTACCCACGAGAGTCAGAGGCTGCATCATCAAAGGGGTATAGAAATAATTCAGAAGCACTATGGCCTGAAGCGAAGGGCAGGAACGAATGGAATCAATGTGTTCCAATTTATCCGGAGTAAGGACAGCAGCTGAGAAGGGACAAAAAAATAGCGTAGACAAAAGGTAGGACCAGATCATGCGAAGAGCTCTTCGCCCTATTGATTAGGAATCTCGATCAGAAACCACCAGGCCATGTCTCCCGATAAAAGATGATCCCCACAATGGATGTCAGGCCTTGACTTTATAAAATCTGATTGGATCCGCACTAGAGGATAAGAATACAGATAGGCTGACTAAGAAGATCTTCAAATTGTCTTACCTGAAAAGATGAGTTATTCAAAGGAATACCTGAAGAATAGAATAGAATAGAATAAACACATGGCACAGCTGGGTGCTAGAATAGTAGTTGATAGAAGTTCTAGTCACTTAAAAAAAATAACCACTGCTTAACTTAATTAGATCGTAGAAGATAAGCAAGTGGGTTCGGGCACAAGTTTAACCTGCTTATCTATTTGATGTGATGGCCATTGAGGATAGGCTAATGCTCTGCCGCAACCAAGAAAATCGAGATGGGGCAAGAGCTTCTTACTGGATTGGATATTACCTTACTACCTGCATACTCCAGCGATGGACGAATCAATTTGTAGAGATGAGACGAAGATTGACAGCACAGAGACACACAAATCAACCATGGATCGTGTAGCTTAGCAGGAGACAGATCAAATTTGCTCAACTCATCTCTACACGAGGATTGATGCAGGAATCTCTTCGAGGAAGAGTGGTTCATTGCCAAAGAAGATCAAGGAGACGTGGGGTTAGCGACAGTAAGCTTAACTGGCACCGGCGGCACGTGGAGGAGATGGCACATGGAGTAGAGCAGGGCGTTGAGTAGGTCGGGGGTGTCACGCTGGGAACAGGAGATTGGTGGCGGCATGGAGAGGATCGATGAGGGAGTCCTTTTTTTCAACAGAACGACACTAGGAAGAAGGAGCGCTCAGATCTAGCTTCTTACGTAGGACTAACGTGGAGACGTGGACCTTTTTTTTGAAGAGAGACGTGGAGACTTGAAAAGTTCTTTGGTACGTGAAGATTGGGTCAGGCTAGCTCTTTTTTTTTTGGAGAGAGACGTGGAGACTTGAGAAGTTCTTTGGTACGTGATGGTTGGGTCAGGTTAGCTCTTTTTCCATCCTAAGAGTAATTTAAACCATATAGGATAAATCAAATAGTTAAGATTTTTTCTGTCATAACTTGGTTCCATAGTTAAGATTTTTTTTAATCATGAGTTTTAGCGTGGGATCTAAAAAAAGTCTGAATTGTATGGGTTGATCTACGCCGTCGTAACTTGGTCCCACCAGATTAACGGTCTGTAAATTCTAATTAACGTGGGAAATTCTTGGAAGTGCCTAATTAGTATATGTATAGATGTATAGATGTATAGATGTATAGATGTATAGATATAGATAGATAGATAGATAGATAGATGCTGGATAGCGATCGATGTGTGGAGTAATAGTAGTAGATGCAGGTAGGAGTCGTTCTACTAATTTTGGACATGATTCCTATATAATGATCATTGCCTGGATATCGTCATAATTATTTAAAGTTATATCAATTGCCCAACAGTAATTTGTTTACCCGCCGTATACTATTTTTCTCGAGAAAAGCCACTAGTGAAATCTACGGTCCCCAGGCCTCTTCTTTATCACATTTGCATTAGAGATCTATTTTTATTCGCTTGTATTTTCAGATCTATTAATCCAAAAACTCAAAAATACCTTGCTGTAATTTATTGTTATTTATTTTATATCGTGTTCCCACAAGATATATTTATCGAATCTACTACAATTTTATCTATCTCTTTATCCGGGAGGGATTGACAACCCCTCTTTTACGCCGGGTTGCAAGTTTTTATTCTTTGTGTGTAGGTACCGTTTACGTAGTGTTGCGTGGTTCTCCTACTGGTTCGATAACTTTGGTCTCATCACTGAGTAAACTACCTACCATAACTATGTTGCATCATCCCATCCTCTTTGGGGAAATACCGACGTAGTTCAAGCCACATCATTTGCCAAGAGTGACATGGCACCGGACTGGGTCTGCAACAACCTCGACCTCACCACCGCGTGGGCGCTCGACTGCTCCGTCATCGCCGTGGAGACGGCCGCCGGACATCGCCGCCGCGTTGACGGTGAGCTCGCCAAGTCAGCGAGGATTGGTTGCTCAACGACTGCTCCGCGAACGCCGGTCGCGGCATGGCTGCCGCAAGGCTCCGCAGGCCACATCAGCAGTGGCAGTGGCTGCCCTTTGCACGGTGCAGCAGGAGGTGGAGCGTCTACTCCACGAGCGATTGGCAGCCGCTAGGAAAGGTTGTCGCGGCCCTCCCGCGTCGTTCCACCGCTGGAGGGACCATGATGTTGACGGCGACGATGGCACCAACGAAGACGGCTGTGTGGTAGGGCAGGGTGGGCACGCGTACGAGGTGGTCATACGGTACTTTTTTTTTTGTTTTTTTACTTAAACGGTCGAAATATCGACAATTTTATGTAAATTATATGCAAACTTGAATGAAAACCATCTGGTTTGCACGAATTTCTTCTGGTTAGTTTGCGTTGTTGTAAAAATGTATGCGGCTAGCATTGTATGGCTGCCTCCCGCATCAATGTCCGCGGACTGGTCCCCCTGTCTGTAGACGAACACAAGAGGTTTTTTACGGGTTGCCGTTGAAGATGTCCTTACAAAGAAGGAGTCAATCATTGAATTTTTAACCAGTTATTAATGTGACGTAAAATCATATTAGAGTAACATGAGTATACGATGTTTCATCTTATACATCAATTTTCTAAGGTGAGTGAATTACCAACTTATCATTATCAAATGCAAAATATATGTGTTTCTGCGGGCGAGCAGTGAGTCTGCTTGCATGCATATGACCATCATCGTTTGTATTGTATTTCTAGAAAAGAAGTTTTCCCTTTTAAATTACAGAAAGCTTTAGTGGTGTTTAAAAATCATTTGGTAAATGATTTTAATAAAAACACTCTTATTATGAACGAATGAACCAAGACTGATCAACCATTGTACAAAATATATTAGCAAAAGATCCAACTTTATTCACTATGTAATAAAGTACACAACATGGAGCAAGCTGGAACAACCACGAACAACGAAGGAACTCGATAGTATCAAAACTAACATCAAATTAGTTTGAAGTAGTAATTTCTAGCTCTTTTTTGCATGCCAACATTCCCCATTGTCTTTGGCAAATAAAATGGATAAAACAAAATCAAAATGGACCACAAAGTTTTGAAAAGTAGCATGCGTTTCCCGCCCCAATATGTATATAGCTAGGGGCATACCGCAACCAAGGCATACACTACTGTAGGATACTGCTAACGCGGCACTACGATCAAAGACCCTTCGACGAAACTGTGTGCGATGCAATAATCGCAAACGATGGTGTAAAAAACCGTCAAAAAGGTGCAAAACGTTTGCGATGGATGATGCATCAAACACGGTTCAGATTTTAGTTGCGTGTGTGATGCAGGGCATACGGTTCAGTTCAATTAACTATTTGCGATGAGGAGGAACAAAAGAAACGGGCAGTCAGATGGAGGTGTGTGCGATATACAGCATACAGTTCACTCGGATGAACTGTTTGTGATTAGGCAACACAAAACAAACGATCAGCCAGATCAAGGTGTGTGCGATATATGGCATGCGATTCACTCAGATAAACTGTTTGTGTTGAGACAAGAGAATAAAAATGGTTCAATATAATAAGATGTGTGTGATACGCGGCAAACAGGTCTGTAATCAGAAATGTGCGCGAAGACCGATAATAACATAGACAGTTGCTGCTCATAAGACGTGTTTGTTGTGCGATGGGATTGCATACAGAATATATATATATATATATATATATATATATATATATATATATATCATGCTATTCGTCACCCTGGGTGAGGAATAGTTATTCTTTACCCCCTCTATTTTACCATCAATGCATCGTATTTTTTGTCTTATTTCTGACGCAAAAAGGGATCGTAAGAAAATATATAATCGCCGTAAAAAATATTTTATGTTATGTAAAATTACAAACGTAAAAACATAGTCTAAAATACACATAAACTGCAAATTTTCTTGTCTTATGACCTATATTTTTAATTTCTTATGTCAAATTTTACGTAGTGAATCAATAGAAATGTAAGTATTTGAATTCAAAATGTAATTTAATTATAAAATCATCGTAAGATTATCTCGGGTGAAGAATAACTTATTCTGCACCCTGGATGATGAATAGTAACATTATATATATATATATACACACATCTGGGCTATTCAGTTACTAATAACAGAATATTATTCTATTACCCTTTTTGAACTGACGGTTTCAGATGGTTGAACTGATGTTTTCGAAGCGGGTTGAACTGACACTTTCAGTTGTGTTTAACACATCGTTTTCTTTAGTTCAAAAACTTTTTGTAATTTTTTTGTCGGAACGTGGCATGTAATATATCGTTGGAAAGCTCTTGACAACCATATTTCAAGTATATTGAACGTTTTTGCAAAATCATTATAGTTTAAGAGCAGTATTGAAAAAACCATTTTTTTAAAAACCGAAAATGTGAATCGTATTTTGGACTCAATTTTCAAACGGTTTGTCGGAATTGAGCAAATAAGATGGCGTTGGAAAACTGGTCAAAATCCGCATCTTCCATATATGTATTGTTTTTTCTAATTCTATATGATTTAAAAGTAATTTGAAAAACGGTGAAATTCTGGGTGAAACGTATTTTCACGATTTTTTGCAAACGGTTTGTCGGATTGACGCAAATGATACGGTGTTGGAAAGCTATGTAAAATGCGCAACTTTTTCGTATAGAAATAATTTTCTAATTCCTTATGGTTTTAAAACGAATTCGAATACGGTCAAATTTGATTTTGAACGCGATTTTTTAAAAAGTTTGTCGAAATATGCCAAATAATATACCATTGGATAGCTATCGAAAATGCGAAACTTAGTGATGTTGAACGTTTTCTCTACTTCGCAACCGTTTAAGAGTAATTTTGAATACGGCATGACGGATCCTGC
Source organism: Triticum urartu (assembly GCF_003073215.2). NCBI lineage: Eukaryota > Viridiplantae > Streptophyta > Magnoliopsida > Poales > Poaceae > Triticum > Triticum urartu. The sequence goes on along the minus strand of NC_053028.1, from coordinate 45,767,485 downwards.
TGTTTTCTCGTGTGAAAAACAGAGTAGTCGTACTGATATATATGTATGTTTGTACTGAGCTATTTTTTGTAGAGTAATTTTGAATGGTTCTGAAAAAGGATGCTTGTACTGATGCTTGCATGGGTTTTGCCGGGGTGCTGATCCACGGACACCTATGGGACCGGCGGACCGGGTCCCTTTGGTTCGGCGGGGGCGGAGGTCGCGCAAAGAGCAAATCGAGGCGAAGCACGCGAGCGATTTACCCAGGTTCGGGCCGCACGGATGCGTAAAACCCTACTCCTGCTTTGTGGATTTGTATTGATTTCTAGCTCGGGAGCGCGGGGTGCTACAGTACACACCGGCGGCTAGCAAGACCGAGCGTGAGTGTTCGAACTGGCTCCCCCCCTCCCCCGTTGCATACGGGCCTCCTTTTATATGCTCAAGGGGTTACCGACATAGCAACGGAGGTAAAGGGCAAAAATGAAAAGGTGCTGTGGTAGGCACATCTACCTGCTACAGTGTTATCATACCTAACCCTGACGGCAGGGGACAAGGGCATTAAATGCCCGTCTGTGTCACCTAAACAGTACCGAAAGGGACCGCTAGGGACGCCACCGTTAGCCACGATGGTTATCTTGTCAGCGCCTGCTTGCCACCTCGCACCCCTAGCTGCACGGCCTCCCGCCACGTGTGCTTGGGAGGGTCCTAGAGCGACACGTTGGCGGGTGTGCTGGAGCGTGGGCACGAAGTGGAGGTTTCCCGCGGCAAGCTCCTTGCCACGGTCGTCGTCTTGTCGTGTCCGGGAGCTTGTCGCTCACCGGGCCTTGCCGGGGCGCGTAGCGCGCCGCGGCAAGTTCCTTGGGATGCCTTGGATGGCCTTCCCGGCAAGCTCCTCTTGTGGGGGTCTCGAGATGCTTTTGATAGCCTTTCCGGCAAGCTCCTCTTGCCGGGGTCTTGTCTCCTTCCCGGCCAGCTCCTCTTGCCGGGGACATGGTTTGAGTACTTTGTTCTTGAATGGTCTTCAAAGCAGCCACGGAGGGTCTTGGCGGCTACTCGGCAAGCCTTGCCGCGGGACGCTGCGACTGCCCGTGCACAAGTTCGGGATACTAGGGTACCCCTACTCTAGTACACCGACAGGAGCCCCCGGGCCTGGGCCAGACACGGTGCCGAGCGCTGTTGGGCCAGGCCCAAAACAGTGCACGGGCATGCGCGGCCTAGGTCACGCCGCATATCTCTCCGCTTCCACAGCGCATGCCCAGAGCGGCACGCGTCAAACGCGGCGTCGTGGGTGACGTGGGCGGCGTGCGCGGGGCTAAGCCCCGCGAGCATGCGTCAAGCCATGATGAAGGGGACGGTTCACGCCCTCCTACCTAAACGGAGGTAGGTGCGGGGGCGTGGTGCATTTACTGGACGGGGCCGGTGCGCGGTTTTTCGAGGCGCCCACTCCCCGCGATCACGGGGTGGGGCGAGGCCGCCTCGTCCGTCGCCTCGGTTCTACATCCCCGCCACGCGGCTCCCATGCGCTTGGGGTCGCGGACGGTGGAAGTGGGAATCTGGGCCGTCGCGAGCAGAGGCGGCGGGTCGGCCCCGACTCCCTGCTCTTCCCGTGCCTTGATTCGCTGAGCGGGGCGGCCGAGCCCCCACCTCGCTCCTTTATAAAGAGCGGGAGGGGAGCACAGAAGCCCGCACTCTCTCATCTCCTCCCTTCTTCAGCTTCTGCTCCCCTTTCTCCCATTCGCCATGGAGAAAGGGAACTCTAGCCCTTCATCGGTGGCGGCGAGGGTCGCCGCCAGACAGCGCACCCCTTCCTCTCCCGCGCCCGTGGTGGCGGAGCCAGCCATGGGGGGAAGAGGGAGGGGGCGAGGTCGTGGACGAGGTCGAGGACGAGGTCGGGGCGCTCGGGGAAGAGGCGGACGGGGCGGCGCGCCAGCTTCGCCTCCGCCGGCGGCTCCTCCCCCCACGGCGGTCCATATAGGGGACGACCCTTGTGAGTTCTTCGTCTGGCTGCGCCGGGCGCCTCGTCGTCGCCTCCGGCTTCCAGCTCCGTTTGCGAGCGCGATGGAGTTGGACCCGCCCGAGACACTGAGACTGCACATGAGGGGCTGTGGGATCAGCGGCACGCGAGTCCGCGTTGTATTCCCAGCCCCTAATGTGATGTATCTTGATCGAGGGTGGAAGACGTTCGCCCGTATCCACAGCCTGATGGAGGGGTTTACCCTCCATTTTAAGTTGATGGAGGGCGATATCCTCTCCATCAAGGTCTTCGGGTGCTTCGGCACTCGGGCGAAGTGCTGCGTGGACAGCTCCTCCGATAGCGAAGGCTCCCCCTCGAGCGAGAGTGACGAGGAGGAGAGCGACAGCGACGATGAAGGTAGTGGGCGGCGGGATGGCGGGTCCGACTAGGTGTCGGGCGTCGCTTTGTGCGGCACCGGTGACCCCATCATCCGTGTCGCCGGCTCCTTGAACTCCCCGGGGTCGTCTCCTTGGGCGGCTGGCGTAGGGAGGCTGCGGAAGGGGAAGAGGGCTGGCGACAAGGCCGTCAGGTCGGAGTACGAGGGCGTGGTGCCCTCGACAGCGTGCTGACGTCCTGCCGCCCCGTCTTCGAGCCCCGCTTCCGGCGCCGCCATCACCGTCCAGCCTCCGGACGGCCCCCGGGATGTTCTCTTGGTGGCTTCTGGCACCCGTAGCTCGCCTAGGCGCCCCTTTTCCCCTTTTCGCCTCCTTGACCTACCTCCTGAGGAGAGGGACAGGAAAGGGATTATGGGCATCTTATCTTTTTAATTTGTAAGCCTTCGGGCCTTAGCTGCATCTAAAACTTGTAATCCTCTCTTTCATGTTTTTCATCCTCTATGGACTGTACCTGAGGGGGATGTTTTTTAATGAAAAGGGGATGTTTGCCGGGTTATTTGTCTCGCGGGTTGAACCCACGCCAAGGAGCAAATCCTTGGTATCCCTCGGACAGACAGTTCATCTCCCGGCAACAGGCCCTGCCGCCTTCCCATGTCGCTCGACCTTTCTCATGCCTTTGACGGAGGCGGGAACGAGGTGGGTGCGGCCTCCTCGTTTCATCCCTTTGCTGCCGCGACTACGACCAAACCTGGCCCCGGGAACTGGCCCCAGGGCCTAGAGTTGAGGGAGCATGGCAGTTTTCGGGAAGGAACGCGGTTTCGCATTCCCCAGTCCATAAGAGGATGCATGATGAGGGACGAAAGACTTATCTGATATGGCAGCCCCCGTCAACTCTGGCTTGCCGTGGACGAATCTTGGCACTCGCAGCCCCCAGCAATACTGGCTTGCCGGGGCCCAGGTGCCGGCGCGCCCTTCTTCTCCTTTTCGTCCTTAAGCAGTCTGGCCAGGATATGCGAGCCCTGCGAACGAAAGAAAAGCAAAGGGACGGACACTCGACCTCTAAGCTAGGGGTTAGCTGCTGTTAGGCACTATCAACCCTAACCAAGGACGAGACTCGACCTAGCATGCATGCTATAACCCCGGGGTGTCAGCGCTTCATTTACTTGTGCTCAGGGTCTGCGCCTGGCTTTGTACAAAGGATTACATGCAACAGCGGCAAGACTTGTACAAAAGGGTGGTTGCCGGACAGGGTCCGACAACCGCGCCTTACGGGTAAAACTTACGAAGATGCTTGATGTTCCAGGAGTTGCTCACCGGAATGCCATCTTCGGTCTCAAGGCGGACAGCGCCAGGCCTAGTGACTCGTTTCACCCGGTAAGGGCCTTCCCACTTCGGCGTCAACTTGTTGGAATTCTTGGCGGACTGAACGCGCCGAAGAACAAGGTTGCCTTCCTCGAGACTCCTGGCATTGACTCTGCGGCTATGGTAGCGGCGCAGAGCTTGCTGGTAGCGAGCAGCTCGCACAGCAGCCTGGAGACGGTCTTCCTCAAGGAGCAGTGCGTCATCTTGTCGCAGCCGCTCTTGCTCGAGCTCATCATAAGCGAGCACTCGAGGTGACCCGTATACGAGTTCCGTGGGGGTAACTGCCTCTGCTCCATAGACTAGAGCAAAGGGTGTCTGTCCAGTGGCTCGATTTGGCGTCGTTCTGATCGACCAAAGAACCACCGGTAGCTCCTCGATCCAGTTTCTTCCGCACTTGTGCAGCCTGTCGAAAGTTCTGGTCTTGAGCCCGCGCAGCACTTCAGCATTTGCCCTCTCCGCTTGACCGTTGCTTCTCGGGTGAGCAACAGAAGCGAAGCAGATCTTGGCGCCAAGATCTTGGACGTATTGCATGAAGGTGCGGCTCGTGAATTGTGTACCGTTGTCGGTGATTATCCTGTTGGGGATCCCGAAGCGGCAAACAATCGACCTGAAGAACTTGACGGCTGCTGTGCGGTCACCTTCCTCACTGGTTCCACTTCCGGCCACTTTGTGAACTTGTCGATTGCGACGTACAAGTACTCAAAGCCCCCGACAGCTCGGGGAAAGGGGCCGAGGATGTCGAGCCCCCAGACCGAAAATGGCCAGGATAAAGGGATCGTCTAGAGAGCTTGAGCTGGCTAGTGTATCTGCTTGGAATGGAACTGGCACGCTTCACACTTGGTTACTTGTGCAGTTGCATCCTGGAGGGCTGTTGGCCAGAAGAAACCTTGCCGGAATGCTTTGCCGAGAAGTGCTCTTGCGCCAATGTGGTGACCACATATGCCTCCGTGTATCTCTGCCAACAACTTTTGTCCGTCTTCCCGGTGAACACACTTCAATTTCACACCGTTGAGTCTTCTTCTGTACAGTGTCTTGTCGACAAACTGGTACATACTTGACTGCCGGGCTACTCTTTCCGCTTCTTCTTGCTCTTCGGGAAGTTCTCCTGTCTGAAGGAAATGGACAATCTGCTGCGCCCATGTTGGAGCTTGTGGCTCGACAACAAGGACTAAAGGCAATTCTGCTGCTGCGGGAGCATCCGCTTCTACGGCGAGAAGCTGCGTCTCTGCCGGAGCTTGACGTTCCCGACAAGCTTGCCGGAGCAAAACTTTTCGGGAGCTTCTGCTTCGACGGAACAAACCCTAGGGCTTGCCGGAGCATCTTGCCCCTCAGCGCTCTTAGTGTTGATCTTGGAGACTGCTGCGGGAACATCCGCTTCTACAGCGAGAAGCTGCGTCTCTGCCGGAGCTTGACGTTCCCCGACAAGCTTGCCGGAGCAAAACTTACCGGGAGCTTCTGCTTCGACGGAACAAACCCTTGGGCTTGCCGGAGCAGACTGCTCCTCAGCGCCTTCGGCGTTGATCTTAGGGACCTTCTTGGCGGCGGCTTCGGGAAGCTCTGCCGGCAAATAGTCACCTGAAATCAACTTCCTCTTCTTGCTCTGTCCAGTTGATGGCGTCACGGACGGCTGAGTCAGCTTGAGCACAAAGGTCCCTGGTTCCACAGGTAACTTCAGCGCGGCACACTTTGACAGGCCATCAGCAATGGCGTTGTGAGCTCTTGGAACATGTTCCATTTGTAGGCCGTCAAAGCGCTCTTCTAGCTTTCTCACTTCGTTAACGTAAGCTTCCATCAACGGACTCTGATAATTCTTGTTTACTTGGCAGACGACAAGCTGTGAGTCACCCCTGACAATGAGCTTCTTGATCCCAAGGTCTGCCGCGATCCTGAGACCGGCAAGCAATCCCTCATACTCTGCAGTATTGTTTGTTGCTTGCTCCTTGGGAAAGTGCATCTGGACTACGTACTTGAGGTGCTCTCCGGTGGGTGTGATAAGCAGCACACCAGCACCGGCGCCTTGCAGCGAAAAGGCACCATCAAAGTACATCAGCCACTCTTTGCTTGCTTCCTTGTCGGGGATGCTCATTTCTGGAATTTCTTCATCTGGTGTTGGCGTCCATTCCACTATAAATTCTGCCAATGCTCTGCTCTGGATAGTTGAAGTGCTTTCAAACTTGAGGCCAAAGCTTGACAGTTCCAGTGCCCACTCAACAATCCTGCCTGTCGCTTCTGGATTCTGCAGTATCCTCTTCAGCGGAAAGCGAGTGACAACTGTGATCTCATGTGCTTGGAAGTAATGGCGCAGCTTTCTCGAGGCCATGACAAGGCCGAAAAGCAATTTCTGCACACCAGAGTACCTCGACCTAGCCCCCTGCAGGAGGGAACTGACAAAGTAAACTGGGCACTGCACCATTTTCTTCTGTGTCTCTTCGTGCGTCTGCGCAGATCCATCTTTGTCGGGACCAGAGCTTGCCGGGGAAGCCCCCTGCTTGTCGCTGGATGCGCTTGCCGCGGTCGCTAGCTCATCATCTGCCTCCCTCTCTGCTACTAACACAGCACTAACCACTTGATTGGTTGCCGCTATGTACAGCAGCAACTTCTCTTGTGGCTTAGGTGCGACAAGTATTGGAGGGGAGGACAGGTATCTCTTCAGGTCTTGCAGCGCAGCCTCCGCTTCCGGAGTCCATTTCATTGGACCTGCCTTTTTCAATAATTTGAAAAATGGCAGGGCGCTCTCAGCAGACCGAGAGATAAACCTGCTGAGAGTAGCCACGCAACTGGCAAGTTTCTGTACATCCTTGACGCGCTTTGGTGCTTCAATCTGCTCAATGGCCTTGATCTTGTCGGGATTGGCTTCAATTCCCCGCTGAGACACGAAGAACCCGAGAAGCTTGCCGGAGGGAACTCCAAACACACACTTCTCTGGGTTGAGCTTGAGGCTGATCTTGCGCAGATTTGCAAAGGTCTCGTCTAAGTCTTCAGTCAGGGTTGCTCTGTCCTTGCTCTTGACTACTATATCATCCATGTAGGCTTCCACATTTCTATGTATTTGTGGCTCAAGAGCAACATGGACTACTCTTGCAAATGTCGAACCAGCATTTTTTAATCCGAAAGGCATCCGTACGAAACAGTACATGCCACATGGAGTAATAAATGCGGTCTTCTCCTCATCCTCTTCTGCCATGAAGATCTGATGATATCCTGAGTATGCGTCAAGAAATGAAAGCATGTCACATCTGGTTGTGGAGTCAACAATCTGGTCAATGCGCGGCAAAGGAAATGGGTCTTTGGGACAAGCTTTGTTAACATCGGTAAAATCGATGCAAAGTCTCCATTTCCCGTTTGCCTTGCGCACGACTACAGGATTGGCCAACCACGTGGGATGGAGCACTCCTCTGACAAGGCCTGCTGCTTCCAGTTTCTTGATCTTTTCTGCAATGAATTCTTGGCGCTCCACTACCTGCTTCCTGACTTTCTGCTTGACGGGCCGCGCATGAGGACAAACGGCAAGGTGGTGCTCAATCACTTTCCTGGGAACACCGGGGATGTCAGAAGACTGCCATGCAAACACGTCGACATTCGCCCGCAGGAAAGTAACGAGCGCGCTTTCCTATTTAGGGCCGAGCGTGGCACTGATGGTGAAGGTACCACCAGTGCCGTCCTCCTTGGCGGGCACCTTCTTCGTCTCTGGCGGAGCTGCCATCGTCTTCTTGCACTTGCCGGTGGAGCTCGATGGTGCGTCCTCAACGGCAGCGCAGCACTCCGAAGAGGTGCGCTTGCCGGAGTGGGCATCAGAACTCTTGCTGGACTTGGTCTTCTTCCTCCCGGGAGCTTCAGCGGCAAGTGGATTGCGATCTGCCGTGGCTGCTGCTTCCCGGCAGATCTTGTCGGCACAGATAAGAGCATCCTTCTTGTCGCCAGGGACAGAAATGACGCTTATCGGGCCTGGCATCTTCAGCATGTTATATGCATAGTGAGAGGCTGCCATGAACTTGCCGAGTGCTGGACGGCCAATTATCCCATTGTAGGGCAATGGGATATCGGCAACGTCGAATGTGACCTTCTCAGTCCTGAAGTTTAGCTCGCTGCCAAATGTTACCGGCAGCGTGACCTTCCCCTTCGGCTTGCTCCTTCCCGGGTTGATTCCTTGGAATGTGCCAGTCTCTTCGAGCTCGCTGCAGGGATTTGGAGTTTCTGGAGCACAGCGGAGGAGATCAGGTTCAAGCCGGCCCCGCCGTCAACTAACATCTTAGTGACCTTGAGGTTGCGGATAGTTGGTGAAACCAACATCGGTAGGCACCCGACCGCAATTGTGCGATCAGGGTGGTCCTCAATGTCAAAGATGATAGGCGTGCTGGACCATTTCAGAAGCTTGCGCGATTCGATAGGCGGTTCCGCTGCATTGACTTCCCGCGCCCATTGCTTAAGTTGGCGGTGTGAAGTGTGCAAAGAAGCACCACCGTCAACGCACAAGACCTCAGTGGCTTTCTGAAACTCCTGTTCACTGGTCTCAACATCATCCATGTCTTCGTCGTCGTCATCTTCATCGTTGTCGCGGCCACGGGGAGGCCTGTCTCCTTGCCGCTGCTTGGCCTTGCCGCGGCGTCCTCCCCGTCCGGCGTGCTTCTTGCCGGATTCTTCAGCACCCCCTTGGGCCCTCTCCTTGTCGCGCCGCTCGTACTCAGCTCTTTGCTGCTGGACGAGCTGCTCGACTTTCTTGCAGCTCCAGAGGTCATGGCCCTTGGTGCGGTGAATCTTGCAGTATTGGTTGTCGGAGCCGTCCTGCTTGTCGGCGGCCGCCACAGCCTGGCAGTTGGTGCATGCGGCAACCACCTTGCCGGAGCTACCGACCTTGGCCCGCTTGGCGCCGCCGTCGCTGCTGGACTGCTCAACGACCAGCACCTCTTTGTTCTGCTTCTTCCTGTTGTTGCGCCGCCGGTTTTTCTTCGCCGGCGCGGCATCCTCACTGTCAGATCCCCCTGCTCCAGTGCTTTCTCCAGGGAACTTCCTCCCTTCCTCAGCGCGTGCACACTTGTCGGCCAGGGCATATAGCTCGCTGACGTCCCGAATCTTGCACATCGCCATCTCCTCCCGCATCCTGCGGTTACGCACGTTCTGATGGAACGCGCTGATTACCGCGGCAGGGTGGATATTTGGGATGTTGTGCTGTACACGGCTGAACCTCTGGATATACTTGCGCAGGGGCTCTCCTTCCTTCTGGACGAGCAGATGAAGATCACTCTCTTGGCCATGAGGTTTGTGGCCGCCTGTGAAGGCGCCGACAAACTGATGGCATAGATCAGCCCAGGAGGATATGGAGTTGTCTGGCAAGTGCATCAGCCAGGACCTGACGTTGGGCTTGAGCACCAACGGGAAGTAGTTGGCAAGGATCTTATCGTCCCGCCCCCCAGCAGCCTGCACCGCGATGGTGTAGATGCTGAGGAACTCCGACGGATGCGACTTGCCGTCGTACTTCTCGGGTACATCTGGTTTGAAGTTCTTCGTACTGGGCCACTGGACTTGCCGCAGCTCACGAGTGAACGCAGGGCAACCTACCGCGTACGGCAAGTCGCCTGGCTCCTCCGGCGCATGCATGTCAACAGAGGGCCCAGCGCGCTGGTCTGATTGACGCCGCGCTTCTCTCCGACGCTCGATGCGAGTACGAGCGTCTTCTTGTTGTCGTTCTTGAAGAACTTGGCGCGGATCGCGACGAGCTCGCGGATCTGACGACGTGGTGGAGTCGCTGTCGAGGTGGACCCGGCGAGTTGACGATCTTGGCCTTCGGGGTGGAGAGTGCACAGTAGTTGCACCCCACCAGTCTTGTCGTCTCTGGCTCGCGCCTGGCTGGCTTGCCGCGGCTGAGATGCGCTCGGCTGCCGTAGAGTGTTGCCGTTGGCGAAGCCGATGAGACTCTGGATAGTGGCCCTCCAGTCGTCGACCTTGTCCGCCGCTGGAGGGTAGTCTAGGAGCAGCTGAGCTCGCGCCAAAGCTTCTGCTGCGGTGGCGGGTGGCGGTGGCGAACGGTGCGAGGAGCGGGATATGCTCGGACTTCTAACTATGTTAGAAGGAGCAGTATCTCGTCCAGGCGACCGTGTCTCGCTCGCGCCAGCAGGTTGACGTGCATGGTGGTCCTGAGCGCTCCGAGATCCACCAGCTCGATCTTGATCTAGCGAACGCATGGTACCGTGAGTACCATGACGCTGCCGGTCCCGCGCCTCCTGAGATGGGCGCGGTGCATGCACGGACGCCAAGGTCTTGGAGTGCGCCCGGTCATTGTGGGAGCCGGCTACGCCGCCGATGGGCAGCGCAGCCTTGCCCTGGGACCTGGCAGCACCGTGGGTTCCCTCGTCGATGCGTGCCCTTCCGCCGGTGCTTGCCCCACCAACCGTTTGCTCCGGCGGTGGCTGGCTCGGCGCGGACGGAGCAGCTGCCTCTGAAACTTTCTTCTTCGGCGGCATGTTGATGAAGATGATGAAGATCTGGCTCGCGAGAACGCCGGATCTGGTTCACACAGCTTCGACGCCCCCTACCTGGCGCGCCAGAGATGCCGGGGTGCTGATCCACGGACACCTATGGGACCGGCGGACCGGGTCCCTTTCGGTTCGGCGGGGGCGGAGGTCGCGCAAAGAGCAAATCGAGGCGAAGCACGCGAGCGATTTACCCAGGTTCAGGCCGCACGGATGCGTAAAACCCTACTCCTGCTTTGTGGATTTGTATTGATTTCTAGCTCGGGAGCGCGGAGTGCTACAGTACACACCGGCGGCTAGCAAGACCGAGCGTGAGTGTTCGAACTGGCTCCCCCCCTCCCCCGTTGCATACGGGCCTCCTTTTATATGCTCAAGGGGTTACCGACATAGCAACGGAGGTAAAGGGCAAAAATGGAAAGGTGCTGTGGTAGGCATAGCTACCTACTACAGTGTTATCATACCTAACCCTGACGGCAGGGGACAAGGGCATTAAATGCCCGTCTGTGTCACCTAAACAGTACCGAAAGGGACCGCTAGGGACGCCACCGTTTTCCACGATGGTTATCTTGTCAGCGCCTGCTTGCCACCTCGCACCCCTAGCTGCACGGCCTCCCGCCACGTGTGCTTGGGAGGGTCCTAGAGCGACACGTTGGCGGGTGTGCTGGAGCGCGGGCACGAAGTGGAGGTTTCCCGCGGCAAGCTCCTTGCCGCGGTTGCCGTCTTGTCGTGTCCGGGAGCTTGTCGCTCACCGGGCCTTGCCGGGGCGCGTAGCGCGCCGCGGCAAGTTCCTTGGGATGCCTTGGATGGCCTTCCCGGCAAGCTCCTCTTGCCGGGGTCTCGAGATGCTTTTGATAGCCTTTCCGGCAAGCTCCTCTTGCCGGGGTCTTGTCACCTTCCCGGCCAGCTCCTCTTGCCGGGGCCTTGGTTTGAGTACTTTGTTCTTGAATGGTCTTCAAACCAGCCACGGAGGGTCTTGGCGGCTACTCGGCAAGCCTTGCCGCGGGACGCTGCGACTGCCCGTGCACAAGTTCGGGATACTAGGGTACCCCTACTCTAGTACACCGACAGGTTTGTACTAAGCGTGTTTTCACTAACTAGACTTTGCTCTATTTTTTTGGTAATATTTTTCTCTTAAGTTTTCAACGGTTTATTGTATCGTCGCCCCTGTACTTGTATGTTTTGTATCATCAAACTGAATGATATTTTATTCAAAAAGAAAATGTGTTTGTTTTGTTTCCTTTTTTAACTCAACATTTTTTTGACAACATTGTTCTGAACTTCTCTCATTTTACGACTTGTACTATGGTACTTACTAAGCAGGATTTTCATGGGGTTTCTTTTTTGCTTGAACTTTACAATTTGAATTTCTGCCATTTCTTTTATTCCGAACGGACCACCGTTTTAAACTCGTACTGAGGTAGTTACTACGCCTGAACTGGGGTGGCTGTCGCGACGCAAGGAAGATGTTGTGCGGCGGCGTGAGGTGAGACGCCGGCTGCGTACAGAGGATCACGTGGAAGCGCTGCATAGAGCATGGTCTAGTGGCATGCTGGAGGGAGGACCATGGCGGGGCGGCACGCTCAAGGGAGGAGGTGCGGGGCGGCACACTGCAGGAAGGGACTACGGGGCTGCGCGCTGGGGGGAAGGGGTGGCAGGCTGCGCGCTGGAGGAAGAAGAAAGGCGGGGTAAGTTGGGGGTCACTGCGGCATGGGTCTGGTCCGGCGGCATCGGGGTGCGTCGGGAGGGGGTGTCGCGCGGCGGGGTGGGAGGAGGTGGCGCGCCGGCGGGGAGGGGGCAGTGCACGGCGGGGGAGGGAGGAGGCAGCGCACAGCGGGGCAGGCGCACGGCGGGGAGGGAGGGGTGGCGCACTGGCAGGGAGGGAGGGGGCGGTGCGCGATGGGGAAGGGAGGGGGAGGAGCGCCGGCGAGGTGGGAGGGAGCGGCGCGCTAGAGGAGGAGTTGGGGATCGGGAGGGAGGTGGTGGGTTCGGTCGCCGTTGCTCCTATATAGGGCCGAAGGGTAACAGAGTATTATTTTGTTACTAGTAACAGAATAGCCCTGTCCTATATATAGGACAGGGCTATTCTGTTACTAGTAACAAAATATTATTCTGTTACTAGTAACAGAATAGCCCTGGCCAAAGGGTAAAGAATGCAACTCCCAGCTGTCTCTCGACCATTTCAGGCGGTTGGATGAAGATCCTACGTCTCCTAACCCTTCTTCTTCCTCGTCTCTGATTCTTCCCATACAGGACACCGCACGGGCCGCCGGCCGGACCACCGGCCCCCACCGCCCGTGTTCCTCCCCCCCCCCCCCCCCCCCCCCCCCCCCACCCCCCCCCCCCGCCGTCGAGTTTTCTTCGTTCGGCGAGGCCCCACAACCACCCGAGCCCCTTCGTTCGCACCGGCGAACTCCGGCGAGCTATGAAAAATCGGGTGACCTAATTTTCAAATTTAGTCTACTGTGATTTAACTAGTGTGGAATATCAAAGGGGAAAACCATAAGCATTGGGAGTATAGTGTTGAGCATTCCATGGCGGATCTGAAGGTGCAAACCGGACAAAGGCAACTTCGCAACCAAGACAAGAAATCAGAGTAAAGCAGTGGCGATCTATTTTCTTGCTGCGATAAATAAGTTAAGCAGATACGAAAGAGTACCGCCTCTGGTGCGCCGCTGTGTACGCATCTGCTGAGAATTTGTCGGTGCAGTGGTAGCGATGGCTGTCGGCGGCGTGGAAGCAGATCTAGGAGGGTAGATGGTGGCGGCGGGGCGCGGTGGACAAGACGGTCATAGGTGCGGCGCTGGCAAGGTGGACGACGGCGGGGATGAAGCGAGAGGACGGGATGCAAGGATCCCGGTCCGAAGCCGTGGATGAGAGAGGTCGATCTCTTGTAATGGATGGCAGCGTCGGGGTATCAGCTCCGGCATGGTGGAGGAGGACGGCGGTGGATGGGGTGGCGGACGGTGGCGGACGGAGGAGGGTGGGGTGGAGAGGGTGTTTTGGCGCCCATGGAGTACGAATGGGGAAAAGGGAGGTAGAGAGGAAGGGGGGACCATGTATTCAGGGCGCGCTTGTCTCAAATGCAAGGAAATTTACAAACTTAGCCCCCGTTTCAAATTTCTACTACATCACAGCAACATTAGTCGGTTGGGGATAGGACGGTAATCTCGCATACACCGAATATTTGCCAACAAGAGTTTGTTTTTTGGCGCCCACCGTGTATGAATATGAATCAGGGAGGGAGTCGATTTCGGCCGAGGACACACTGTGTTTTGGCGCCCACCGTGTATGAATCCGGGTGAGAGGCGGTTACGTCATGTTTGGGTGAAATTACAAACCTACCCCTATCGAAACCTATAGAAATCCAGCAGATAGGCTTTGCATGGCAGGGATAGGCAGTAGTGATTTCCATCTCGCATATTTTGGTTTCGGGTGATTACTGCAACTTTCCCCGCTTCGTTCAAATTTTGCAGAGTGCATGTTTACTGTGCCAACTCAATTCGAATCCCATTTGTATTCTATTTTTTTCAGGCGGGATCCATTTTCAATTGGAATTACATTCTATATACATCATTCTTTATATATACTTTCAAAAGCACAACAAAGAATTCTGCTCCTTTATATGTATAATATGATCTACAAATACAACGATCTCGAAATCTTAAGGTTGAATTCGAAAAAATTTAACCAAATTATGTTCTACTAAAATGTATGGATCAGTAATATCTACATATTAAATAACATAGACGTGCGTGAATTCATATGAGTATGCATGTTTGATAGATCAATTTTGGCTCGAGTATGGATTACATGTATCATCATCTCGAATTCAAATATTTGAATCGCTTTTTTGTTCACTCCTTTCACGCCCATCTCTCTCGCATGCATGCTCCTTCAGGTAGCTATCACTCTCTTTTCTCCAGCTCACCCGCACGCTCACTTCATGTTTGTCCTATCCTCGCAAACATGGTCTCTTGATGTCTCCCTTGAGAAGTGTCACACTCTTCCTATCATTATACATTACACGGTTTTCATTATCTCTCACGTCTCTACTGTTCTCTGGTATCACTCGGTACCTAAGCTTTCTTTTTCACCACCACACACACAGTCTCCACTCGTCTTTCACTTTGTCTTTCTCTCTATGGGATTCTCTCACACACCCTATATGTCTCTACATATGACTCATACCACTAAAATTACTCTTTCTCTCTCTCTCCCCCTCTCTCTCTCTCTCCTGTAGACACAACATTTGTTGCGGTCTCCTTTTCGTCTGCATCCCAGACTGACATTATTCATTTGTTTACCGATCAGACAACCCCGACTACCGTCTCCTCTCTCTCTCTCTCACAGACACACACACACAACTCCTGCTTCCACTCCCCTTCCCGACTACCGTCTCTCTCTCACACACACAAAACTCTCGCTTTCGCACCCCGACTCATATTTCTCTCACAAACATTTATCGACTAGCTAGCCTCTAGATAGGTTTATACACCCGCACACTCGTGCTTCCACCATCGCATACATGTCTCTCCCGCTCCTTGTATCTATGTAGATTTTTCTTCCCTTCTTGAGACGCGCCCTCTCGATCGTGCACACACACACTATCGCCTCATTTTAAGCTGATACCTATCGCACACACACTCCTTGTGTCTTTGTCACACATGCACTCTGTCCTCCTCCACTCTCCCTCTCTCTCACACACATATGGGCTTTTTGCAACAACTAGCAAGATGCCCATGCGTTGCACGGAACATCAAGATGCATTTGTATGAGTAGTTTATCTTGTGGGGGGAAAGGATGAACGAGGGAAGGCCTTATTTGCAAATGTGGAGAGGGGTGTTGGTATCTTTTTTGCAAAATTGCCATAGTTTCCTTCCTGTCCGTCAGATATAGATCGGACGGCCTATATTACAGGATGGCAGGCACACGATCATCACCGACAATGCTTTTTATAAGAGTAGGGATAAAAATAGAGTTGGTGATGATGCTGGGCCTTCCATCCTGCAATGTAGGTCGTCCGATTTATATCTGACGGGTAGGAAGGAAAATATGGCAAGTTACCCGCACTCTTCACCACATTTGCAGATAAGGCCTTCCCTCGTTCATCATTTTCTCCCACAAGATCTTGATGTTCCGTGCAACGCACGGGCATCTTGCTAGTAAGAGTAGAAATTAGACATATACAACTTCTCGAATCTTGAAACCAACAAAATTCCTCCCTTATCTCATCAAAACCGCCAAAGGAATATATTTTGAGTGAAACATAACATATTTTTAGTGATATACGTATTTCAAAACTGGACTTCTTTTTCTATCAAATTGGTGAATATGTATTAATCTACTTTGATCGTGTGGCAACGCATTGGCACATTGCTAGTAGTTATTATAATTTTTTGGACACCAGTCAAACGGTGGAGTACATATACGAAGAGAAGAGGCGCACGCATGCAGTCGGCCACTCGCTGTCTCGCACACATGAGTGTTACGTAAAGGCGACGTTAACAAATAAACCCTAAAACCCTAGGTGCACGATTGCTGCATTTGCAGGTACCGGGTACGTGGTGGAGCACCTTTGTAGGAATAGTCAGCTCGCGTGATAATTTGATCCATAGGAGTTGATGGTCGGGACCACAGGTGAACGACTTGGAGCGCGGTGGCTCGCCAGTTGCCACAGATCGAGTAGCCAGGTTTAAAATATCGTTTTTTAGCGGGGTTAAGAGTTCCGCTTTTCAATGGCGCGTTATAAGTAGTAAGTAGTTTTTAGAACAATTGGTATGGAGCGAAAATGGAATTCATAGTACTACGTACCTCCTTGGCGTATGGTTGTATGGTTTTTTCGCGATGGAGGTTGTATGGGTTTATGTTGCAAGATGTTGAACCTGGTAGTTCTAGGGCAAATACTATGGTTTAGATTTAGAGCTGGTTTTCAGTACGGAAGGGGAAACCCTTCTTTGATTGAAAAAACTACTACCTCCATTCTGGTTTACTAGTCCCCATCGTACTTTGGGTCAAAGTTTGTCCATGAATTTTACTTGTAAAATGTGAATGGAAAATGAGATTTTGTTACACCCAAACAAAAAAGGACTGGAGGGAGTGATTGATCTGACACGGACGAGACCTCTCATAGGGCAGGCATTGAACCGGCGCGCCGGCCAAGAGGGCCGCACTCGCTGCAGGCCCGGCTGAGCACGCCTCCTCGCCGCGTGCAACCAGCTTAAGACTGCCCCGCCTGCCTTCATTGAATCCGCGCGTGTGCCGGCAACACGTCCTTCCGCGAGCCGGCAGGCATTTTAGAACACAAAAAATGACTAAAATATAATTAATTTATGCATGGTCTTGACTTGTTGTGCTCACACTGGTAGCAGGAACTAGTAGAGGATTTTCTTTATTTATAACTCTCCTCACATTTTTTTGGCTTTCAAGTGAATCATGGTTGTGGACATTATGTATGATGTGCAGATATCCGTGAACATGAGTTTGATGTGGAAGTTGAACTTGGAATGTCGGGCTTGCGCATGAACTATACCATGTCCAATGCTTCGTCTGTTATTGTTTGGAAAGTAATTGTTGTTATTACATGACCCAAAAAAAACATTTTGTGCCACATCAGTAGATGCACAGACATCACAATAGGCATGCTGACTGGATAGACATTTGAACCTAGCTATTATGAAGGAAATTTTGTATTGACAACAATTTTAGATAGCAGGAGACGCCTAGCCTGCTCTACCTCTGCTAGCTTATTTCTGGCTTCTTCCATCTCTTCTTTGGCTTGGGTGAAGAGAGCATCCGATTGCTCTTTCGCTTCTTCAGGAACTCAGCTACATTCTCAAGGGCTGCCGCACGCTTTCTTTCAGCCTTTACTAATACCACGAGGACACGAATAGCTGACGACTCCACCTGGCTTGTGTGTAATCCAGCATCATATGGGAATTTGCACCTTGTGTCTAATCCAGCATCATTAGGGAACTGGCACCTTGTGTGTAATCCAGCCTCATTTTGGAAACATGATCTCGAGGTTGACCATACTTCCCTCCTCGCAGGAACTGCATCCTGACATGAAGTTACTTATTTTTTAGATCAATACTCACAGCAACCTAGATCCATTTAGTAGAAGCCAGATAAACAAAACTCGGAGAAGTGAATTCAAAAGGAAAAAAATAAAAACAGACTACAAGGTGAGAACACCCACTTCCTACATCAAGCTAAAAAAGAAAGCATTAAGACGATTAAGACTCTTCTTATTACACATCGAAGAACACCACGCTTAAGAGAAACAGAAACTACAACATATACACATCGAAGAACATGAGGCTACACGAAAGTAATTGAAACGGTGTTACTTACCAAAGCTCGTTTTACAGGTTCGGTGCAGCTCCTCTTTAACTTGCCACGCTCCTTGAAGATGTCCCGAATATCCCGTGTTTGGTCTTCATTGCTCCTCTGCATGTTCGCACTCGTGGTTTTAAAATCTCAACATGGCAAGAAAAATATACTACTAGTAATACTCGCGCATCTTGTGGGCAACATTAAAGCACTCGTCTACCCTGTTAGAGCATCTCCAACAGAATCACAACGCGCAGCGCTTTAAAAATCTCAACATGCTATCTCTAATCTCTTCTCTACTATTATATTTATTTAATATTTAATATTTATCTCTACTTCCTTTACTGTCTACTTTTTTTCTCTATACTTTTTTTCTTGCAATATAGGCCGCCCGATTTATATCTGACAGATAGGAAGGAAACAAATGGGAATATTGCAAAAAGATACCCATACCCCTCTCCAGATTTACAAATAAGGCCTTCCCTCGTTCATCCTTTTCTCCCACAAGATAAACTACTCATACAAATGCATCTTGATGCATGCAACGCATGGGAATCTTGCTAGTTCTGAAAACCTTTCCATCATTTGCCACACTACTGGTTGCAGATGAAAAACCTACCCCAAGCACAGCGCGATACAGGAGCGACACACAATTACAAGCTGATATTCTATTGGACAATGGAGGCTATAACCAATTACTTTTACGGGAACAATAGCACCCAGGAAATTTGAAGGGTAGGTATGAACAAAATTGGAACTGCACATGTACTGCTAAGTGATTCAATACACACATTACCAATCGAGGAGGAGAACGATGGTCGCGGCGGCCTCTGTGAGTCATGGTCGGCAACGGGAGTCAGTTCATAGTCCACGACAGTGGTACTTCTGTGCTTGGCGTCGGCTTTCGGGAAGCAGATCCGAGACCATGGAAGACGATGCCGGGGAAGAGGCTCCGTGTATGACGACGAAGGTGGACCGGCTCCAGTGCGGCGTACGAGGTCGTCAATGAAGCAGATGCGCTACGGTGGACGAGTGCGCCGATGTAAAGGGGAGGAGCACAAAGGCTGCGGTGCCGTGGAGAAGTCTATTTTGCGGTGGGCATAGAAAATGGGGAGTATTCAGGTGTACTACTCTGGGTGCCGGGGTGGGGTTGGCTGGGTAGGGTGAACCTGAAGTTACGTAAACAGCCCCCTACCAAGCATCATCCGTAGGCCTGTTCCGAAGGCTATGATGGTAACTTCCCACTGCTCGAATCAGGGTCGCGGGAGATTTTCCCGCCGACCTCAAAATTTTGTGACACTGGACTCCTCGTGTGGCGTGTTGAGTTATTCGGCTAAGCAACTAGCGAGTAGTAGTAGTAAACTCTGCATATTAGGTTTGACCGAAGTCAAACTTCCTAAAGTTTGACCAAGTTTATAGAAAAATACAAACATTTACCACAACAAATATGTATGATGTGAAAGTACATTCAATAATGAATCTAATGGTATTTATTTGTTATTGTATATGTTAATATTTTCTGTTATAAGCTTTCTGAGAGTTTACAAAACTTGACTTTGACCAATGCTAATACGCGGACTTAAATAAAAATGGAGGGAGTACACATTTGTTTTCTTAGTTTGTAGTGAACTAATCATTTGTTGAAATTGTGAAATAAATATATTAGGCTATTGACTGCGAATGTAATGGTCTATACAATTCAATAGTTACAATCATGGTCGAATCCCAAGATGTATACAAGGTCTATAGTACTTCACAACATGCTCAAACTCACATAATCCCAGTCAAATGAGAATCTAAATGCATTTCATAGTTATTACTTTGTAGGATGCAACAAAAACAACCATAACTCTACATCAGCCATTATAGAAGCAACATTTTACATATCCCAATGTGTGAATGAAACGTGTAGAGAGAGCTTTTGAGGATGGAGCAAATAGGGCGGGAAAGATTGTATGTATGTGGACGAGAGAGTGGGAGACAAACCTAACAAGACAGAGAGAGAGAGAGAGATCACTACAAAAAAAGACACATCAGTGACATTTTGGGCCAAATGAAATTTTTTTCTGTCATACATATGACACTTCTATGATGATAATTGTGAAAAAAACCGGTATAATCATAGATGTGGTGGGATCCTACTTCTATGACAAAAAATCATGACAGAAAATGGGCTTTTCGTCCTGGGCGCGCCGGAGACGCAGCTGCATGACATTCTTTGGGCCGTCCATGACAGAAAAACCCGTGGTAGAAGCGAGGGGGAGGAAAATTTCGGGGAGTTCCCGGTTACGGTGGGAGGTCGGGGGCCGAGCGATGCGCGTTTCTCTCGTACACGTACGCGCGTGTGTGCGAGGCATTGGCTCTAACTGAACCCGAGCGAGGCGTTGGGCTCTAACTGAACCCGAGCGATTGCACTGCAGGCTACGCGTTACTGAACTCGAGCGATCGATCGATGGATGTTAACTGAACCCGATCGAGCGATTCCTTCGCTACTGTTGCTAACTGAAGCAGATCGATGCTGCCTCTGGGATGAACACTGAGTGTTGCGGGGGGTTTGGATGAACCGTGAACGGCATACTTTAATAATTTATGATGATCTCTCCAAACAGGCACAAGCTTATCGCCAAAGAATCTTTGGACCCATAAAAAGCAGGATTTGCGCTTGTGGCAATTCTCGAGCGAGCGGAGCTGAAAACGAAGACGAAAGATTTTGCCAAAAATGCGGGGTCGAATTTGTGGATTCTCGGATACGAAGATATCAAATGGGATACATCAAACTCGCATGTCCCGTGACTCATGTGTGGTATTTGAAAGGTCTTCCTAGCAATGTCATTTCTTGATTCAAAGTACTTATTTTCTGATTGGAATTTCGATCTCTTGGCAACAGGTTTCGCTTCTGCTGAGGACAAATTGAACAAGCTACTTCTCAAACCAAGTCCGGGTGGGCTTTGAACGAGTGCTTCCCACATAGATTGCTGGAAAGAGGAGTGAGCCGGGGCAGAACTTGAAGCACGGGAGAAGGAAAAAGAAGTATACAAGGGGTGCGCCTTCTGCCTGGATCCAAGGATGACGGAACCTGGGGCGGGTTCAAAATGGAAGGGACTTCAACTGGTGGAGCAGGCAGAGCGGGGGGCGCATCCGCGGGTTGAGCTCCTGAAGACGGATGCGGCGGGAAGAGGTGGCATTTAGAAGTGTTGCTGACTTTACATTTAGGTTTCGGCTGGAATCTACAATCTACACCTCTCCAAACACAAACGCAATATCTTGAGTACCCGGAACCATGTTCAGTGCTGCAAAGGTGCAGCTGTAGCCCCCTAGAATCTTCGGCTCCTCGTTTTTATTGCCATTCGACTAGTCTATCAGAGTATCCTACGAAGTCAGGTCCAGTAGGCGCAGGATGCGCTAAGCCATTCGATCTTCCTGCTGGTGGTCCACCATAGAGCTCCTATGTAGCCGTTTGTTTTCTCGCTTAACTAATTTGTATGAGGCGATACAGCTGAGATGGTCTGTCTGCCCTGCAACCGGTCTTGAATGGCTTCAGTGAATTGTTTGCTGAGCCTACAGAGTGACCTCCTAGGAGGACAATAGACCACAAAATACCCTTACTACTAGGCACTAAACATGTCAATCATTAGAGAAGGGACAGAGTCAACCTTTCCTCGACTTCATGGAATGAACTAACTCATATGCAGTGAGCATATTATCATAGACATCCCTCACGATAGCGAACTTGAAGAAGAAGCTGTTTCGACATCTACTTTATCCCAAGTGCAATAATGCTCCAAGTACGGGTTTTCGAATTCATTCCTCGCTGACCGCGCGTCATCTTTAGTTCACGATTGAGGCTCAGATGGAGACTGATGAGATACAGGCTCTGGCTAAGGACCCCGTGTTCTATCGGATCCTAAGCTTCATCGGGACAAGCGCATAAACCATCCCATCCCGGTAGAGGGGACAGAGCAGCTCAGCGGGCGGTCCAACAAAGAGGCGAAGTAGTGGTGTCTTTCTTTCCATTACGAACGACACGCTTCGCCTGCTCCCTCCCCGTGTCCATTAGCGCTCCTGTCCAGAGCGAAGAGAAGGCGAA
Organism: Triticum urartu; assembly: GCF_003073215.2. Taxonomy (NCBI): domain Eukaryota; kingdom Viridiplantae; phylum Streptophyta; class Magnoliopsida; order Poales; family Poaceae; genus Triticum; species Triticum urartu. Next base: position 45,745,912 of record NC_053028.1, on the reverse strand, counting down.
AAAGCGCCGCCGAAGCAGCATGAGCAGGCTTCTATTGCTACGCAACAATAGAGCAGGCGCTAGCCAGTCTATTTGTTGACAACAGACCAGTACTATCCATCAATGCCACAAAGACCATAGACGACCTCTATTTCGTGGAAGAACTCCTTCTCATATGATGCAGGGCCCTATACTTACCTGCTTGTACGGAGTCTCCTTCATTCACTGCCAAGCTCTAGTAAATATCCGAGTGAGTAAGTTATGGATCTAGTTTATGAGCAGCTTAACTAGAAAAGCAAGCAGAAGGAATAGAAGAATGAAATGCAGAAATAGGGGAAGGGCGGGTAGTGAGTGGTGGCGTTGCCTCTAGATGAACAGGACCCCGTGATGTGGTGGAGGGCTGGATGAACAGTAGACGGTGGAGGGGTGCCCGTGGAGGGGTGGTTGAACAGGACCCCGTGGTGTGGAGGGCTGGATGAAAAGTAGACGGTGGAGGGGTGGTTGAACAGTAGCCTGTAGAGTAGCGCGCGGTGGAGGCTGGATGAACAGGAGCCCGTGGTGGCTGGAGGGGGTCGACGGTAGCTCATGGAGGCTGGAGGAGGTCGACAATGGAGATGAACAGTATCCCATGGAGTCCCGTTTTGCGGTACGCCACACCCCTCCCGATGAACAAGACCCCCGTTTCGACCGTAGGAGGTCCGTTTCGTCCATTTCGCGGTACGCCACACCCCTCCCAATCAACAGGACCCCCGTTTCGACCGTAGGAGGTCCATTTCCTCCGTTTTGCGGTATGCCACACCCCTCCCGATCAACAGGACCCCCGTTTCGACCGTAGGAGGTCCGTTTCCTCCGTTTTGCGGTACGCCAGACCCCTCCCGATGAACAGGATCTCGTTTCGAACGTGGACGGTCGAACACAAGTCCGTTTCCTCCGATTTGCGGTACGCCAGGACTCATTTCCATCGCCTGCTCAGTCCAAGCCCTCCCGACGAAGACGACCATGCATTCCGTTCCGACCCAGCCGGTTGGCTCCCACGTGTTCCGTTGCCTCCCGATGAACACAACGCATTCCGTTGCCTCCCCATGAACACGACGCATTCCCTTGCCTCCCTGAACACGACGACGATGATGTTTCTCCGTTCCAACCCAGCCATGTACACGAGCCCTGACCGTACGTATGCGCAAGTAGGCATTCGAGACCCTGCCCGTATGTACGTACGTGGCCGTATTTTCTTTCTTGCACCCTGGCCGCTGTAGGTACGTGTACATGCTACGTGCGCGCCTCTACTACGACACGTACGCGCCTCTACTACGACACGTGCGCGCCTCTACATCGACCAGTATATATGTACATACACGCTCGCGACCAGAATGACAACGCTACGTACGCTTCGACCGGATGGGTCCCGACTGTCAGGCACTTCCTTGCCTGCGAAGATGTAGCTGGTGGGTCCCAACAGTCAAGGGGAGAATCGTTTCTGTTTTTTTTGCCCGGACGCACTTCCTTGCGTGCGAAGATGTAGCTGCTGGGTCCCAGCAGTCAGGGGGGATCGTTTTGTTTTTTTTGCCCGGACGCACTTCCTTGCGTGCGAAGATGTAGCGGTGGGTCCCAACAGTCAGGGAAGCGAATTGTTTTTTTGGACGCACTTCCATATGTGCGAAGATGTAGCTGGTGGGTCCCAATAGTCAGGGGGGCGAATCGTTTTTTTTACGCACTTTCTTGCATGTGAAGATGTAGCTGGTGGGTCCTAGCAGTCAGGGGGAACGTTTTTTTCGCGAAATACGGTGGCCCGTCCGGTGGGTCCCCGCTGTTAGGTGGAGGAATAATTATTTTGCGCGTAATAAGGAGGCACTTCCTTGCTGCGGCCGTGGACCCAGCTGTCAGCCTCTCCACGTATAGTCCACGTCCGATGGAAACCATGCCTTGACCACGTTGACCATGCCGCGCTGAGAGCACCAGGGCGGTGGACGACGGCGAGGCCTAGGAAGGGGACAACGCGGATCCGGGGAAGATGCGGCAGTGGGTGCCCACGCATAGAGGAGTATGAGGGTTCACTCGTTCGCCTGCGGTGTGAGGCTGCCGTCGCCGTAGAATAACAGGGGGTGTTGGTGCGTAGAGGGATGGCCTGGCCAGCGGTGGGAGTAGTAGGGGACGGTGAGGCCTCCGCCGCATCGCAGCCGGCCACGGGAGGCAGGAACACGAGGCACGACCGGCGCTGGTTTGGGCGGCTGGAGCAAGAAGACCAGAGGTTGAAGAAGCACTACGGCCGTTGGATGGACATCGTACGGTCACTGGAGCTAGAATCGTGCACATTGACTAAGTTGACAAAGCCCTTCGTCCCGGTCAACTTAGTAGGCCCACAAGTCAGCCTGCCACTATACTAGGTCCCAGCTAACAGGGGGAGTATTCATTTTTTTGTGCGTAATAAGGAGGCACTTCCTTGCGTGCGAAGATATAGCTGGTGGGTCCAAGCTGTCAGCGGCGGTAACGTTTTTTTGCGAAATACAGAGGCCCTTTCGGTGGGTCCCTAATGTCAAGTGGAGCAATCATTATTTTGCGCGTAATAAGGAGGCATTTCCTTGCGTGCGGCCGTGGACCCAGTTGTCGGCCTCTCCACGTACAGTCCACTTCAGATGCATGTCGGTCGTTGACCACTTTGACTAGGCCGCGCCAAGAGCACCAGGGCGGTGGACGACGGCGAGGCCTAGGAAGGGAAAGACACAGAGGCAGGGAAGACTCGGCAGTTGTTTCCCACGCGGAGGGGAGTACGACTGTACGAGGGTTTACTGGTTCGTCTGCCATCGCCGAAGAATAACAGCAGGTGTGAGTGAGTAGAGGGATGGCTAGGCCAGCGATGGGATTACGGTGGGGCGGTGAGGCCTGCGCGGCAGCAGAGCCGGCCGCGGGGAGGAGGGAGCAGGCAGTCCCGCCGGCGCTTGTTTGAGCGGCTAGAGCAGGAAGAGCAGATATTGAAGAAGTACGACGGCCGCTGGATGGCCATCCAACAGCCACTGCTTGTGCGTCAACCTTTTTTTTAGTAAAGCCTCAAATCTATGGAAAACAGCATACAGCTCATCTGCCATTATTTCTAATAATTTACAGCCCATTTGCTAATTATTAAGCTTTTTTGGAGCCCATATTTTTTTGTTAGCATTACAGCCCATATTGTGGCCACGGTTAAAAAATTATACGAAATTTTGCATATTTCGATGCTGTCCGAACTGTTTTTAATCCCGAAATTTCGACTCACATTCAAACTGATTTTAAAAACAAATGTATATCAATATAAAATCCAACAAATTCTCCATGCATAAAAATTAATGTAATTTAAAATCTCGAAATGAAAAGAAAAGATATTTGAAACTAATTGCCGGTTTGATGTGTTTTAAAAATGTACAACCCATTTCTCATTACTGATGGGCCATTTTCCCGGCTAGCCGAATGAAAGCTCTCCTCGTCTTGAAAGATTTACAGCCCAACAGGCCTGACAAAGCGACTTACTTGGCAAATCACAAAAAAACTGGGCTGTGGCCGTGGACCCAGCTGTCAGCCTCTCCACGTACAGTACTCTTCTGATGGAAGTCGTTCCTTGACAACGTTGACCACGCCGCGCGGAGAGCACCACGGCGGTGGACGACGGCGAGGCCTAGGAAGGGGACGACGCCGAGCCGGGGAAGACGCGGCAGTGGAAGCCTGCGCGGAGAGGAGTACGAGGGTTCATTTGTTCGGCTGCGGTGTGAGGCTGCCGTCGCCGCAGGGCCTGGCTAGCGGTGGGAATAGTAGGGGGCGGTGAGGCCTCTGCGGCAGCACAGCCGGCCACAGGAGGCAGGAGCAGGCGGCACGACCGGTGCTGCTTTGGATGGATGGAGCAAGAAGACCAGAGGTTGAAGAAGCACTACGGCCGTTGGATGGACATCATATGGTCACTGGAGCTAGAATCGCTCATATTGACTATGTTGACAAAGCCCTCCGTCACCGTCAACATAGTAGGCCCACAAGTCAGCCTCCCACCAAGGTGGGTCCCAGCTAGCAGGGGGAGTATTCATTTTTTTGTGCGTAATAAGGAGGCACTTCCGGTGGGCCCGAGCTGACAGCGGGGGGAACGTTTTTTCGCGAAATACGGTGGCCCGTCCGGTGGGTCCCAGCAGTCAGGGGGGAAACGTTTTTTCCGCGAAATATTGGTGGCCCGTCCGGTGGGTCCCTGCTGTCAGGTGGAGGAATAATTATTTTGCGCGTAATAAGGAGGCACTTCCTTGCGGCTGCCGTGGACCCAGCTGTCAGCCTCTCCACGTATAGTACTCTTCCGATGGAAGTTGGTCGTTGACCACATTGACCACGCCGCGCCGAGAGCACCACGGCGGTGGACGACGACGAGGCCTAGGAAGGGGACGACGCGGAGCCGGGGAAGACGTGGCAGTGGATGCCCACACGGAGAGGAGTACGAGGGTACACTGGTTCGGCTGCCGTGTGAGGATGTCGTCGCCGCAGAATAACAGGGGTAGTGGGTGAGTGGAGGGATGGCCTGGCCAGCGGTGGGAGTAGTATGGGGACGGTGAGGCCTCCGCGGCAGCACAGCCGGCAACGGGAGGCAGGAGCATGCTCCACGACCGGCGCTGCTTTGGGCGGCTGGGGCAAGAAGACCAGAGGTTGAAGAAGCACTACGGCCGTTGGATGGACATCGTTGGCCACGCCGCACCGAGAGCACCAGGGTGGTGGACGACGGTGAGGCCTACGAAGGGAATGACACGGAGCCGGGAAAGACACGGAAGTGGCTGCCCACGTGGTGGAGAGTACGAGGATTGACTGGTTCGGCTGCCGTCGTCGAAAAATAACAGGAGGTGTGGTTGAGTACAGGGATAGGCAGGCCAGGGATGCGAGTATGATGGGGCCGTGAGGCCTGCCCGGCAGCACTGCCGGCCACGGGAGGCGGGAGCAGGCGGTTCCGACAGCGCTGGTTTGGGCGGCTGGGCCAGGAAGATCAGAGACTGAAGAAGCACGATTGCTGTTAGATTGACGATGGTAGAGTCGATTGTTGACTAAGTTTCTTTTTTGAGAAACCTTGTGTACGCATGAACTTAGTAGGCCCACAAGTGAGCCTCCAAATCCGTGGCAGACAACATAAAGCCCGTTTGCTATTTTTTATAATTTGCAGCCCATTTGCTAATTCTTAAGTAATTTATTACAGCCCATTTTCTGCCCAGGACCACGGTCAAAAAGTTCAACCTTATTTTGCATATTTCGGTGGAGTCCAAACTGTTGTAATCCCGAAATGATAAACATTTTTTTAAGAACTTATTGATTTGCCAAAAAATCGTTTTGTTTTTGCAAGCAAATAAGACGTGGGACAATTGAGTTGGTTTAAGGGAAAACCAGTGGTAAAAAAATCAGCGCTGGGTGGGAAAAAACAACACAAATATGGACTAGTAAAACTATAGGTAGAGATTAAAAAACGGATGTGGGACATGCATTTCAAGAGGAAAATAGAACTGGGCTGTGTGTTTGATTCAGTAAAAAAACTGCCTGCAGATGTTGTAAGACAAAATATAACTAACGCTGGCGGGCCAGAGGCCAGTAGATACCTGATGGATCTTTGTGCCCCGTTGTCGTCATGGGCTGGGCCTGTTAAAAACAAAACCAACCCTGGGCAGTCTACAGCCTAGTTGAAACTTGCTCGACCTGAAAAAACAATATACGTGCTCAATAAACGAGAGAATTCTGCAAGTACAGACTGATAACTGTGATGCAGCACGGATATTGTTTTTTTATCGTGATAATAAGTGCATGCACTTGTTTCGAAAAAATTGGAGAACTGGGAATTCGAACGGCGGGTGCTTATGCTACCCATCAAATAAAAATCAGGTGCCTGAAAATTCATTTCGAAACAAATGATTCGGCTTTATATCCACGTCGACCCTCGGCATGATGGTTGGAAGCAAATGCAAGTTCATACCAAAAGATCGTTAACAACAATACCAACTTGCGGACGGCAAGGTAGTACAACTACCAATACCAAACTAACTTATAATCTTTTTACTCCTGGCCCTAGTGTTCGTCTGGTAGAAAATCTTGCAGAGGACCAGCTCCCGCTCGTTCTCTTGCTCCAGGTCCCCGAGGTGCTACTAGTGCATCACCCAGTTGGTCCTCTGCTGGTCGAAGTTCTTGTTGGTGTGCAGCACCAGAACCTTTTTTGCTGCCCGTCTGCTGGCCGTTGACCATCACCGGCAATCTTGCCGGTCTTATGCCACATCGCGTGCATGCCGCACTCCGACTGTATCTTGCGACGCGTCCACGTGCCCCTTTTGAACGCCCTGGAATTGCGTTGGAAGAAATGCTTCCTTAGGCTACTCAGTGTGATACCTGCAGTATTGTGGAATACAGGTTCTAGTGCACCTAGTTGGCATTTTCATAACATCTATGGCATGTTGTAGTCACTTGTTTCACTTTTTATTAACTGTCAAATTGTAATTGCTTCACCAGGTCTGCGTCTAAAAAGATAAATAGAGCTATAAATAAAGGAATATGTTTGTGCAAGTAGACGGCCGATCGGTGTCTTACCCGGAAGTTTCTCAGGTTGGGTGTAGCATATGTCGTACTCGCTGTCGATGGTTGGTATGAACAAATCGATGAGAGACTGAAATCTCGCGCTGTCAGCACTCACTTTGGCCTCAAGGTGCTCGATCAGCTCCTGATCCGTGGGATCGAACTTGACGCCAGCCGACAGCACCGGCCAATCCTTCTTCGACTTGCATCGGTAATTCCAGTTATATGGTACTGAATGTATGATCAATCGACTATTTTAAGTGAATGATGAAAGATTTCGACAGATAAGTGGTACTCCAAATCTGAAGTCCAGAATACCCAAACACGCCGCCGGGATTCTTGTGTTACCTCACGCGCAGAGTGTTGTCACATCAATTCAATGTGTGGACATGATGAATAATTTGACCGACGTATACTAGTATTGCTACTGTACTACTTACTAGTCGTATTTAGTATCATAATTTATACATAGGTTTAACTAACAAGTACGCACTTGAAGCCTAACTGATATATATATATATATATAGGATGCCAGTTTGGGACACCTAGGTGCCCAAGCACCTTGCCTACAAACCATTGGATTACATTGAGATGTGTGCATGTGTAATTAGTATTAGCAGTATTGGATCAACCATGTTAGCTTTTTATTAGGAAAGAATTATTGCAAATTATTGCTTCATATGGATACTTAATGCCTAGATTAAACAATATAGGGGAAAAATAGCAATTAGTGGTCCGGCCATGCATGCTCCATGGTACGTCCCCAACTTTATTTCTTATACATGCACTTCTTTCTTTTTTACATAAAAATAGGAAGTCATATACATAATTAGATACGTATATATATGATCGTCTTGGGAACAGAAGGTATAGTTATCTTTTGTCTCCATGAGAAAATACACATGTACGTCTTCAAGCTTTTTTTAAAATGGATATTTTTTTGGCATGTGCATACCCATCATATTTTTTTGTATACCCCCAGATGTGAGATTTGTACCCGGGTATTCAGATACCTATGGATGCCACAATTCATGTAGTCGGGTATATACGTAGCCATATTTTACTATATATACGTTGACATGATACCTAACAGTTTCTACACTTTTTCATATAGCCGGGTATATACGTGTGCAGACACATTGGGTATACTGTTTTATTTATGTTCGTTGGGTATATACTAGAAGATTTATGTGACCATGTCGTATAAACTATGTGGGTATACTAGGAGTTTTTTTTGCTACGAAGGTACAGTAGAAGTTCATTGGGTATATTTAACATAGCAAGGTATATATATAGCCATATTTTACGTGACCTGGAATATACGTACAGTGTATGTACATCGTCAGTAGGTACCGAATACAAGTATTAGATAGTTAGGAAATACATTATTGGGTATATACATATCACGTATGTAAATAATTTCATTAGTAGGTATTCGATGCCCATATTAGATAGTTAGGAACCAAAAATGATATGTAAGAGTTCAAAAAATATTGAGTATATACGAATTGGTATGTATTAGATATTTAGGAAACAAAAATACGCGTATTAGATAACCATGGCAGTTCAAATAAAAAAACATTAATACGATTTATTATATGTCAAGTCTTGCATGCCTAATAATTAGGAAACAAAAATAAATCATAAGTATGGAAAGTCTTGCATGAAGAATGAATAGGAAACTAATTAAATATATCACGGTTTCCAAAACAATCAAGGTGCCCAAGCACCTAGGTGCTCCATCTATTTTACATATATATATATATATATATATATATACATCTGGGTTATTCTGTTACTAGTAACAGAATATTATTCTGTTACCCTTTTTGAACTAACGGTTTCAGATGCTTAAACTGATGTTTTCGAAGCGGGTTGAACTGACGCTTTCAGTTGTGTTTAACACATCATTTTATTTAGTTCAAAAACTTTTGGTAATTTTTTGTCGGAACATGGCGTGTAATATATCGTTGGAAAGCTCTTAACCACCATATTTCAAGTATATTGAACATTTTTGCAAATCATTATGGTTTAAGAGCAGTTTTGAAAAAACCATTTTTTTAAAAACCGAAAACGTGAATCGTATTTTGGACTCAATTTTCAAACGGTTTGTCGGAATTGAGCAAATAAGATGGCGTTGGAAAGCTGGTCAAAATCCGCATCTTCCATATATGTATTGTTTTTTCTAATTCTATATGATTTAAAATTAATTTGAAAAACGGTGAAATTCTGGATGAAACGTATTTTCGCGATTTTTTGCAAACGGGTTGTCGGATTAACGCAAATGATACGGTGTTGGAAAGCTATGTAAAATGCGCAACTTTTTTGTATAGAAATATTTTTCTAATTCCTTACGGTTTAAAAACGAATTCGAATACGGTCAAATTTGATTTTGAACATGATTTTTTAAAAAGTTTGTCGAAATACGGCAATTAATATACCGTTGGATAGCTATCGAAAATGCGAAACTTAGTCATATTGAACGTTTTCTCTACTTCGCAACCGTTTAAGAGTGATTTTGAATACGGCATGACGGATCCTGCTGTTTTCTCGTGTGAAAACAGAGTAGTCGTACTGATATATATGTATGTTTGTACTGAGCTATTTTTTGTAGAGTAATTTTGAATGGTTCCGAAAAAGGGTGCTTGTACTGATGCTTGCATGGGTTTGTACTAAGCGTGTTTTCACTAACTAGACTTACTCTATTTTTTTGGTAATATTTTTCTCGTAAGTTTTCAACGGTTTACTGTATCGTCGCCCCTGTACTTGTATGTTTTGTATCATCGAACTGAATGCTATTTTATTCAAAAAGAAAATGTGTTTGTTTTGTTTCCTATTTTTACATTTTTTTGACAACATTGTTCTGAACTTCTCTCATTTTACGACTTGTACTGAGGTACTTACTAAGCAGGATTTTCATGGGGTTTCTTTTTTTGCTTGAACTTTACAATTTGAATTTCTGCCATTTCTTTTATTCCGAACGGACCACCGTTTTAAACTCGTACTGAGGTACTTACTACGCCCGAACCGGGGTGGCTGTCGCGACGCAAGGAAGATGTTGTGCGGCAGCGTGAGGTGAGATGCCGGCTGCGTACAGAGGATCACGTGGAAGCGCGGCGTAGAGCGTGGTCTAGCGGCACGCTGGAGGGAGGACCATGGCGGGGCGGCACGCTCGAGGGAGGGGGTGCGGGGCGGCACGCTGGAGGGAGGGACTACGAGGCTACGCGCTGGGGGAAAGGGGTGGCGGGGCTGCGCGCTGGAGGAAGAAGAAAGGCGGGGTAAGTTGGGGGTCACCGTGGCATGGGTCTGGTCCGGCGGCATCGGGGTGCGTCGGGCGGGGGTGTCGCATGGCGGGGAGGGAGGGAGGTGGCGCGCCGGCGGGGAGGGGGCAGTGCACGGCGGGGGAGGAGGAGGCGGCGCACAGCGGGGGAGGGAGGGTGCGGCGCACAGGCGGGGGAGGCGCACGGCGGGAGGGAGGGGGCGGCGGACCGGCGGGGAGGGAGGGGCCGGTGCGCGGTGGGGAAGGGAGGGGGCGAGCGCCGGCGGGGTGGGAGGGGCGGCGCACTGGAGGAGAAGTTGGGATCGGGAGGGAGGTGGTGGGTTCGGTCGTCGTCGCTCCTATATAGGGCCGAAGGGTAACAGAATATTATTTTGTTACTAGTAACAGAATAGCCCTGTCCTATATATATATATATATATATATATATATATATATATATATATATATATATATATATATATATATATATAATGGTCAGGCGCGTCTTTCGTGGTTGTTTGGATACCGATTTTTATTATTTTTTGGGCGAAAGATTTGGATACCGAATATTAGCAACAGGTTAATAGGAAACGATTTTCTAACTGATTTTTTTTTAGCAAAACCAGCTTTTTTTGACAAATATATATGTTCCCTCCGTGGGTTTTCCAGCGTGCTTATGTTGCATCACGATGAGCTATGGCTGACGTGTGCCACGCCCACATCATCACGCATCATACAGTCACGCCGTGTCACCCTGAAAGTTAAGCAATTTAGTGATTATTAATTTTGAAAGTAAATCATGATTAAAATAACTATTAGCATACATAGTTCTTGCATATTAGATGAACTATGACCTTGTGACCATTTGCTCATAGAGGGGGCGGGGGGGGTATTCGGTTATATTGACTCTTGTACGCTGTTTGCATTGGATAAAATAAATGATATTAGTAGTGCAGTATTAGTACTACGTCCATCTTGGTTTATTGGTTTCATTGTATTTTGTATCAAATTTTAACCATAAATTTAACTAACAAAATATTCATGCATGTTATCAAAGTTATAGCATTATTAACTATGTTTAAATATGAATCCAACAATATATTTTTTGTTAACATGCATTAACATTTTATTAGTTAAATATTTGGTTAAAATTTGCTATAGATTACAAAGGAACCAATAAATTAAAACGGAGATAGTATATGCATGCATGCATACATACATCCATTTTTTTGTCGCCAACGGCTAGGCTAACCTACAATGACGGATTAATAGCGCACCCCACCACTAGCTTTGGGCTACTGCTCATTCCCGTCCGCTGCCTGCTGCGTTGCGTGCGTGCGGGGTTCACGCTGCATATCACCCCGTCGCGTCCATCGATCAGCCGTATGGAGTCGAGACCTGGTGTTTGGCTACTTTTCCCAGCAGCTGGAGAGGACCTGTGTTTTTTTTTTGACAGAATCCTCCTTTATTAACTTGCTACAATAGTAGCATCGGATACAATCAGCGGGACAACATCCCTGGGGGATCATCCAACCGTACACTTGGAGGAGAAATTTTGCTATCCTAGCTAATTCATGGGCTACTAGGTTGTTCTTTCTATAACAATGTTCAAACAAAATATGGGTGAAGTCTAAAGACATGTAGTAACAGTCGTCGGATATGGCGCTGGCCACCGATGATGAAAAGCCATCTTTTAGTGCTGAAATGGCCTCCAAACTGTCCAAGTTCAATTCAATCTTGTTACAACCAGCAGTTCGGGCAAGATTCAAGCCAAAATGCACTGCAATAGCTTCTGCCATAAAAGCATCATAGCATATATCCAGCTTCTCATTTGCAGCAGCTACAAATTTGCCATTATGGTCTCTGATGACGGCTCCGACCGAGCCTTCGTGCGTATCAGGGTCATATCCTGCGTCCACATTTAATTTGACATAATCAGCCCTTGGTCTTGTCCAACCCTCGACACGAATCCGTGCCTTTGGTACACTTGCAGAGATAAAGTTTGCCGCCAATGCTCGTACTGACAAACTAATTTGAGATGCAGTTTGAGGTACTCCCCCATGCGTATGTTTCCTCCTTTCCCACCACAAATACCAGCAGCATGTGGCTAATGTTTCCCTTAGCTTCGGCAGTCCCAGAACATGAACATGGTTTTTTGGCAGATTAAGGAGAAACTCCACTATACCCTTCACCCGATCTGTACATCTCTAATGATTGTTTTATCACATCAAGTACTCCAAGACTTCTCCAGACCTCAACTGCCACAGGGCACTCAAAAAGTAAGTGGCGAATAGTTTCTGGCCCTCAGTGACATACTGGACATTGGGGTTTAATTTTGATATGCCTATCCGCAAGGTTTGCCCGGCAGGGAATAGAACTATTAAGGACTATCCAAATGAAGATCTTGACCTTTTCCGGACAATCCAGAGACCAAATAGGTTCCCACATTCGTGATGGTGAGGATGAACTACAAACACCTTGCATTGTGTGTCCAAATTGAGCTTCCCAGACCGCATGGTAGGCGGATCTCACCGTGAACACACCCGTTTTGGTACAGTTCCAAGCCAAAAAGTCCGTCATCTCATAAAGTGGCAGCGGAATAGCAAGAATTCTTTGAGCGTCCACACTGCAGAAAGTTTGGTTTACCAACATCAAGTCCCAGTCTCCCGTCCCTGGATCAATAAGCTCCTCCACTCGGGAGAGGAGGTGATTTCCTCTAGCTGATATGACTTTTCTATTAGGTGATTGTGGAATCCAACTATCCTCCCAGATTCTAATTTTGTGTCCATCACCCACCCTCCAGATATGACCATAGTTGAGTGTCTCCACTCCTGCCATTATACTTTGCCAGGTGTATGAGGCTTTCTTTTTTAGACTAACATTCAAAAGCTCATCATCAGGGTAGTACTTTGCTTTCAGGATCTTTGCACATAGAGAATCAGGGTTCTCAATAAGCCTCCATGCTTGCTTCGCTAAAAGTGCCAAGTTAAAACAGTGGATATCTCGAAATCCCATTCCTCCTTTACTCTTAGGTATGCACATCTTCCATCACGCAAACCAGTGCATTCTCTTGTGTGATGCATCATCACCCCACCAAAATCGAGATATCGCATCAGTAATTCCTTTGCAGGTTTTCTTAGGAATTTTAAAGACCGACATCGCATACGTTGGTATGGCTTGTGCAACATACTTGATAAGCACTTCTTTACCTCCAGAAGATAGGCATTTTTCCTTCCATCCTGTCAATCTCAAAATCAACCGATCAACTAAGTATTGAAAGCTATCCGTTTTGTCCAAACCAAAGGTGGCAGGCAACCCCAAGTACTTGTCATTGATAGCTTTTGTCATAATATGTAGCGTGGAGCAAACCCGAGCCTTGATGCTTACCTCCGTACTAGGACTGAAAAAGATACTGGACTTGTCCACACTTACAAGCTGGCCAGATGCCACACAATAAGAATCTAAAATAGCTTTCAAAAAGAGCGCGTTTTGCACATTAGCTTTCATCAGAATTAGTGAGTCGTCAGCAAACAATAGGTTTGTAACAGCTGGTGCATTCCTGCAAACCTTCACTAGTAGAAAAATGGTCAAATGTGAAGCACATTAGTGCCGGTTTGAATTTGAGCCGGCACTAATATGTCCATTAGTGCCGGTTCCAACGGCTAGGCGGGCCGACATCATTAGTACCGGTTCGTGGTGAACCTTTAGCACCGGTTCGTGCCACGAACCGGTACTAATGAGAGTGGTGGCAGGATGTTGTCAGAGTGGGGCCTCTCCAGCACCTTTACTACCGGTTCGTGCCACGAACCGGTACTAAAGGTCGTCCTATATAAACCCTTCGTCCACCAGCACTCTGTTGTTCCCCCTTTCCCCTCTCCCTCTCCTCTGTTCTTCCCTTCTTCCTCTCGAGTTCATCACAAAATTTGCCCCAAATTTGTCAAGATTTGCAGGCCCCCACCCATTCAAATGATCACAAAGGTTAGCAACTTTGTCCTTTCATCTCTCATTGCTAGATTAGCTCCTGCATTGGTTTATATAGTGATTAATTGTGGGTTTTTAGTAATTTGGGAGGAATTATATGTGGTAGTATTTGATTTATATGCAAATTGAGGTCAAAATAACACTTAGTTTGCATATGTAGGTGTGGTTTACTTAGTGCCTTCTAAATCTCCGTCGTAACCACCGTCGATCGCCCGCACCGTCCCGTCGCCGGCACCACCTTGTGGTGAGCCTCTTGTTCATGAAATTTTATATAAAAAATTGATGTTTGTGTGATTTGGATATATAGTTACTCGTATAGTTATCTTACCCGTACGTTGTTTGTTATACATATTGCCATGGTTTTGATATCCGTCCCCGTCGGCCCTCGCCCTTGTTATGATTCGGATGTGGTATATTTTCTTTTAAAACTATTTGTTGCATTTCGTGTTTATGACAAATTATGCCCATCAAGCAGACATATATATTTGTATGTAGGAGGTAGTTGAACCGGAAATTCCAACCGACCCTATTGTCGAGAGGTTAAAGTTAGTTGAAAGAGAAAACAAGGATTTGAAAGAAAAATTGAAAAGAATTGAGGGGGAGAAGATGGAATTGGAGTTGCATGTTGCCGATGTCGTCGATGATCACAAGATTAAGATGGAGAAAATGCGCTTGAAGATTAGAAAGATTAGAAAATATGCCATTCATAGTGAGGCTTGGTATCATTATGCTGTTGGGTCAATTGTTACCTTAGTTGCGATCTTGATCGCATTTGTTGTTGCATTTAAATTCTTTAGCTAGAGAGTTATTTGTTTGTTGCATTTAAGTGTTGTATGAACTTTATGTATGAACTTTATCTATTGTATTAATTTGGTGTTTTCGGTGCTGTGTATTGAAGATGAGCCGGCAATGGATGTACGATGACCGATGCTCTCCCGAGTTCATTAATGGCGTGCATACTTTTCTGCTTGCGGCTAAGGCAAACAAGCGGGCGGATGGTTTTATGCCTTGTCCATGTGCTGGCTGTAAGAATGGTCACAATTACTCTACGTCAAGAACCATTCACGTCCACCTGTTTGAGTCCGGTTTCATGCCCCACTATAATGTTTGGACCAAGCACGGAGAAAGAGGGGTTATGATGGAAGACAATGAAGAAGAAGAGGACGAGGACAGCTATCCTGGCCATGGGTTCCCTGAATATGATGATACAACAATGAGGGAAGAAGCTGAGCCGGTAATGCGGGAAGAAGCTGAGCCAGCAATGCGGGAAGAAGCTGAAGAAGAGGCATCGCATGAGCCCGTTGATGATCTAGGTCGGGCCATTGCCGATGCAAAGAGAAACTGCGCAAGTGATTTGGAGAAGAAGGAGTTGCATCGCATGTTAGAGGATCACAAAAAAATGTTGTACCCGAATTGCGTAGGTGACAAGAAAAAGCTGGGCACCACACTGGAATTGCTACAATGGAAGGCAGAGAATGGTGTATCTGACAAGGGATTTGGAAAGTTGCTGGTAATGATAAAGAATATGCTTCCAAAGGACAACGAATTGCCCGAGAGTACATACGAAGCAAAGAAGGCTGTCTGCCCTCTAGGGTTAGAGGTGCAGAAGATACATGCATGCCCTAATGATTGCATCCTCTACCGCGGTGAGTACGAGGATTTGAACGCTTGCCTGGTATGCGGTGCATTGCGCTATAAGATCAGCCGCGATGACCCTGGTGATGTCGAGGGCGAGCGCCCCAGGAAGAAGATTCCTGCCAAGGTGATGTGGTATGCTCCTATAATACCACGTTTGAAACTTTTGTTCCAAAACAAAGAGCATGCCAAGGCGATGCGATGGCACAGAGAAGACCGTAAGAAAGACGGAAAGTTGAGAGTACCCGCTGACGGGTCGCAGTGGAGAAAAATCAAAAGAAAGTATGGGTAGGAGTTTGCAGATGACGCAAGGAACGTATGGTTTGGTCTAAGCGCAGATGGCATTAATCCTTTTGGTAAGCAGAGCAGCAACCATAGCACCTGGCCTGTGACTCTATGTTTGTATAACCTTCCTCCTTGGTTGTGCATGAAGCGGAAGTTCATTATGATGCCAGTGCTCATCCAAGGCCCTAAGCAACCCGGCAACGACATTGATGTGTACCTAAGGCCATTAGTTGAAGAACTCTTACAACTGTGGAATGGAACAAGTGTACGTGCGTGGGATGAGCACATAGTGGAAGAATTTGACCTAAAGGCGTTGCTGTTCGTGACCATCAATGATTGGCCTGCTCTCAGTAACCTTTCAGGACAGACAAATAAGGGATACCGCGCATGCACGCACTGTTTGGACGATACCGACAGTATATATTTGGCTAATTGTAAGAAGAATGTGTACTTGGGACATCGTCGATTTCTTCTGAGCAGGCATCCCGTAAGAAAGAAATGAAAGCATTTCAAAGGTGAGTCGGATCACTGGACGAAGCCTCGCCACCGTACTGGTGCTGATGTACATGATATGGTCAAGGATTTGAAGGTGGTCTTTGGAAAGGGTCCTGGTGGACAACCTGTTCTGAATGACGCCGACGGATGCGCACCCATGTGGAAGAAGAAATCTATATTTTGGGACCTGCCCTATTGGAAAGACCTAGAGGTCTGCTCCGCAATCAACGGGATGCACGTGACGAAGAATCTTTGTGTGACCCTGCTTGGCTTATTGGGCGTGTATGGGAAGACAAAACATACACCTGAGGCACGGGAGGACCAGCAACATATGCACGGAAAAGACGGCATACATCAGGGTTACGCAAGCTATGCTCTTACCAAAGAAGAGAAGGAAATCTTCTTTGAATGCCTGCTCAGTATTAAGGTACCGTCTGGCTTCTCATCGAATATAAAGGGAATAATAAACATGGCAGAGAAAAATTTCCAGAACCTAAAGTCTCATGACTTCCACGTGATTATGACGCAACTGCTTCTGGTTGCATTGAGGGGGCTTCTACCGGAAAATGTTCGATTAGCCATTGTGAAGCTATGTGCATTCCTCAATGCAATCTCTCAGAAGGTAATCGATCCAGAAATCATACCAAGGTTAGATAATGATTTGGTGCAATGTCTTGTCAGTTTCGAGTTGGTGTTCCCACCATCCTTCTTCAACATCATGACGCACGTCCTAGTTCACCTATGCGAAGAGATTAACGTTTTGGGTCCTGTATTTCTACATAATATGTTCCTCTTTGAGAGGTTCATGGGAGTCTTAAAGAAATATGTTCATAACCGTGCTAGGACAGAAGGAAGCATCTCCAAGGGCCATGAAAATGAGGAGGTCATTGAGTTTTGTATTGACTTTATTCCTGACCTTAAGCCGATTGGTTTTCCTGAATCGCGGCATAAGGGCAGACTGGATGGAAAAGGCACGCTAGAAGGGGAACAAATAATATGTATGGACGGATATTCTCTCACTGAAGCACACTACACAGTTCTACAGAATTCCGCCTTGGTGGCTCCGTATTTGGATGAACACAAGAATTTGCTACGCTCCAAACACCTGGAGTGGTCTGATGACTGGATTACACGTGAACAAACCAGGAGTTTCGCCAGCTGGTTGCAGACACGTACCATGCATGACGCCTCTATTGAAGATGACCTGTACTTGCTGTCCCAATTACCATCTTCGAATGTAATGACTTTCAAAGGGTATGAGATAAATGGTAATACATTTTACACGATCGCCCAAGATAAGAAGAGCACCAACCAAAACAGTGGTGTCCGATTTGATGCAGAAACCAAGACAGGAAAGGAAACATATTATGGTTATATACAAGACATATGGGAACTTGACTATCGACGTGGTTTTAAGGCCACTTTGTTTCGGTGCAAATGGGTCAATATGACACGAGGCGGGGTAACGGAAGACCCGCAGTATGGAATGACAATAGTGGATCTCAACAATCTTGCATATGTAGACGAACCATTCGTCCTAGCCAATGATGTGGCACAGGTTTTCTATGTGAAGGACATTTCTACCAAGCCGAGAAAAAGAAAAGATAAGGAAGCGAATGCATCGTACGATGAGCCAAAGCGGCACATAGTTCTTTCCGGGAAGAGAAACATCGTGGGAGTGTTTGACAAGGCAAACATGTCAGGAGATTATGAAAAGTTTGATGAAGTTGCTCCATTCACAGTGAATATTGACCCGATCATCCAGTTAAATGATGAAGATTTTCCATGGCTACGGCGCAAAGGGACACACGCGAAGAAAAAGTTTCACACCCAAAGATCTGGGATGTGATCGGCTTCACTATCATCACTTTCTTCTGTGTTTCACACCTAGGAGGGAATCTCTGTAATAGTTAGGGTAGCTAGTTATGTGTTTTGGAATTTGAAACACGAAGAAATTTTATGTGCAAACAAACTGGATGCACTTCGTGTACAAAATGGACAATCTCTTTCGTAGTATCAGGGTTTCGGATGAAAACTCATCTGTTACAAAGGCATTTCATTTTTTAAATAACCTAAGCATTACCAAATTGAATATAATGATAAAACACACTAATATTAAACATAATAAAAAAAAATCACTGAAAAATCTATTTTCAAAGTTAAGTTATTCACAAACTAGTGATTCACAGAAATTTCAAATAATTCAAAATTTAAAGTATTCAAATTTGAAAACTACGGGCACTAACAGAAAGTTTGTAATTTTTTGTTCCTAAAGCAAAAATATTCACAAAGAAACTCTAAATACAGCAAAAAACAACTCAAAAATAAATAAAACAAAAATAAATAAAGCAAAAAAAACAAGAAAATAAAAAAGACCGCCTACTGGGCCAAAGCGGTCTGCATACGACTAGAAACCCAACGTGTTGTTGGGCCAGGATGCAGGCCCGCAAAGGCCCTGTAGGCCCACAGGGCAGCACAGAACAGGTAGGCCCAGTAGGCCTGCTTTGGAGAGGAGCTCGAGAGAGCTACCGCACTGGGGCTTATAAACCAGTGCGGATGCCCCTCGGCTAGCGAGGTGGGACTAAACTTGCCGCACCGCACCTGCGCCAGCACACCCCCTTTAGTACCGGGTCGTGGCTCCAACCGGTACTAAAGGGGGGGGGTCTTTAGTACCGGTTGGTGCCACCACCCGGTACTATAGGGGTGCGCTTCCCGCCGCTTTGCCTGGCCAAAAGAGACCTTTAGTACCGGTTGGTGGCTCCAACCGGTACTAAAGGTGTTTTCTATATAAGAAAACACTTCGAAAAATTTCGTCAGTTTCCTTCTCCACTTCCCTCTGCTTCATCGCCGTCGTCTAGTCCCGTGCTGTCGCCACCCCCGTCGCGTCGTCCCTGCCGACTCCGCGCCGCCCCTGTCCTCGTCGCGCCGCCCCCGTCACACCGTCCGTGTCGCCAGCCCGTCCCCATCCCCGCACCGGCCCGCGTCCCCGTCCCCGCACCAGTCCGCGTCGCCGTCGCCGTCGCCTCGACCTCTCGCCCGCGCTGTGAGCCCCTGTCCCCCCTCTCCTCCCTCCAATCGAAGCCGCCGCGCCGCCGTTGCCGTCGCCTTGGCTCACCGTTGCAGTCGCCTCTGCACGCACATGCATACACAAACACACACACACACACAAACACACACACACACACAATGTTTGTAGTTTTTAGTTTTTCTGTTTTTAGTTTTTAGTTTTTTTTTCTGTTTTTCTGTATTAATGTTATAGAAATGTTAGTTATATATAGAAATGTGTTAGAAATGTTAGAAATGTTAGTTATATAGAAATGTTAGTTTTTTCTGTATTAATGTTATAGAAATGTTAGTTATATAGAAATGCTAGTTTTTTCTGTATTAATGTTATAGAAATGTTAGTTATATAGAAATGTTAGAAATGTTAAAGAAAAATTAGTTATACAATTTTATTTATAGAAATGTTAGAAATCACAATCCAATCATTTTAAAAATGTTACTTTTGCGGCATATAGTATTTGTTGTTGACGATGCCCGGCCCGCATCCTCGCCGTCGACCCATTCGCGACGACGTCCTTCTTCAGAGGACCCATGTCCGGGACTGGGCTCTGCCGGGCTGGCACTGGGAGGTGCTACCTTCAGGGGCGCGACGCTTAGTGAGGAACCCGGCCCTGGGTCCCGTCGTCGACCCTGATCTCCTTTGGTGGCGTTCGCGTGGGCCACTTTCGTTGCGGAGGGAGCCGGCCCCGCCGGAGGTGGTATGTCGCCGTGTCAGGGAGGAGGACGAGCACGCCCATCGCTACATGGCTGCTATAGACGTCAGGTTCTCCAATACGTGGCATGTTCTTTTGGGAGATCACCCGAGCTATGATCCAGTGATGGTTCTTTCTCTTTGGGTGTCCACCGCCCGCACCTCAGGAACCACGAGTGGCCTAGATTACTCTGTAGTATTTGATCTTTATTAGCTTGCTAGCTAGCTAGTGATGTATTCGATATTATATCTATTATTCGAGACGATGTATTCGATATTATATCTATTATTCGAGACGATGTATTCGAGATTATATCTATTATTTGAGACGACGTATTCAAGATTATATTCGATGATGCTTATTATGTACTATGATTGATTCAGTTTTTCCTTATTAATTGATTGCATCCATGCATTGTAATTTGAATATATTTCTTTTGGATTAGTTAAATAAAACCTATGGCGGACAATACCGGCAGAGAGGGAGAATAGGCCCTGTTCAATATCATACGCAATCCTCGTGGGCCAGATGATGTTCAGAATGAAGAAGATTATGACGGCTCTGAATATCTAAACAACATCGGGGAGGGTGATATGATATTCGATCGCGACGACCGAATTGATGAAGTCATGAACTATGAACATGACAAAGAAAATGTTGATCTTGAAACAACAAAGTCCGGCGAGGTATATATATTTATATAAGCAGGCATCTGGTGATCATCACATGTTTTAAATGACTTGAAGATATATTAACGAATCGATCTTTCTTCTTTCAGCCATCCGGATCGAGCAAATCTTCAGGCAACAGGAAACAAGGCCCGAACAGAAAGTTGAAGGAGGGCGTAAAGTACAATATTGAGGCCATCAAACCTAATGGCGAACCATTAGTGCCTAAGAAGATTGCGGAGAAGTTCATTCGTCAGTGCGGAGTTCTTGTGAAGGACCAACTCCCGATCTCCCTTCAAGAAGGGAGAGAGCCAGCAAAGCCACGTCCAGGAGTTACTTTTGTCGACGACAGACAAAAACTTCTGCTTTGGGAAATGCTCATGGAACATTTCACCCTACCAGATCATTTCACAGATGCAGATGTGGAGAAAGTCAAGGACGCTGCTCTTAGGAAGATGGCGGTTTCATTCAACAACCACAAGAATCGTGTATGAGACAAGTACGTCAAGGGAGGAAGGAAGACTCCAGTATTCGAGGGAACACTAGAGAAGCAAAGTGCTCATTGGGACGATTTCGTGAAATTCAAGGATTCGGAATTATCTAAGGAACGGTCGAGAATAAACAAGGCCAATGCCACAAAAAAAGATAAGTTCCATAAGCTGGGGCCAGGTGGCTATGCGGTGGGAATGCCTAAGTGGGATAAGTCTGAGAAAGAGATGGAGGATGCAGGTGTCACTCCAGAAACATTGAGCTGCCCCCCCAGGTGCAGGACTTGCTTCTATGCGCATGGGGGGGGAGTTGGACCCGAAGACAGGCAAAGTTTCGAAGAAGGCATGTCTGGACGGAGCCAAAGATAAGCTACTTGTTGCAATAGAAGAGGCTCGATCGGGGGTGTTCGAGCCCAACAGAGAGAATGACGAGCTTACGCGTGCCCTGGGAAATCCTAAACACCCGGGAAGAACACGAGGCAAGGGCGCTATTCCGTGGTATGAGGGGTTTTCGGACTGGAACGCCGACTACAGAACCCGTGCGAGAAAGAAGATTGTGGAGGAGAAGAAGAGGAAGATGGAGGAGGAGTAGAGGAAGCTGGACTATGAACGCCTTCAAGGCCTAGAATCAGCGCACGCGGACTTGGCAGTCAAATTCCAGCGGCAGCAGGAGCAGATCGACTCACTTAGCCAGCAAAGGGGGTCTCAGCAACTGCAGCAGCTAGTGGATGATCCAGCATTGGATAGCACCGTCCCATCCATGCCGAGAAGCAGTGTGGGTTCCGCCCCGGGCGACGCATTGCTGGATAGCTACCCAGTGGATGACATCATGGAGAACACTAACTGCGATCTACACATCAAAATGAAGAACATATCCATGAAGGTGGCAGACGCCGTTGCTTTTACAAATCCCCCCCGCGGCAACCTTCCATTGCAACCCGATTCTAGCGGGCTATGCTCGTGTCTTGATTGATGAGGTGGTGGACCAATATTCGGGGCTAGAGCTTGACATTCCTGGAGGTGATGAGGAGCACACACTGGGAGAGGCCAACCATCGTATCATCCTATGGAGAAAGGATTGCATCATCTTTCGAAGGCCACCGACACCGCGTCATCCGGCTCCTCGTCAAAGTCCGCCACCGAGTCAGCAGACTCCCGCTCCTCCAAGTCCACCAATGCATCAGGCCACTCCTCCTCCAAGTCCGGCACAGCTTCAGGCCACTCCTCCTCCTCCAAGTCCGGCAAAGCGTCAGGCCACTCCTGCTCCAAGTCCGGCACAGCTTCAGGCCACTCCTCCTCCTCCAACTCAGTCACGTCAGCCATCTTCACCGCCTCAACAATCACGGAAGAGAGCCGCCTCAGCTATGGTGCGTAGCGGTACAAGTCGAAGTAGTACTGGAGGTACAGGCGGAGGCAAGCGATTTCAATATGGTCAAAGCAGCCTCACACCTCTTCCGCAGAGGCCTTACGACAAGTCCGAGGAGGAAAACACAGCCATATCGAAGGCCGAGGTGGAAGCCCATTTTGCACTGAAACCGCCACCGCCGCCAAGGGAGAAAGTGCCTGAGGAAAAGATTGACCACTTCATTCGTATGGCCAGACCACCAGCTCCCAATCCTGTTGACACAGACTATGAGCGCCATCTCAGGAAGTTAAATCAAGCACGTCTACAGAAAGAGGCGAGCTCGAGATCGAGAAAATCAGCTGGCAAAACATGCGGTAAAACCGTTCCCCAGCTGGGAGAACAGGCGGCGCACTCAATCCCCCCGCTTGTTGTGCCCACAACACATGAGAGTAGGCGCGCCCAATATTATTGTGGGCAAACCGTTTACGTTCCCGAGCTGGGCGATGTGGTAATAACCGAGGAGCATATTGAGCAGGCTGAAATCCTCAAGATCACTGTTGGACAACTCCTCGACATCGAGCCCATGCCTCCGCTTAGAGAGGAGGAAATAAAACGGAAATATGTCCGGGGCCAACCTTTGGTCGAGCCAGACGAGGTCAAGAAGCTCCCTACGAGAATGTATGAATTACATCAATGGTACATGGACATTACCAAGATTTCCAATCGAGAGTCCCTCATGGTGAATGTCAAGAAGGATCATTACTACCATGAGAAAGCTGTGTCCGTTGAGTATTCATAACTATTTCAGTTATACAATCAAGACGCACTCGACAAATCTATCGTCAGTTGCTATTGTCTGTAAGTGATTTCTTTCTGTAATTGAAGTCTCAAGCTAGCTATAGTGATCATTTTGATCAATCATTACCTGTAATTATCCTCACTATATTCTTTTTTGTGGTATTATGCAGGATGAAGATTTATGAAATGAAAAAAGGTGGACGCTATGGCATTGGGTTTGTTGACCCAAATACCATTAATGAATACACATGGAAATTAGATCCATATTACAAAAAAAGTGTATAGGAAAGCATGCTAGAGTTCTTCAAGCGCCTCAAATACAGTGAAGATATACTACTTCCTTACAACTTCGAGTGAGTCACACTGTCTTATACTACAAATTCTGTTTTTGTCTACTAGCTAGCTACATGTTTTTTCTTACATATGCCCGCTTAATTAAGACATGCAAACGTGTGTGCATGCAAATTTCACTGGATCTTGTTAATCATTAAAGTTGATGAAGGAACAGTTGAAGTACTAGACTCACTACTTAACGAAGCAAGTGACTACACCATCGTGAAGGGGATAGTCAACAGGTAATTTCAATCATTATTAACTATATCTCGGCCTATTTAATTAGTTCGTCATTTACTAATAACAACTATTTAATAACCCATTTATTCATTTTCTTTGTCGGCGGGCAGGGCTTGGGCAAAGTTCATCAGCGTCACTCCAGGCCAATGGAAACGAAATCTAAATTGGTATCGACCCAAGGTAAGTAATTAAGTACTACTAGCTAGCTGCCATCTCTTTAATTATCATGCTTGATTAATTATTATCTTTTCAAATTCCATTCTTGTAAAGGCCCTGAAGCAGGCGCCGGGGAATAATCTGTGTGCATACTACATTTCCGAGAACATTCGCATGATGGCGTCCAAAAGGAGCAGATCTCAAAGACAGGAGTGGGTACGTTTGTCAGAACACTATTCACAATTTTTACACCATTATCGATATATCTAGTCACACAACTAATACACATGCATATTGATCTCCTTCTTAACAGTTCAGAGAGGTGCGGGAGAAGCTCCTAAAAGAGGAGCGCATAGAAGCAATTGAAGAGGAAATAGCGGGATTTTTGCTCGACCAGGTCATAGATCCCAAAGGAGAATACTATTACCCGCTACCGCCCCCATGAACCACTTCCAATTGTTATCGTGCTCCGAAGGCACCAATTAGGCTAATGCCACTAGCTCCGAAGGCACCAATTAGGAGAAATTGTATATAGCTAGCTAATTGTATATATATATATACATGTGTGTATATATGTGTGAATTAATTAATGGTGGTTGTGAGACATTCGATGATATATATATATATATATATGATCAGTTCTACTAGAAATTCTATTTGTATATATGCATAATGTGTACAATATGTAGTATCATAAAATACCAGCAAACGAAAAAGAATTAAATGGAAAACACAAAATTAAATGAAAAAGAAATCATAAACCCAAACCCCCCCAACCTTTTAATACCGGTTGGTGTCACCAACCGGTATAAAGGGCTCCCTGCCCCCGGAGCTGACTCGTGCCACGTGGTTGCCCTTTAGCACTAGTTCATGCTGAACCGCTACTAAGGGGGGGGGACCTTTAGTGCCCACACTTTAGTGCCGGTTACCGAACCGGCACTAAAGGGTCTTACGAACCGGTGCTATTGCCCGGTTCTGCACTAGTGTCTATAGCTAATTAAATGAAGCAAACTTAGCAACACCATTTCATTGGAAGAGGTCACTCCTTGGCAAATACAATAAATACACACGCTTAGCACCGTTTCTTCCTTGAGTACGAAGAAAGAGATAGAGAGGAGTAAAAAATACACTTATAGCCAACCTTGTTGTAGTATGAGTGACTAAGTGATGACTATGTATGACATGCCAACATCAGATAGCCTAACGCACCATGTTAAATCTCCAAGGGCGCGACCGCGCGAGCGACGCGACAGTCGTGGTAGGCGCGACCATGATACGGGCTGCTAGCAGCCCTTGGATCTGAGATCAAACGGCCGCATGCTAAGTTGCTGAAAATTTGCAGAATAACCATCCAGGATAGGATATTCACCCATAGGTCTAGAATCACGCCATGCAACCGTTCGATCTCAGATCCAAGGGCTCTCGGAAGCCCGTATCATGGGAGAATGGAAAGCCACTACCCTGCTATTCGCACGCTGGCAGTTCGCTCCTACTCGTCCCCGCACGTCCTTCAATACTATGGCGGTTCGCTCCTAGTCGTCCCGTCCATTCACATTAGACAGTTCCACTAATCCTAACCCTTCTCCCAAATCCATGGTGTCTCAAATCTCCATGATCGGCGGTGAGTACAAGGTTAGAACCATCACCGGCGATGAGTTCGACGTCATTGACACCCGTTCTTCCGCGATGGTGAAAGGATGCCTTTCTCGCTTCAGACGCATGTTCAAAAACTCAGATGATGAGTGGGTCACTGGGCTAGATGTTGAGTACACCACAGTCCTAGGACGAGAGAAGGATCTAAAGGACGAAGAGAGGAAGAAGCCCGTCGTGATCCAGGTTGGCGTACATAACGTTTGCTTGGTCTACCACATATGCCATGCCGACGTTGAGTGCCAGGATTTTAAGAACTTCCTCAAGGACAAAATAGTGAAATTCGTTACTGTAGACTTTACGAACGACGAAGAAGTCCTGGGTCGGATAGGCCTCGTTGTAGGCAACCCCTTCGACCTCCAGAAGAATCGGCTGGTGCCCTCTCGTCAGCCTTCAATGCTGACCCTGGCAGGAGCCATGGTTCATCCTTCGTACGGTAAACTGGAGAAACCTCCATACACGTTTCATCATCATGCATGGCAGCGGATGTACTAGATATAGACCACATCCACTACGCTGCAATGGATGGCTACCTTTGTTTCAATATCTACAAGGGTTGCATGAAGAGCAACAGCCAAGTGTGCGGTTCAAGCAAAGAAGTATCGGCCAAGAGGAATAGGGACAAGGACAAAGTCGAGGACGTGGACGAGGACTCCGAGTAAGGTGGCAGTGTCAGTGCTCATGGTGGTTCTAAACTTCTAATGCAGTGTCTACCGGATTAGTTGCATAGTTTAATTTTAGGTCTGCTTAGTTTAATTTGAGGGGTGTGTTGTGCTGAGCCCCCAGCAGAACTATGTTATGTTTCTTCTCGTTACTTTAACTCTTCAGTATATACATACTACTAGTATTACTTTAATAGAATTTAGCACCCCAATTAAGCACGTACTAGCTTTTTAAATAGTACTATATGCATAATTTGGCGACGAGCGCTCTTCATATGTAGCACCTTTTTTTTAATTTCAATTTTTGCTCCATGGCGCAATCCATCGATAGTACTACTGTACAAAAGTAAACATTTTTTAAAAGGCTAGAGTACTGTTCATTCCATATATAGCCAGTTAAATTCTCAACCTAGAACGACGTGCATGCCATGTAGTAAACCGATACGGAGGAAGTATATTAAAAATGAGGTGATTTTACCGAGCGATTGGCGGGGGTGCATGGCCTGTCATGCGGTCCCACGTGTCATGATGTACCAAGGCAATGCGCGTGTCCCTCTTGAGGCAGAAGCAATACTAGTACGTGGTTTGAGATGATGGCGAACCGAAGTGTGAAATAATTGTTGCTTCGTCCGTCTAGGAAAGTGCGGCATTGTGATTTGACGTATCATTGCTCATTACTACTACTGGGCCGGTACGAGTGGGGTGCGTCCCCCCTGCTGTTCTGCACTGTTATTTGGTGCTTGACACGTCGACGCGGTTGCTATATGTCCCACATGTCGGCGACAGGAATTACAGAATTCATGAAAGGGAGCGTCGACGGAGGAGTATACTACAGAATTCATGAAAGGGAGCGACTTAGTTTTGGAAAAAATCTGTTTTTACGGAGTACGTACCCACTAGGGTTTATAGGGCTCATCTAAAAAACATTCGTTTTTCCGTTTGATAAGTCTCAATTCTACTATACTAGTAGTAGTACCATTACATGTTGGATTTCAAGGTGTGTTAGATCACCCGACGCAAGCAGTGTCAAGAGGAAACTAACCAATGCATGTACAAGTTCATGGAAATTTAGTGGTCATTCATGCATTCATTCTAATTAATGCTTCGGTAAACATAACTTCTTGAGAAAAACGAGCTTACTAATAACTTGTGCAAACTACGAAATTAATTCGACCACTCACCGTCTACCTTGGTTGGAATAATTTTGAAATTGAGCCATAAACTGGAAAGGAGGGAGTAGTAACTTTTGTCTCGATTACTATTTGTGGCCTTGTATAGATGCAAAATGTATTTTTTTATAGTGGCCTTGTATAAGTAAATGGAGGGAGTACTAACCAAAGTACGTAGTAGGGACAAGGAGTAAATGGAGGGGGTAGTGAAATTTTCGCCTCGTGCTGCGAGCCACCGCGCGCGTGGGCGAGGGAGCTGGCATAAGGCGTAGTAAGCAAGCTTCACCTCATCCTGCGAGCCACCGTGCCCATGGGTGGGGGAGACGGCGTACTAAGCAAGCTTCTCCTCGTTCTGCGAGTTGACGGGAGACATTAAAAGTACTCCAGTGTATAGAGCCTTGCCTCTAAGGTAGGCCCCACATGGTTTGCCTCTTTTTTTAATTTAACATAACGCGTCAAGTCGCAATTTGTTTGTTCACCCGTGGTCGACGATCCTCCCTCCACCAAGTGGACAACTAGTACACGTGCCAAATTACCACATGGGCTGCCTTTTTCGTACAGAAATGAGCTCCACCGTGTACCCGCGCGGGTGTGGTTGGGAAAGAGATGGGAGTACGTGCGCCGTGCGTGCACCTCTTCTCTTCGTGCATGTCCCCCACCTATGTGGGTGTGTGTGAGAGAGATACAAACCTAGACATAATGCGCCGTCCATCCCCATGCCTCCGCCCAGTCCGACCACCAGTCACCACCACGCCCCACTCCTCCTCACCTTATCTCTCATCTTTCTCCCTCCATTTTTATATACAAGGGTCCACTATCAAAATTACAATTTGCAGATATACAAGGCCACTAACACTAATCGATGCAATATTAATGGTGTTTGCCTCGTGGTACTAGCAAAGGAGGACATTAATTATCCCTTGCATGCATGCGGGAGTTTGTAAAAAAATGCATCTTGATGTTCCGTGCAATGCACGGGCATCTTGCTAGTCCATGAAAACAACACATGGAAAAATTCCACGGCGAACGAGGGATTTGAATCTATTGGGAGGGGCTATTTGGATCTTGCCTGGGGTAGCCAAAATATTGGCGACCCTTTTGTCCATCGGTGCCTTTGCCACCGATGAACGAGGAATGGCTCGGGTGCTCATGCTGTCATGCATCCTCCAGCGTGCACGTTGGAGACGAGGTCGCACGAGCTGTGTTTTTTTGTCCCACAACGCCGCCTGAGCCGCCTGCAGACCGACCGGCGACCCACAAATTACGCCATCCAACCGTAGCCGCACACATTATGACAACAACTCAACCAACCGGACGAAAATTCACGCAAACACGTAGACAAACTGATATTTCATATAAACAACAACGGAAATCATATAAAATATCGGATTTTCATACAAACATGACGGATTTCATTACATTCAAATGAAATACGCGGTGCTAGTTCTGGACAGCACATGTATATAATACCTGGCCTAAATGGTCGCCCGCAGATCAATTTGTGTTCCTCATGTCCGGCAGCACGATCATCGGACTGCCGGGAGCCCCGGAGGTATATGCTTCAGTGCAAAGGACGGCTCGCTTCCCCACTCCCAACTAATATCATTGGCTGGTGCCGAAGATGATGGTGGCCGGCACCGGTTCAAGTTCATCACCGGCCACTACTTCGCCATGGCCGGCACCGACTCGAGTTCATCCTAACATTCCCCTCTTCCGTGGAGCCCATGCGGGCTCGATGAAGGTCCTCGCACATAAAAGGATCCAGCAAGACACCTGCTGTGTATGCCAGCGTCGCCTCCGCGGTGGCCTTCATGGGACCTAAGTGGCAGCGGCCTCCCGTGTTCTACTTCTCCTCGATGATGGCGGCAGACACGGGGAGCTGGCCACCGACTCGTCGCTCTCCACGCACCCGGCATCTGTCGCTCCATGCAACGCGCGGCCGCTGGCATGGGAGTCTCGGCCACAGAAACGGGAGACGCGGTATGAGGCGGCGGCGTGGACGGCAGCAACGACGCCCGTGCGCCGCTCCTCGTCGAGCTGGCCTAGAGCGGCGAGTAGCTGAACCGCGTGCCGGCTTGGGGCGGCAACTGGCTCCATTGGGTGAGGGGAGGGAGGTGGATCAGCGAGCTGCATAGCTCGTATCCGGCGGGCTACCCAGCCGGCTCGGATGCGGAATAACTACTCTTCGTAAGCCATTGTAAGAGTGGACAAAATGGTGGAGGAGATAGGGGAGCGGCGGAGGTGTGCGATTCTTGGCTGGCGTTTAGCCTCGTTTAAATAGGAGATTAAATAGATGGCGGATGGGAGGAGCTCGGCTGGTGTTGTGTTTAACGCCGGCCCGGTCATGAACGTACGTGTGTCCAGAGTGGGTTTCTCGGCTTCCACACGGGTGGGTTTCATGGAGGCGTTTGAATGTGGCACAGAGGCGTGTTCAGCCGGGCGTGCCGCGAGTGGCGCCCTCAACTCTGACCTAGGACACCGCGCCGTTCTTACACTGACATGTGGGCTCTTTGGGTGCATGGCATGCATGTCAGTGACCCAACAAAGGCAGCACACAACAGAGGAACCTTTGGTGGGCCAGGGCGGTCAGAAGCGGGCATTTCATAAACCGATGATTGTTCATTGAGTCTGACATCATCTTTTTCATGTAGATAAGCCTACTATGTTGATAGCCCCGTTCGATACGTTGTGATCATAAAGACCGCTGCAAACATCAATGTTCTGCATATAACAGATAAGATTGATTAATACCCGTAACAATCCATGTCCTTAACAAAGGGTGCATGCACGTATAGGTTGAACGTGTTGGGGAACGTAGCAGAATTTTAAAATTTTCTATGCATCACCAAGATCAATCTATGGAGTTTTCTAGCAACGTGGGAAAGGGGAGTGCACCTACATACCCTTGTAGATCACGAGCGGAAGCGTTCAAGAGAACGGGGTTGATGGAGTCATACTCGTCGTGATCCAAATCACCGATGACCGAGCGCCAAACAGATGGCACCTCCGTGTTCAACACATGTACGGTTGGGCAAGACGTCTCCTCCTTCTTGATCCAGCAAATGGGAAGTAGAGGTTGATGAAGATCCAGCAACACGACGGCGTGGTGGTGGAAACAGCGGTGATCTCGGCAGGGCTTCGCCAAGCTCAGCGAGAGGGAGAGGTGTCACGGGAGGGAGAGGGAGGCGCCAGGGGTTAGGGTGTGCAGCCCTCCCTCCCCCCTCTTTATATAGGACTCCAGGGGGGCACCGGCCCCTATAGATCCCATCTAGATGGGGGGGGCGGCAACCAAGGGGGGTGGATTGCCCCCCAAGCCAAGTGGGGCGCCCCCACCCCTAGGGTTTCCAACCCTAGGCGCAGGGGAGGCCCATGGGGGGGGCGCATCAGCCCATCTGGAGCTGGTTCCCCTGCCACTTCAGCCCATGGGGCCCTTCGGGATAGGTGGCCCCACCCGATGGACCCCCGGGACCCTTCTGGTGGTCCTAGTACAATACCGATTACCCCGAAAACCTTCCCGATGGCCGAAACTTGACTTCCTATATATAAATCTTCACCTCCGGACCATTCCGGAACTCCTCGTGACGTCTGGGATCTCATCCGGGACTCCGAATAACTTTCGGGTTACTGTATACTAATATCTCAACAATCCTAGCGTCACCGAACCTTGAGTGTGTAGACCCTACGGGTTCGGGAGACACGCAGACATGACCGAGACGACTCTCCGGTCAATAACCAACAGCGGGATCTGGATACCCATGTTGGCTCCCACATGCTCCTCGATGATCTCATCGGATGAACCACAATGTCAAGGATTCGATCAATCCCGTATACAATTCCCTTTGTCAATCGGTACGTTAGTTGGCCGAGACCCGATCGTCGGTATCCCAATACCTCGTTCAATCTCGTTACCGGCAAGTCACTTTACTCATACCGTAATGCATGATCCCGTGAACAACCACTTGGTGACATTGATCTCATTAAGATGATGCATTACCGAAGTGGGCCCAGAGATACCTCTCCGTCATACGGAGTGATAAATCCCAGTCTCGATTCGTGCCAACCCAACAGACACTTTCGGAGATACCCGTAGTGTACCTTTGTAGTAACCTAGTTACGTTGTGACGTTTGGCACACCCAAAGCACTCCTACGGTATCCGGGAGTTGCACAATCTCATGGTCTAAGGAAATGATACTTGACATTCGGAAAAGCTATAGCAAACGAACTACACGATCTTTGAGCTATGCTTAGGATTTGGTCTTGTCCATCACATCATTCTCCTAATGATGTGATCCCGTTATCAATGACATCCAATGTCGAAACCATGACTATCTTTTGATCAACGAGCTAGTCAACTAGAGGTTCACTAGGGACGTGTTGTGGTCTATGTATTCACACATGTATTATTATTTCCGGATAACACAATTATAGCATGAATAATAGACAATTATCATGAACAAAGAAATATAATAATAACCATTTTATTATTACCTCTAGGGCATATTTCCAACAGTCTCCCACTTGCACTAGAGTCAATAGTCTAGTTACATTGTGATGAATCGAACACCCATGCAGTCCTGGTGTTGATCATGTTTTGCTCTAGGGAGAGGTTTAGTCAACGGATCTGCCACATTAGGGTCCGTATGTACTTTACAAATATCTATGTCTCCATTTTGAACACTTCCACGAATGGAGTTGAAGCGACGCTTGATATGCCTGGTCTTCCTGTGAAACCTGGGCTCCTTGGCAAGGGCAATAGCTCCAGTGTTGTCACAGAAGAGAGTCATCGGGCCCGACGCATTGGGCATGACTCCTAGGTCAGTAATGAACTCCTTCACCCAGATTGTTTCTTGTGCTGCCTCCGAGGCTGCCATGTACTCTGCTTCACATGTAGATCCCGCCACAATGCTTTTCTTGCAACTGCACCAGCTTACTACCCCACCATTCAAAATATACACATATCCGGTTTGTGACTTACAGTCATCCAGATCCGTGTCGAAGCTAGCATCGACGTAACCCTTTACGACGAGCTCTTCGTCACCTCCATAAACGAGAAACATATCCTTAGTCCTCTTCAGGTACTTCAGGATATTCTTGACCGCTGTCCAGTGTCCCATGCCGGCATTACTTTGGTACCTTCCTACCAAACTTACGGCAAGGTTTACATCAGGTCTGGTACACAGCATAGCATACATGATAGACCCTATGGCCGAGGCATAGGGGACGGCACTCATCTTTTCTCTATCTTCTTCCGTGGTCGGGCATTGAGCCCTGCTCAATCTCGTACCTTGCAATACAGGCAAGAACCCCTTCTTTGACTGATCCATATTGAACTTCTTCAATATCTTGTCAAGGTACGTACTCTGTGAAAGACCAATGCGGCGTCTCGATCTATCCCTATAGATCTTGATGCCTAATATGTAAGCAGCTTCTCCAAGATCCTTCATTGAAAAACACTTGTTCAAGTAGGCCTTTATGCTTTCCAAGAATTCTATATCATTTCCCATCAACAGTATGTCATCCACATACAATATGAGAAATGCTACAGAGCTCCCACTCACTTTCTTGTAAATGCAGGCTTCTCCATAAGTCTGCATAAACCCAAACGCTTTGATCATCTCATCAAAACGAATGTTCCAACTCCGAGATGCTTGCACCAGCCCATAAATCGAGTGTTGGAGCTTGCACACCTTGTCAGCATTCTTAGGATCGACAAAACCTTCCGGCTGCATCATATACAATTCTTCCTTAAGGAAACCATTAAGGAATGCCGTTTTGACGTCCATTTGCCATATCTCATAATCATAGAATGCGGCAATTGCTAACATGATTCGGACGGACTTCATCTTCGCTACGGGTGAGAAAGTCTCATCGTAGTCAACCCCTTGAACTTGTCGATAACCCTTAGCGACAAGCCGAGCTTTATAGATGGTCACATTACCATCCGCGTTTGTCTTCTTCTTAAAGATCCATTTATTTTCTATGGCTCGCCGATCATCGGGCAAGTCAGTCAAAGTCCATACTTCGTTTTCATACATGGATCCTATCTTGGATTTCATGGCTTCCTGCCATTTGTCAGAATCTGGGCCCGCCATCGCTTCTTCATAGTTCGAAGGTTCACCATTGTCTAACAACATGATTTCCAAGATAGGGTTGCCGTACCACTCTGGTGCGGAACGTGTCCTTGTGGACCTACGAAGTTCAGTAGCAACTTGATCTGAAGTTTCATGATCATCATCATTAACTTCCTCTCTAGTCGGTGCAGGCACCTCAGGAACAATTTCCTGAGCTGCGCCAATCCCCGGTTCAATAGGTAATACTTCATCAAGTTCTACTTTCCTCCCATTTATTTCTTTCGAGAGAAACTCTTTCTCTAGAAAGGATCCATTCTTGGCAAAAAATATCTTGCCTTCGGATCTGAGGTAGAAGGTATACCCAATAGTTTCTTTAGGGTATCCTATGAAGACGCATTTTTCCGATTTGGGTTCGAGCTTTTCAGGTTGAAGTTTCTTGACATAAGCATCGCATCCCCAAACTTTTAGAAACGACAGCTTAGGTTTCTTCCCAAACCATAATTCATACGGTGTCATCTCAATGGATTTCGACGGAGCCCTATTTAAAGTGAATGCGGCAGTCTCTAAAGCATAGCCCCAAAATGACAGCGGTAGATCGGTAAGAGACATCATAGATCGCACGATATCCAATAGAGTGCGATTATGACGTTCGGACACACCATTACGCTGAGGTGTTCCACGCGGCGTGAGTTGTGAAACTATTCCACATTTCCTTAAGTGTGTGCCAAATTCGTGACTCAAGTATTCTCCCCCACGATCTGATTGCAAGAACTTGATTTTTCTGTCATGTTGATTCTCAACCTCACTCTGAAATTCCTTGAACTTTTCAAAGGTCTCAGACTTGTGTTTCATTAAGTAGACATACCCATATCTACTCAAGTCATCACTGAGGGTGAGAACATAACGATAGCCACCAAGAGCCTCAACACTCATTGGACCGCAGACATCAGTATGTATGATTTCTAATAAGTTGGTTGCTCGCTCCATTGTTCCTGAGAATGGAGTCTTGGTCATTTTACCCATGAGGCATGGTTCGCACGTGTCAAATGATTCGTAATCAAGAGACTCCAAAAGTCCATCTGCATGGAGCTTCTTCATGCGTTTGACACCTATGTGACCAAGGCGGCAGTTCCACAAGTATGTGGGGCTATCATTATCAACCTTACATCTTTTGGTATTCACACTATGAATATGTGTAACATTACGCTCGAGATTCATTAAGAATAAACCATTCACCAGCGGGGCATGACCATAAAACATCTATCTCATATAAATAGAACAACCATTATTCTCGGATTTAAATGAGTAGCCATCTCGAATTAAATGAGATCCTGATACAATGTTCATGCTCAAAGCTGGTACTAAATAACAATTATTGAGGTTTAAAACTAATCCCGTAGGTAAATGTAGAGGTAGCGTGCCGACGGAGATCACATCGACCTTGGAACCATTCCGGACGCGCATCGTCACCTCGTCCTTCGCCAGTCTCCGCTTATTCCGCAGCTCCTGCTTTGAGTTACAAATGTGCGCAACCGCACCGGTATCAGATACCCAGGAGCTACTACGAGTACTGGTAAGGTACACATCAATGACATGTATATCACATATACCCTTAGTGTTGCCGGCCTTCTTGTCGCTAAGTATTTGGGGCAGTTCCGCCTCCAGTGACCACTTCCCTTGTAATAAAAACACTCAGTCTCAGGCTTGGGTCCATTCTTTGACTTCTTCCCGGCAGCTTGCTTATCGGGCGTGGCAACCCCCTTGCCGTCCTTCTTGAAGTTCTTCTTATCCTTGCCTTTCTTAAACTTAGAGGTTTTATTAACCATCAACACTTGATGTTCCTTTTTGATTTCCACCTCCGCTGATTTCAGCATTGAATATTCCTCAGGAATGGTCTTTTCCATCCCCTGCATATTGAAGTTCATCACAAAGCTCTTGCAGCTTGGTGGAAGCGACTGAAGGATTCTGTCAATGACCGCGTCATCCGGGAGATTAACTCCCAGCTGAGTGAAGCGGTTATGCAACCCAGACATTTTGAGTATGTGCTCACTGACAGAACTATTTTCCTCCATCTTACAACTGAAGAACTTGTCAGAGACTTCATATCTCTCGACCCGGGCATGAGCTTGGAATACCATTTTCAGCTCTTCTGTAAGTGCATCTAGTGCCCCTTAGTGATTTTGGTGTATTGAAGACTTGTATGTTAAGGGACTAATGCGTGTGTGAGTGTACACAGGTCTGTAAGTCTATGAGGAGTTTGATATTTACAGGAAAAGTTGACCCCTAAAAATGAATATCGTCGACTGAAGATTTTGGTATTTCTGAAGAGTTTCATGAAGACTTTGAAAGCGAAGAAATTGGTGTGTCCGTGAAGACTTGATATTCATGCGAGAAATATGAAGCTTGAAGACTTTCATGTTCATAGTTTTGTTTTTCTATTTCTTGAGTCATAGGAAACACCGTACTGTTATACGGGGTCGAGGAAATACTAAGGAAAAATTTCCATGTGATGCTCAACTCAAAATCCTACACCTACCAATCCCTTCGAGTGAAGCCATTGGAAATCTCATACAGTTCTATCAATTTCTTCAGTGACAGAGACGAAGTTCTTCTAGTCTCTGAGGAATTTGTCCTGACTGAGGAGTTAGGAATTCGCTAGTGCGGATTGCCTATACAGTGAGGAACATGATAGCCCTGAGGATTTTGCTACTCAAAATTCCGACCATTGCTGTGCTATGCACCAGCTGTCCCAAAATATCTATCCACCTAACGGTCATATCATTGAAGGGCATTTATGTATTATCATGTCGGGCTGATCCCTAGGCTATAAATAGCCGCCCCCTACAAGCACTAGCTGGTTGGCTCCTCCGAGAGAAACTGACACTTTTCATTTGAGAGCAACCCATCCTCCGAGGACTTTGAGCGAAAATCATCAGGTGAGGAAAAACCAAAATCCCAAAACCCAAACACCTACAAACCCCAAGTGATTGAGCATCACTGAAGAGATTGATCCTGAGTGGATCCGACGCTTGTTACCTTTGAAGACTGTGCTTCTTCTAGACGGTTAGGCGTCATGGTCTAGAGCATCCAAGAGGAATTGTGGATCGCCGAGTGACCAAGTTTGTGAAGGTTTGGAAGTCGCCTGAAGACTTACCACGAGTGATTGGACGAGGTCTATGTGACCTTAGTTCAAGGAGAATACGGTGAGGACTGGGTGTCTTGGACTAAGTGTCCTTGACTGGGTGTCCGGGACTGTGTGTCCTCGAGTTTAAATACTCAGCCGCTCCAACCAGACGTACAACTGAGACAACAGTTGGAACTGGTCTACCAAATCATTGTTTCACCGAGCTTACTGGTTCTATTTCCTCAACTCTTTATTTCCTCATACCTGTGTTGTGTGTTTGTTCATATTTGTGTTTGAAGACTTGGACTGAAGACTTTCTCAATTTCCTCAGTTCAATTTCTTCAGTCTGTTTGTCTTCATCCTGTGTTATCCTGTGATTACGCTTCCTGTACTCTGTGCCTGTCTTCATTTCATTATGATGACTATGCTTGTATTCTGTTATGTTTACCTTTGAGTACTTATTCCGCTGCTAGTAGTTCTTCGCTAAGGAATTTCCTCACCGGCAAATTCCTCAGGGAAGAATTTCATAAAAATCGCCTATTCACCCCCCTCTAGTCGATATAACGCACTTTCAATTGGTTTCAGAGCAAGGTACTCCCTTGTTCTGTGTGATTTTGGTTTAACCGCCTGGAGTTTAGTTATGTCGACCGCAGGTATGACGAAGGTGACATGCCCCATCTTTGACGGTCACGAGTATCCCAAGTGGAAGGCCATGATGAAGAAACGCCTCATGGCGATGAACAGCGAGTTGTGGACCGTCATTGAGATTGGCCTGACTGATCTGTGCAAGATGGCGAATGCTGATGACATTCGCAAGTATACTCTTCTCAACCTCACGTCGAAGGATGTCATCTGCTCCAGCCTTTCACAAAATCAGTTCAGGAATATCATGCATCTCGATCATGCGAAGCTCATCTGGGACCGTCTCTCTGAGGTCTATGAAGGTCATCAAACTTGTCATGATCCTTGGTTTGAGGACTTCAAGGAATCTCTCAAAATGATGACATTCGAACCAGAATCATCATCTTCTGCATCATGCCTTATGGCAAAAGATGCTGAGGTAACTGAATGCTACCTATCCGAGTCCAGTGATGATGAATCTGATGATGAATTTGGACCCACCTATGTCAAACTTTCTTCCCTTGCTATAAAACAACAAAGGGCTTTAGAAAAGGTTCAAAACATGCTAAATAAAAGTGATGATATGTTGGGTGAAGAAATGGATCGCACTGAAACTTTGACTGAAAATCTTCAGAGACTTCAGTCCAAGCTTGACAAACTTCAAAGTCATCATAACACTCTCTTATCGGATCATGAGAAGCTTTCTTATGAATTTCTTCAAATAAAGCAAGACCTTGAGAAGCTAAGAGTGAGTTATGAAGATCTTCAGAAGGAGCGCGTGTAACACCCCGGATGTAACTTTCTTAATTTATACTCCAACTCTTGCCGTTTCCGGTGTTAAGTTATATTTATTTCTCGGGTTCGGGTCTTTGTCTCCGTGTGTTGTTTTCATTGTCATGCATCTCATATCAGGTCATCACGTGCATTGCATCTGCATACGTGTTCATCTCATGCATTCGAGCATTTTCCCCGTTGTCCGTTTTGCATTCCGGCGCTTCGTTCTCCTCCGGTGGTCTTTTCTAGCTTTCTTTCGTGTGTGGGGTTTAAACATTTCCGGATTGGACCGAGACTTGCCAAGCGGCCTTGGTTTACTACCGGTAGACCGCCTGTCAAGTTTCGTATCATTTGGACTTCGTTTGATACTCCAATGGTTAACCGAGGGACCGAAAAGGCCTCGCGTGTGTTGCAGCCCAACACCCCTCCAATTTGGCCCAAAACCCACCAAACTCTGCTCCATCATCTAGAGCATTCGATCATGATCGCGTGGCCGAAAACCGCACCTCATTTGGACTCTCCTAGCTCCACTTATGCCTATAAATACATCCCCTCCGTTTTCAGATCTTCCCTCTCCCCGAAACCCTAAAAATCCTCTCCCCGCCGCACCGGACGTGTCCGGACGAGCCGGCCAATGTCCGGATCTCACCCGCCGCCGCCCGCAGCCAGTGGCCCACCGCCATGTGGCCGCCGCCGTCCGCCTCCCGCCGCGGCCCGCTCAGCCCGGGGAGAGCCCCCGAGGGCCCGAGCCGCCTGCGCCGCCTCCTACCGCGAGCCGCCGCCGTCTTCATCGAGTCCGGCCGCCCCCGCCGCCGTGCTCCATCTCCGGTGGCCGGCGCCGCCGCACCGCACCACTGCGGCCGCCCCTCGCCGCCACCGGCCGCCGCCGCCCCGGTCGTCACCGCCGCCGCCGCCGCCTCGTTCCTCGAGCTCCGGCCACCGCCTCCACTTCTCCGGCCGGATCCCACCCGACCTCGCCGGCCGCCTCCACTTCTCCAGTGGTGAACAGGAAATCCGGTGACCTCGATTTCTGCGCCGTCCAGATCTGGATCTGAGGATCCCCCGGTTGACTCTCCTCCCGAAACCCTAATTTTTATGCATACTTTGACCTGTGATATCTCCGCATCCGTAGATCCGATTTGGGCATATAGTATATTAAATTGTTCGTCTCGACGAGTACATCATTTCATTCCATTGCATCATTTTCATTTGAGTTCATCTTGATTCCCGAAATGCTGTTAGAAGAGGGCTTCGTGAGTTAATTGTCAGATCTGCTAGTTCATCTTAGACTTTTGTCATTTTTGCCATGATTGTTGTGTGCATGATATGCCTGTGAGTCCTTCATATGTTTTGTTAAGCATCTTGTTATCTTTCCAGAGGTGCAACCCATGCATTTTTTTGATGTGTGTGGTGACTTGTGCAAGCTTGCAAAGTGAGGCACCCGGTAAATCTGTTTTCAGGGACTTAGTAGTTTTCACTAAGTCTGGGATTGTTTAGTTCATGATGCCATATGTTCATGCTGTTTCCTAGTGATCCGTGCCTCTTTTGAGGATGATCAGTAAAGGAGTTTTGTTAATATTGTGATTCTCTATCCATCCATGCCTTTTTTTGCAATTATGGAGCACCCTAGCTTGAGTCAATCGAGCTCTACTTTTGCTTCGTTGTGAATCTGGGCAGATCGTCAACTTGTTTGCGATTTTGCCGGTGATGTTGTAGTTGATCCGTGCATGCTATGCCATTGTTCTTCTATTTTTCCGGTGATGTCTAGCTTGTATTTTGTGCCTTATTAATGGATGTATGCTTACCTTGCCATGACTTGCACCGTAGCGAGTGCATCGAGCTCGTTTACATGCCTTCGTGAGTTATATTTCAGCATGTGTCAGTTTTCACTAAGTCTGAAAACTGATTATGTTTTAGCTATGTTCGTGTGCTTGTTAGTATATTTTGTGATCCCTTTTGGCCCCAGGTCACTAAGGGTCTTTTGTTAAGCTTGTTGAGAAGCTCCATGCCATGTTCTTCTTTGTCTTAATCAGGTCCTGTAGCATGTTGTTTTGTGGCTCCGAAGAGGGCTTCATGATCTGAAATTTCAGACAAGTGTTATTTCACTAAGTCTGAAATCTGTTTTGCATTTGCGTTTTTGCCATGCTTGTTTGAACCTCATAATGGATGAATTGGCCGTAGCTCAGTGCTAGTATTTTGTTAAGAATCTTGAATGCTTCCCTGCCATGTATTTTGTTGTCATGTTTGGATGCTGTAGCATGTTCATTTCATTGCATTTAGATGCCTACTTGCTGTAAATCGCAGACCAGTGTCATATTTGAAACGCTTGCCATTTCCAAACCGTAACTCCGTTTCCGGCGTTCTTTATATCGTTTTCAAGCGATTCCATTCCCTCTTTCCAGTGGCACACTTGTTTTTCCATGTTGAGGCCAGGTTCATGCATTTCCTGCCATATCTTGCATTTTGCATCCCGCATCGCATCCCGCATAGCATCTCATCATTGCATCTTATTGTTTGAGTTTGCACGTGGATGATTGTATCCTTGTTGCTTGTTTGTCTTGTTTGGGTAGAGCCGGGAGACGATTTAGCTAACGAGGAGCCCGTTGAGATTGCTTTTGAGGATCCAGTCAACTCTGACAGCTTTGCAGGCAAGATGATCATACCCTCGAAATCACTACTATCTTTGCTATGATAGTTTGCTCACTCTTTGCTATGCCAATGCTACGATGCCTACCATTTGCTTGTCAGCCTCCCAAATTGCCATGTCAAACCTCTAACCCACCATGTCCTAGAAAACCGTTGATTGGCTATGTTACCACTTTGCTCAGCCCCTCTTATAGCGTTGCTAGTTGCAGGTGAAGATTGGAGCCGTTCCTCGTTGGAACATTTATTTACTTGTTGGGATATCATTATATTGCTATGTTATCTTAATGCATCAATATACTTGGTAAAGGGTGGAAGGCTCGGCCTCTCGCCTAGTGTTTTGTTCCAGTCTTGCCGCCCTAGTTTCCGTCATATCAGTGTTATGTTCCCGGATTTTGCGTTCCTTACGCGGTTGGGTTATAATGGGAACCCCTTGATAGTTCGCCTTGATTAAAGCTTTTCCAGCAATGCCCAACCTTGGTTTTACCATTTGCCACCTAGCCTCTTTTCCCTGGGTTTTCAGAGCCCGAGGGTCATCTTATTTTAGCCCCGCACGGACCAGTGCTCCTCTGAGTGTTGGTCCGAACCAGGCAGCCTGCGGGGCCACCTCGGGGAAACTCGAGGGTTGGTTTTACTCATAGCTTGACCTATCTGAGTGTGCCCTGAGAACGAGATATGTGCAGCTCCTATCGGGATTTGTCGGCACATTCGGGCAATGTTGCTGGTCTTGTTTTAACCTGTCGAATTGTCTTGTTGTACCGGGATGCCGAGTCTGATCGGAATGTCTCGGGTGGAGGTCTATTCCTTCATTGACCGTGAGAGCTTGTCATGGGCTAAGTTGGGACTCCCCTGCAGGGATTGAATTTTCGAAAGCCGTGCCCGCGGTTATGGGTAGATGGGAATTTGTTAATGTCCGGTTGTAGATAACTTAAACCTTAATTTAATTTAAAATGAATCAACCGTGTGTGTTACCGTGATGGCCCCTTCTCGGCGGAGTCCGGGAAGTGGACACGGTGTTGGAGTTATGTTTGCGCAGGTTGCTCTCTCCCTAGATTCTCGCTCGCGCTTTGCCTCCTCTTCTCGCTCTCTTTTGCGGATAAGTTAGCCACCATATATGCTAGTCGCTTGCTGCAGCTCCACATATATTTTGCCTTACCCCTTCCTATAAGCTTAAATAGTCTTGATCGCGAGGGTGCGAGATT
Organism: Triticum urartu; assembly: GCF_003073215.2. Classification (NCBI taxonomy): domain Eukaryota; kingdom Viridiplantae; phylum Streptophyta; class Magnoliopsida; order Poales; family Poaceae; genus Triticum; species Triticum urartu. The sequence continues at coordinate 45,704,038 of NC_053028.1, read as the reverse complement.
GCTGAGTCCCTGTGGCTCATAGTTTCCTATTACACCAGAAGCAGGTCCAGGTGATTCCGCTCCAGGTGACGATTACGAGCTCAAGTGGGGGTTCGACGAGGACTCTCAATGATACTACGTGTATTTTCCTGATGATCAGTAGTGGTGCCCAGTTGGGGTTTGATCGGGACCGTGTCGCATGTTGGGTTTTCTTCTATTTTGGCGCCGTAGTCGGGACATGAGTGTTTGGTTGACGTATGTTATTTATGTACTTTGATGTGACGTGGCGAGTGTAAGCCAACTATGTATCTCCCCCGTTTATTCTATATATTACATGGGATGTTGTGATGATTGCCTAACTTGCAACATTGCTTTCAATGCGGTTATGTCTCTAAGTCGTGCCTCGACACGTGGGAGCTATAGCCGCATCAAGGGCGTTACAGCGCGATTCATTACTTGCTCAACAAATCAGCGCATCTCAGGAAGAATTTGTTCCTCCATGCTTGAAGTGGATTGTACATGAATCTGCTAATTCTTCACCTGAATATTCAAATGGTGCTAATGTTTCAAATTCTTCACATGCCTCTGCTATCACTAATTCCTCATCTTAGGACATTTCTAGTATCACTGACAATGCAGGGCTGAAGGAATTGTACACGACAGGCATGTACAAAAGCCTCAAAGGGCATCAGGCTTTTTGTGATGTGCTTAAAAAGCAGATCCTCAACAGGAACCCTAGGAAAGAGGGTATCGCCTTTGAGAGGAAACTCAATGCTGATGGTACATATTGGAAGCCTGAGCAGTACCCCAAAACTACATGGGTTGCTGCAAAGGGACCTCCAGTTAATCCATCTAACTTATCTGGATTTGCATGTGAATCTCCTCATTCTGATGATGAGTCAATTGACTCCTACTGTAAGCTATTCAAAAATCAGAATGGTGAAGTATTTGCTAGATATGTTGGCACTAACTGCAGGAACGGCTCCCCGATGAAGAAAATCTGGGTTCCCAAAAGATGCCTTGAAAATCTTCAGGTGAATGTCATCATGACGCCACCTGTGAAGAATAGGAACCCTAGATCAAATTCCTCATACGGACCAAATTCCTCATATGGATCAAAGTCCTCATATGAACATCATCATGCTAACCCGTCTGTTTCGCAGGGAAGATCTCAGGATTATGGATATGTGCATTATTCTTCAAATCATTATGTCCATAAGTCCTCGAAGAATTTCTCTGCTTACTCATATGTTTACTCTAACCCATCTTATGTGAAACGAAATGGATTGGCTTCTATGCCATCCTTCTCGTATGGAGCTCGCAGAATGATGAACTCTTTGCCACCCCTTCAGATGTGGGTGGTGAGGAAAAAGAACTAATCTCTTCTGTAGGGTCAGGTCTCCAGACGCACGTAATCGTCTGAAGAATTTGCTGGAGACCTGAGCATGCCTGATAGGACGCCGGATAATCATGAAGAAATTAACTTTCATTTCTCACGTCCTCATATTGCTTTATCAGTTCTTTTACTTGATGAAATTGATCTGATGAATTGATGTCATATTCTTCACTGATGAAGTATATGAGTTTGTAAGCTGCACTAATTCATCTGCAGGATGATCAACCCAAAGCCACTGAGTGGGTCCTCGATAGTGGATGTACAAACCACATGACTGGTGACAAGAATCTATTGATGGATGCTCCATTATCTCCGTCACATCTGAAGCATATCATCTTTGCTGACAAAGGCAAAAGTCAGGTATTGGGTCTAGGTAAGGTTGCGATTACAAAGGATCAACACATGGACAAAGTCATGCTTGTTGAGTCCTTAGGATACAACCTTATGTCTGTCTCAATGCTTTGTGATCTTGATATGGTTGTTGTCTTTGGCAAGTACCGTTGTGTTGTGGTTATGGAAGTTAACAATTCCAAAGTCTTCGAAGGCTTTAGGAGAGGAGACCTGTATATTATTGATTTCTCTACAGGACCACAACCAGCCGTGTGCTTACTTGCAAAAGCTTCAGAAGACTGGCTCGGGCATCGACGACTTGGTCATGCAGGCATGAGGAATCTGCACACGCTTGCGAAGAAGAAACATCTCATTGGCATCGATAATGTCAAATTCCTCAAGGATCACCTATGCGGAGCCTGTGAAGCTGGGAAGATGACCAAGGCCAAGCATCCAGCAAAGACTATCATGACCACCACTCGCCCGTTTGAATTGCTTCAGATGGATCTCTTTGGTCCTAATCATTATTCTGCTATCTCAAATGAAGCATCTCAATATGGCTTTGTTATTGTTGATGATTATTCTCGCTGTACGTGGGTACACCTTGTTACTTACAAACATGAAGTGCAGGAAGTCTCCAAACGATTTTCCTCGAGGGCTTCAACCAACTTTGGTGTGAAGATCAAGCACATCAGAAGTGACAATGGCATTGAGTTCAAGAATTCTGGTCTCGATGACTATCTTGATGAACTTGGTATTACTCATGAGTTATCTGCTCCCTACACTCCTCAGCAGAATGGCGTCGTGGAGCGCAAGAACAGGACTCTTGCTGAGATGGCTCACACTATGTTTGATGAATACAAAACACCTCGTCGTTTCTAGACTGAGGCAATTGATACTGCGTGCCACATCATCAACAGAGTATATCTTCACAAATTCTTCAAAAAGACTACCTATGAACTCCTCACTGATAAGAAACCCAATGTAAGTTATTTCAAAGTCTTCGGTGCTAAATGTTGGATTAGAGATCCTCATCACAACTCAAAATTTGCACCGAAAGCACATGAAGGTTTTATGCTTGGTTACGGAAAGGACTCGCACACCTACAGAGTCTTCAACAACGTTCTTCACAAAGTTGTTGAAACTGTAGATGTGCGGTTCGATGAAACTAATGGCTCGCAAAGAGAGCACCTATCTACTATGATAGATGAACCAGCACCTGAGGAAACTATCAAGTTCAAGGCTACTGAGGATGTCATTCCTACTGAAGAATCTGCTGAAGAATTCATTCCAGAACATGAAGAACGTCGAGCTAATGCACCTGAAGAAAATGCTGAAGAAAATGGTGCCGATCAAATTCTTCAACGACAACCAGCTCATCCTCGCATTGCAAAAGAAGTGCAAGTTGAAAAGATCATCAATGACATCAAAGCGCCAGGGCCTCTCACATGCTCAAAAGCTTCACATCTGTCTAACTTTTGTGGGCAGTATGCTTTTTTCTCTATTACAGAGCCCACTAAGGTAGATGAAGCATTTCTGGAACTTGAGTGGATTCAGGCCATGCAAGAGGAATTACATCAGTTCGAGCTTAACAATGTCTGGGAACTGGTCAAACGTCCAGATCCTCGCAAGCACAATATCATTGTCACAAAGTGGATCTACCACAACAAGCAAGATGAAAATGGCCTTGTGGTGAGGAATAAGGCACGGCTTGTAGCTCAAGGCTACACACAGGTTGAAGGAATTGATTTCGATGATACTTTTGCACTTGTTGCTAGACTTGAGGCTATTCGCATATTACTTGCTTATGCTAACCATCATGATATCACTCTATATCAAATGGATGTGAAAAGTGCATTCCTCAATGGTAAGCTTGAGGAAGAAGTATATGTTGCTCAACCCCCAGGTTTTGAAGATCCAAAGAATCCTAAAAAAGTCTTCAGACTCAACAAGGCCCTCTATGGCCTCAAGCAGGCCCCACGGGCTTGGTATGATACTTTGAAGGAACTCTTCATGAAGAAAGGCTTCAAACCCGGTTCACTCGATTCTACTCTTTTCACTAAATCTTATGATGGTGAATTGTTTGTGTGCCAAGTATATGTTGATGATATTATCTTTGGCTGTACTGACCAACGTTATAGTGATGAATTTTCCTATATGATGAGTGAAGAATATCAAATGTCTAGGATGGGAGAGTTGAAATTCTTATTAGGTCTTCAAATTCGTCAACAACACAATGGCATATTCATATCTCAGGAGAAATACCTCAAGGATGTACTGAGAAAATTCGGCATGCAAGATTGCAAAGGCATCAAAATTCCTATGCCCACAAATGGCCATCTGCGCACTGATGAAAATGGTATTGACTTTGATCATAAGGTATACCGCTCCATGATAGGTTCCTTATTATACTTATGTGCATCTAGGCCAGATATAATGCTTAGTGTTTGCATGTGTGCCCGATTTCAAGCTGCGCCGAAGGAATCACACCATAAGGCTGTGAAGCATATTCTTTGATATCTAGATCACACACCAACACTTGGATTATGGTAGCCCAAGGGCTCAGCTTTTGATCTTGTTGGATATTCTGACTCTGACTATGCTGGTGATCGTGTGGATCGCAAGTCAACATCTGGTACATGTCATTTCCTCGGACGATCTTTGGTCTGTTGGTCCTCAAAGAAACAGAACTGCGTATCACTATCTACTGCTGAAGCTGAGTACATTGCTGTTGGTTCTTGCTGTGCCCAATTGCTATGGATGAAGCAAACTCTCAAGGACTACGGCGTCAACATGAAGAATGTGCCTCTCTTCTGTGACAATGAGAGTGCCATCAAGATTGCTCACAACCCAGTTCAGCACTCGAAGACAAAGCACATTCAGATTCGTCATCATTTTCTTCGTGATAATGTGTTGAAGGGCGACATTTCTATTGAGCATGTGAAGACTGAAGAACAGCTAGCCGATATCTTCACAAAGCCCTTGGATGAGAAGAGATTTAGCAAGTTGCGGTGTGAGCTAAATATCCTAGAATCTTCGAATGTTCTTTGAAAAGGACACTCATCCTAACACTTATGCAAAATTGATGACTTAGATGTGCAACACATGAAGAAACGTTTTACTTCAATCAATGGAGAATAACACTCTTAGTGTGAAGAAATTAACGAAGAATTTGATTCTCAGAACCCTACGATAATTGTACGCGGTGTCTGAAATCATCATTCTTATACGGTGGGTCACGCCACCACCAAAAGTTAAAATTCCTCAAATTATTCATATTCTTCAACTTTGCATAGTCTTCACTGGTTCTGTCATTTTTCTTCATTGGCTATATATATATGAGTTTATGTCCTCTACAACATTCACCTATTGCTATTTCTTCAAGTTGGTTTTCTGCTAAGTGAATGTGATCGGACCCTTCCCCTCTATGCTATATTCAACCCAATCTTTTCACAAATTCTTCATGTGCGTTCTATTTGAAAATCATTCAAAATCTTCACTGTGTCCTTGTCAGCTGAAGAAATTGCGAACGGAACTTTAAAACCTATCTTATCGAAATTTTCGGTTTTGCCGCTCAAACCGTTCCGCATCCCACGATACACTTATCCACTCACCCACAATCTAACACGATCTCCACCTCTCACTACGTGGGTGACACATGTCATGTGAATGAGAAGGGTCAGGGGCACGTTCGTCCAATTTGTACGGGCAAGCAGTTTTTCACCGTGGCTATAAATACCCCTCCTTCCCTTCCTCACTTCTTTTACTCCGCTCGACCTCTCTCTCCAGCTCGAGCTTCTCAAACCCTAGCGCCGCCACTACTTCATCGCTGGCGGTGAGGAAGAGCTTCACTGCCTCGACCTCGTCGCCGACGTCCTCGCGCCGACCACGGACATCTTCACTCCGCCGCCGCCGTAGCCGTCTTCCTCCGCCAAGTTAGGGCATGGAAGATCTGCACAGACGAACTTCACATCTCCTCACTCCAATTCGTCGTGTTCTTCGTCAAGGGTAAATAAAAGTTACTTTTACTGCCCTCATTGATTCGAATGATTATCTACAAAATCTTCAAACGTGTTTTTATTCATATCTTCACACACTGAACACCTCACAATGTCATATGTTCTTGATTCGTTTCTCTAAGCATCATCTTTCTTCAAGATTCCTCAATTGTGTGGATCTTCGATCTATACAACTCTGGAACCTAAGACAAAGAACGCTTAGTGAAAATCTTCAAGACTCATTTGGTCAAATTCCTCAAACTTGTTCATTTTGAAAAACCTTCTGAGAACGCATATGACCTCTCCAAATTCCTCGCAACTATACTCTGTTCACAGGTACACATGTCAGCTGCCGAATCACTAGGTTCTCATCAACTTAACTCATTTGCAGCGTTCCTCGCAAAAAAGTTGCATACTTCTTTAGAGAATTCGATTGTTCAAATTCCTCAACTGAAGAAAATGGCTGATGGTAAAAGGCCACAAAAGGGAGGAAAGAGGCCTGTGGTAAATACAGCGTTTGAGATCCCTGATGACATATGTGCTGGGTACTGCACACCTACCGAGGAAACCAAGAATGAGCGCAAAGTATGCATTCATAAGATAGAGAGGAGATGGACAAGAGAATGGAGGGAGTACAGATATGTCACCGCTAAGTACATGAAGAAATTCGCACTCAATCCTCCATGCCCAAGAGCTCCATTGGCACCTGGCCAAATAGCAAATCCCACCAGCCTCAAGCGCGGTGAGGACTATCCTGCTGAATGGGCCAAGTGCCAAGGCAAGTTGGCTAAGAAAGCCAAAGAAGCAGTGGGGAAATTCAATGAAGACTCTGCTGCTGCTGCTGCCTCTGCTAAGGTCCTTGCTGTCAAGCCAAAGAAGGATATGTCAAAGAAGCCTGCGCGCAAGCCAAGTGCTTCCTCAGCAATGCCCTCACGGCCAGAATCATGAAAGCCCTCACGGCCAATTCCTCATGCTGCTCCTATTCCTCCAAAGTCCTCAGCTCCTCCGCCAAAGCCTTCAGCTGTTCCGACCAAATCCTCAGCACCTGTGCATCTCGCTTCGTGCCAAAGGACTGCCGGCATCTCCATTGCCTCAGGTGTCTCAGCTAGTTCCTCAGCTGCACCAAGTTCCTCAGCTGGCCCCTCACTGCTCAAGACAAAGGCCACTGCTGGACGAGGTCCATGCCCCAGTCCTCAAAACAAGCAAGTCGCTTTCCAAGTGCCGTCTGATGAAGACGAAGCTGATGATGATGAACTTGCAGAAATCATCAGAGACAGGCAAGTCAGGGCCGCTAGAGCCAAAGGATCAGAGGTTTCACTGCTTTTGGATCCCAAGCTGATCCTCGACTACATTGATGATTGGCACAAGGACCCCAACACTCCCTTGCCTGACTTCAAGCTGACTCCTGGCCAAAGTCACATGCTGACCCACTTCATTCAAGAAGAAAAGTGGAAATTTGAGAGGGCCAGGCAGATCAAGAAAGCGCAGTACAAGAAAGAGCGCTATCTGAAGAAAAACGTTGTCTCTATGACAACTGAAGAACTTGTCACTACTCAGACTGAGATTAAGAAACTCAGTGATGACTTTGAAGCATATCGCGCTGATTGGCTTGGAGCCAAGGTTCGTTTTGTGAAACTTGCGGATAACTTCACTTCGAATGTTGCAGCCCCAACACAACAGGAAATTCCTCAGGCTGAAGCATCTGCTCAGCGTACTGAAGAAAATGCCAGCACCGCTGATGACAATGAGGCGGCTGAAGATAATGTGAGTTCCAGGGCTGATGACTGCATTCTAGCCACTGAAGAAATTGCCAGGGCACCGCCTGAAGAAACTGAAGAACTCAGGGCAATTGCATCAGTTGTGCCTGAAGAAAATCAACCAGATTCCTTAGCTGCTCCTGCACCAACTTCAACTCCAATCCTTCCGTCTGCATCGGATGTGAAGAAGACCAAGGCTGCAGAGCGTGCTGCAGTGAAGGAAATGAAAGCATCAGCTGCTTCAGATTCTTCAGCTCCAAAGAAAATGAAGCCTATGACAAGTTCATTTGCAAATCCGATTGATGCTGTTCCCATCTCAACCAGGCCACCAAAGGACCTCGTTCCCTTTGATTTAGAATATGTGATCCCCATCGGATCTGATGACGAAACTCCTTCTGCTGCTTCATCTGAACCAATCGATGAAGAAATTGAAGTGGATGATATCCCTTCAACACCTATCATCTCCTCGCCTATGCCTCAGTTCACAGCTGAAGAGGCTGGCATTGATGAAATGGAAGATGAAGATGTGGACATTGGCTACTCCACACCCGTAATCAGTGATGAATTCTGGGAAAGTCAGCATCCAAACTCTCCAATGTTCACCCCTCTACAGCAAATTCCTCAGTCCCCCACACAAACTGTTCACATGGGCTCTGAAGAAACTCATCCCACTACATCTGTCCATGAGGAAATTCCAGCCACTAGCGCTGAAGAAACTGTTACTGCTGAACAACCAACGACGCAGACTGCCACTAAGGAGGAACCAGAAATTCCTCAGCCTGAAGAACCTGCGATTGAGATTCCTGAGGTCGTGATGCAACTCACTGACACTCCTCTGCCAAAGCCAAAGGACCATTCTCACGCAAGCAAAAGTTCAAGGTGGATGATTTCTTCGGCGAGCACGTATTCTTCGAAGATTACAACCCATATGACTCTGCTCGCATTAGGAAGAGGCGTTTCTGGACTGCTAGTCAAGCCAATTTCTATTCCTCAGTGTTGTTCAACAAGGAGAAGATTTTCTACCATGAGCATATTCATCACGTGGATATGTAATCTCTGCCGTGCTTCGCACCAGTCCTCAGTGTTCTTCACGACGCTGGGCTGCTCAACTTTTTCTCTGACATCTGCGATTGGAATGAAGAACTGATTCTTCAATTCTATGCAACGCTGCACATCACCGGAGATGCTGAAGATGTGAATTCATGGGTGCTGGACTGGATGTCTGAAAACACTCACTACACTGCACCAGCCTCTGAATTCCTTCGTGCTTTACCACTCAGTCCTCCCCTTGAAGAAGCTCGCTGCATCTACAGTGAACCTGAGCTCACACATCATTACATGCAGGTGCTGATGAAACCTTTGAAGCCAGGTCAAGCACCAAGAACCAAATTCCTCGTGAAGGAATTGTTGTACGTGCCCAAAACTGTCTATCGTATCCTTACGAGGACAATCAGTACTATCAAAGGCCACGACTCACCTGATGAGGAAATTGTTGGCATCATGAAGAATCTGGTATTCAACATCATTCATGGCATTCCTGTCAATTATCACGATTTCTTCATGAGGACTATGGCCAATGTTGCACTATCTCCGTTTGAGCTAAAGCCTTATGCACCTTGGATCATGAGATTCCCCATGACAAGGTCTTCACTCAACTACAAAGCTGATTTCCATAATCATCTCAGCTACTTGCCCCCAATTGAAGTCCTCAAGCAGACATATTCCTCAGTTGATGGAAAGGGCAAGGCACCAGCTGTAATTGATGAAGGCATTCGTCCATTGGATGGTCAGTTTTGCAAAGCTGCATCTTATTCCACCAATGATGACTCTGCCACACATGACTCTTGTTGGGTTTCGTAGTAATTTCAAAAAATTTCCTACGCACACGCAAGATCATGTGATGCATAGCAACGAGGGGGAGAGTGTTGTCTACGCACCCAACGCAGACCGACTGCGGAAGCGATGACACGACGTAGAGGAAGTAGTCGTACGTCTTCACGATCCAACCGATCAAGCACCGAAACTACGGCGCCTCCAAGTTCGAGCACACGTTCAGCTCGATGAAGATCCCCGGACTCCGATCCAGCAAAGTGTCGGGGAAGAGTTCCGTCAGCACGACGGCGTGGTGACGATCTTGATGTACTACAGCAGCAGGGCTTCGCCTAAACTCCGCTACAGTATTATCGAGGTATATGGTGGCAGGGGGCACCGCACACGGCTAAGGAATAGATCTCAAGGATCAACTTGTGTGTCTAGAGGTGTCCCCTGCCTCCGTATATAAAGGAGTAGAGGGGGGAGGCTGGCCGGCCAAGGAGGGAGGTGCAGGAGGAGTCCTACTCCTTCCGGGAGTAGGACTCCCCTCCAATCCTATTCCAACTAGGATTCCCCAAAGGGGAAAAGAGGGAGAGGGGGGCCGGCCACCTTCTCCTAGTCCTAATAGGACTAGGGGAGGGGGAAGTGGCGCAGCCACCTTGGGCTGCCCCTTTCTCCTTTCCACTAAGGCCCATGAAGGCCCATATGGCTCCCGGGGGGTTCCGGTAACCTCCCGGTAAGCCGGTAAAATCCAGATTTCACCCGGAACACTTCCGATGTCCAAACATAGGCTTCCAATATATCAATCTTTACGTCTCGACCATTTAGAGACTCCTCGTCATGTACGTGATCACATCCGGGACTCCGAACAACCTTCGGTACATCAAAATGCATAAACTCATAATGAAACTGTCATCGTAACCTTAAGCGTGCGGACCCTACGGGTTCGAGAACAATGTAGACATGACTGAGACATGTCTCCGGTCAATAACCAATAGCGAGACCTGGATGCCCTTATTGGCTCCTACATATTCTACGAAGATCTTTATCGGTCAGACCGCATAACAACATACGTTGTTCCCTTTGTCATCGGTATGTTACTTGCCCGAGATTCGATCGTCGGTATCCAATACCTAGTTCAATCTCGTTACCGGCAAGTCTCTTTATCCGTAATACATCATCTCACAACTAACATATTAGTTGTAATGCTTGCAAGGCTTATGTGATGTGTATTACCGAGAGGGCCCAGAGATACCTCTCCGACAATCGGAGTGACAAATCCTAATCTCGAAATACGCCAACCCAACATCTACCTTTGGAGACACCTGTAATGCTCCTTTATAATCACCTAGTTACGTTGTGACGTTTGGTAGCACCCAAAGTGTTCCTCCAGCAAACGGGAGTTGCATAATCTCATAGTCATAGGAACATGTATAAGTCATGAAGAAAAGCAATAGCAACATACTAAACGATCGGGTGCTAAGCTAATGGAATGGGTCATGTCAATCAGATCATTCAACTAATGATGTGACCTCGTTAATCAAATAACAACTCTTTGTCTATGGTTAGGAAACATAACCATCTTTGATTAACGAGCTAGTCAAGTAGAGGCATACTAGTGACACTTTGTTTGTCTATGTATTCACACATGTATTATGTTTCCGGTTAATATAATTCTAGCATGAATAATAAACATTTATCATGATTATAAGGAAATAAATAATAACTTTATTATTGCCTCTAGGGCATATTTCCTTCAGTCTCCCACTTGCACTAGAGTCAATAATCTAGATTACACTGTAATGATTCTAACACCCATGGAGCCTTGGTGCTGATCATGTTTTGCTCGTGGAAGAGGCTTAGTCAACGGGTCTGCAACATTCAGATCCGTATGTATCTTGCAAATCTCTATGTCTCCCACCTGGACTAGATCCCGGATGGAATTGAAGCGTCTCTTGATGTGTTTGGTCCTTTTGTGAAATCTGGATTCCTTTGCCAAGGCAATTGCACCAGTATTGTCACAAAAGATTTTCATTGGACCCGATGCACTAGGTATGACACCTAGATCGGATATGAACTCCTTCATCCAGACTCCTTCGTTCGCTGCTTCCGAAGCAGCTATGTACTCCGCTTCACATGTAGATCCCGCTACGACGCTTTGTTTAGAACTGCACCAACTGACAGCTCCACCATTTAATGTAAACACGTATCCGGTTTGCGATTTAGAATCGTCCGGATTAGTGTCAAAGCTTGCATCAACGTAACCTTTTACGGTGAGCTCTTTGTCACCTCCATATACGAGAAACATATCCTTAGTCTTTTTTAGGTATTTCAGGATGTTCTTGACCGCTGTCCAGTGATCCACTCCTGGATTACTTTGGTACCTCCCTCGTAAACTTATAGCAAGGCACACATCAGGTCTGGTACACAGCATTGCATACATGATAGATCCTATGGCTGATGCATAGGGAACATCTTTCATATTCTCTCTATCTTCTGCAGTGGTCGGGCATTGAGTCTTACTCAACTTCACACCTTGCAACACAGGCAAGAATCCTTTCTTTGCTTGATCCATTTTGAATTTCTTCAAAATCTTGTCAAGGTATGTGCTTTGTGAAAGTCCAATTAAGCGTCTTGATCTATCTCTATAGATCTTAATGCCTAATATGTAAGCAGCTTCACCGAGGTCTTTCATTGAAAAACTTTTATTCAAGTATCCTTTTATGCTATCCAGAAATTCTATATCATTTCCAATCAGCAATATGTCATCCACATATAATATTAGAAATGCTACAGAGCTCCCACTCACTTTCTTGTAAATACAGGCTTCTCTAAAAGTCTGTATAAAACCAAATGCTTTGATCACACTATCAAAGCGTTTATTCCAACTCCAAGAGGCTTGCACCAGTCCATAAATGGATCGCTGGAGCTTGCACACTTTGTTATCTCCCTTTGGATCGGCAAAACCTTCCGGTTGCATCATATACAACTCTTCTTCCAGAAATCCATTCAGGAATGCAGTTTTGACATCCATCTGCCAAATTTCATAATCATAAAATGCGGCAATCGCTAACATGATTCGGACGGACTTAAGCATCGCTACGGGTGAGAAGGTCTCATCGTAGTCAATCCCTTGAACTTGTCGAAAACCTTTTGCGACAAGTCGAGCTTTGTACACAGTAACATTACCATCAGCGTCAGTCTTCTTCTTAAAGATCCATTTATTCTCAATTGCTTGCCGATCATCAGGCAAGTCAACCAAAGTCCATACTTTGTTCTCATAGATGGATCCCATCTCAGATTTCATGGCTTCAAGCCACTTTGCGGAATCTGGGCTCACCATCGCTTCTTCATAGTTCGTAGGTTCATCATGATCTAGTAGCATGACTTCCAGAACTGGATTACCGTACCACTCTGGTGCGGATCTTACTCTGCTTGATCTACGAGGTTCAGTAGTATCTTGTTTTGAAGTTTCATGATCATTATCATTAGCTTCCTCACTTATTGGTGTAGGTGTCGCAGAAATAGTTTTCTGTGATGTACTACTTTCCAACAAGGGAGCAGGTACAGTTACCTCGTCAAGTTCTACTTTTCTCCCACTCACTTCTTTCGAGAGAAACTCCTTCTCAATAAAGTTTCCGAATTTAGCAACAAAAGTCTTGCCTTCGGATCTGTGATAGAAGGTGTATCCAATAGTTTCTTTTGGATATCCTATGAAGACACATTTCTCCGATTTGGGTTCAAGCTTTTGAAGTTTCTTCACATAAGCATCGCAGCCCCAAACTTTCAGAAACGACAACTTTGGTTTCTTGCCAAACCATAGTTCATAAGGCGTCGTCTCAATGGATTTTTATGGTGCCCTGTTTAACGTGAATGCGGCCGTCTCTAGAGCGTATCCCCAAAATGATAGCAGTAAATCAGTAAGAGACATCATAGATCGCACCATATCTAGTAAAGTACGATTACGACGTTCGGACACACCATTACGCTGTGGTGTTCCGGGTGGCGTGAGTTGCGAAACTATTCCACAGTTTTTCAAATGTACACCAAAATCATAACTCAAATATTCTCCTCCACGATCAGATCGTAGAAACTTTATTTTCTTGTTATGATGATTTTCAACTTCACTCTGAAATTCTTTGAACTTTTCAAATGTTTCAGACTTATGTTTCATTAAGTAGATATATCCATATCTGCTTAAATCATCTGTGAAGGTGAGAAAATAACGATATCCGCCACGAGCCTCAATATTCATCGGACCACATACATCGGTATGTATGATTTCCAACAAATCTGTTGCTCTCTCCATAGTACCGGAGAACGGTGTTTTAGTCATCTTGCCCATGAGGCACGGTTCGCAAGTACCAAGTGATTCATAATCAAGTGGTTCCAAAAGTCCATCAGTATGGAGTTTCTTCATGCGCTTTACACCGATATGACCTAAACGACAGTGCCACAAATAAGTTGCACTTTCATTATCAACTCTGCATCTTTTGGCTTCAACATTATGAATATGTGTATTACTACTATTGAGATTCAATAAAAATAGACCACTCTTCAAGGGTGCATGACCATAAAAGATATTACTCATATAAATAGAACAACCATTATTCTATGATTTAAATGAATAACCGTCTCGCATTAAACAAGATCCAGATATAATGTTCATGCTCAACGCTGGCACCAAATAACAATTATTTAGGTCTAATATTAATCCCGAAGGTAGATGTAAAGGTAGCGTGCCGACCGCGATCACATCGACTTTGGAACCGTTTCCCACGCGCATCGTCACCTCGTCCTTAGCCAATCTTCGCTTAATCCGTAGCCCCTGTTTCGAGTTGCAAATATTAGCAACAGAACCAGTATCAAATACCCAGGTGCTACTGCGATCATTAGTAAGGTACACATCAATAACATGTATATCACATATACCTTTGTTCACCTTGCCATCCTTCTTATCCGCCAAATACTTGGGGCAGTTCCGCTTCCAGTGACCAGTCTGCTTGCAGTAGAAGCACTCAGTTTCAGGCTTAGGTCCAGACTTGGGTTTCTTCTCTTGAGCAGCAACTTGCTTGCCGTTCTTCTTGAATTTCACCTTCTTCTTCCCTTTGCCCTTTTTCTTGAAACTAGTGGTTTTGTTAACCATCAACACTTGATGCTCCTTTTTGATTTCTACCTCCGCAGCTTTCAGCATTGCGAAGAGCTCGGTAATAGTCTTGTTCATCCCTTGCATATTATAGTTCATCACGAAGCTCTTGTAGCTTGGTGGCAGTGATTGGAGAATTCTGTCAATGACGCAATCATCTGGAAGATTAACTCCCAATTGAATCAAGTGATTATTATACCCAGACATTTTGAGTATATGCTCACTGACAGAACTGTTCTCCTCCATCTTGCAGCTATAGAACTTATTGGAGACTTCATATCTCTCAATCCGGGCATTTGCTTGAAATATCAACTTCAACTCCTGGAACATCTCATATGCTCCATGACGTTCAAAATGTCGTTGAAGTCCCGATTCTAAGCCGTAAAGAATGGCACACTGAACTATCGAGTAGTCATCAGCTTTGCTCTGCCAGACGTTCATAACATCTGGTGTTGCTCCAGCAGCAGGCCTGGCACCCATCGGTGCTTCCAGGACGTAATTCTTCTGTGCAGCAATGAGGATAATCCTCAAGTTACGGACCCAGTCCGTGTAATTGCTACCATCATCTTTCAACTTTGCTTTCTCAAGGAACGCATTAAAATTCAACGGAACAACAGCACGAGCCATCTATCTACAATCAACATAAACAAGCAAGATACTATCAAGTACTAAGTTCATGATAAATTTAAGTTCAACTAATCATATTACTGAAGAACTCCCACTTAGATAGACATCCCTCTAATCCTCTAAGTGATCACGTGATCCGAATCAACTAAACCATGTCCGATCGTCACGTGAGATGGAGTAGTTTCATCGGTGAACATCATTATGTTGATCATATCTACTATATGATTCACGCTCGACCTTTCGGTCTCCGTGTTCCGAGGCCATATCTGTATATGCTTGGCTCGTCAAGTATAACCTGAGTATTCCGCGTGTGCTACTGTTTTGCACCCGTTGTATTTGAACGTAGAGCCTATCACACCCGATCATCACGTGGTGTCTCAGCACGAAGAACTTTCGCAACGGTGCATACTCAGGGAGAACACTTCTTGATAATTTAGTGAGAGATCATCTTATAATGCTACCGTCAATCAAAGCAAGATAAGATGCATAAAAAGATAAACATCACATGCAATCAATATAAGTGATATGATATGGCCATCATCATCTTGTGCTTGTGATCTCCATCTCCGGAGCACCGTCATGATCACCATCGTTACCGGCGTGACACCTTGATCTCCATCGTAGCATCGTTGTCGTCTCGCCAATCTTATGCTTCCACGACTATCACTACCGTTTAGTAATAAAGTAAAGCATTACATCGCGATTGCATTGCATACAATAAAGCGACAACCATATGGCTCCTGCCAGTTGCCGATAACTCGGTTACAAAACATGATCATCTCATACAATAAAATTCAGCATCATGCTTTGACCATATCACATCACAACATGCCCTGCAAAAACAAGTTAGACGTCCTCTACTTTGTTGTTGCAAGTTTTACGTGGCTGCTACGGGCTTAAGTAAGAACCAGTCTCACCTACGCATCAAAACCACAACGATAGTTTGTCAAATAGACTCCGTTTTAACCTTCGCAAGGACCGGGCGTAGCCATACTTGGTTCAACTAAAGTTGGAGAGACAGTCGCCCGCAAGCCATCTCTGTGCAAAGCACGTCGCGGGAACCGGTCTCGCGTAAGCGTACGCGTAAGATTGGTCCGGGTCGTCTCGTCCAACAATACCGCCGAACCAAAGTATGACATGCTGGTAGGCAGTATGACTTGTATCGTCCACAACTCACTTGTGTTCTACTCGTGCATATAACATCAACATAAATAACCTAGGCTCGGATGCCACTGTTGGGTTTCATAGTAATTTCAAAAAATTTCCTACGCACACGCAAGATCATGTGATGCATAGCAACGAGGGGGAGAGTGTTGTCTACGCACCCAACGCAGACCGACTGCGGAAGCGATGACACGACGTAGAGGAAGTAGTCGTACGTCTTCACGATCCAACCGATCAAGCACCGAAACTACGGCAGCTCCAAGTTCGAGCACACGTTCAGCTCGATGACGATCCCCGGACTCCGATCCAGCAAAGTGTCGGGGAAGAGTTCCGTCAGCACGACGGCGTGGTGACGATCTTGATGTACTACAGCAGCAGGGCTTCGCCTAAACTCCGCTACAGTATTATCGAGGTATACGGTGGTAGGGGGCACCGCACACGGCTAAGGAATAGATCTCAAGGATCAACTTGTGTGTCTAGAGGTGTCCCCTGCCTCCGTATATAAAGGAGTAGAGGGGGGGAGGCTGGCCGGCCAAGGAGGGAGGCGCAGGAGGAGTCCTACTGCTTCCGGGAGTAGGACTCCCCTCCAATCCTATTCCAACTAGGATTCCCCAAAGGGGAAAAGAGGGAGAGGGGGGCTGGCCACCTTCTCCTAGTACTAATAGGACTAGGGGAGGGGGAAGTGGCGCAGCCACCTTGGGCTGCCCCTTTCTCCTTTCCACTAAGGCCCATGAAGGCCCATATGGCTCCCGGGGGGTTCCGGTAACCTCCCGGTAACCCGGTAAAATCCAGATTTCACCCGGAACACTTCCGATGTCCAAACATAGGCTTCCAATATATCAATCTTTACGTCTCGACCATTTCGAGACTCCTCGTCATGTTCGTGATCACATCCGGTACTCCGAACAACCTTCGGTACATCAAAATGCATAAACTCATAATGAAACTGTCATCGTAACCTTAAGCGTGCGGACCCTACGGGTTCGAGAACAATGTAGACATGACCGAGACATGTCTCCGGTCAATAACCAATAGCGGGACCTGGATGCCCATATTGGCTCCTACATATTCTACGAAGATCTTTATCGGTCAGACCACATAACAACATACGTTGTTCCCTTTGTCATCGGTATGTTACTGGCCCGAGATTCGATCGTCGGTATCCAATACCTAGTTCAATCTCGTTACCGGCAAGTCTCTTTACTCGTTACGTAATACATCATCTCACAACTAACATATTAGTTGTAATGCTTGCAAGGCTTATGTGATGTGTATTACCGAGAGGGCCCAGAGATACCTCTCCGACAATCGGAGTGACAAATCCTAATCTCGAAATACGCCAACCCAACATCTACCTTTGGAGACACCTGTAATGCTCCTTTATAATCACCTAGTTACGTTGTGACGTTTGGTAGCACCCAAAGTGTTCCTCCGGCAAACGGGAGTTGCATAATCTCATAGTCATAGGAACATGTATAAGTCATGAAGAAAAGCAATAGCAACATACTAAACGATCGGGTGCTAAGCTAATGGAATGGGTCATGTCAATCAGATCATTCAACTAATGATGTGACCTCGTTAATCAAATAACAACTCTTTGTCTATGGTTAGGAAACATAACCATCTTTGATTAACGAGCTAGTCAAGTAGAGGCATACTAGTGACACTTTGTTTGTCTATGTATTCACACATGTATTATGTTTCCGGTTAATACAATTCTAGCATGAATAATAAACATTTATCATGATTATAAGGAAATAAATAATAACTTTATTATTGCCTCTAGGGTATATTTCCTTCAACTCTGCCAATGCACCCAAGTCCACTCCTCAAGCCACTGCTTCGCGCGTGATGATTGACCGTGAGCTTCTGCTTAGTCTTCACCAGAAGGTGGATCAAAATCACAAATGGGTTAAGCGTCAGTTTGGTTCACTTCTTCACAACATGACTGCCACACACAATGCAGTGAAGAAAAACCACTACTACCTCCATCAAGTCTTCGGTCGCACCTGGGTAATCCTGTCACATCTATATGGTGAAGAAGATCTAAAGTACATGGGTCTTAATGAAGATTTTGACTGGTCTGCACCTCCACCTAAGAAATTCAAGAAGGTCAAGGTTCCTTCTCTGGTGGCTAGCTCATATTCTTCATCGCGCGACACTGATGAACATGAAGATTTGGATGACACTGCGGCAGGCCCTACATCAACCAACGACCCCAACAACGCTGGCGCTCCTTCATCAACATTATTATCTTCAGGGGTGTTAGTCCTCATTTTTGATCCTTTTGGTCATTCGATGACAAAGGGGGAGAAATATGAGTTAGTCTTCAAGCAGGTCTACTATATGGGCATTTTTTTTGCTAAGTTACAACTCCCGTTCTTCTGAAACTTTATTGGATCGAGTTGTAATCTTAAACCCGATGGTGCTCTGATACTTTTGATGCACTGTGCTCTGATACTCTTGATGCACTATTCTGCATGCTTATTCCTCGTTAATATTATTGCACGCATGCTGAATTTCATCAGGCACCATATTTCATCATGCATTTCAAATTCTTCATATTATATGTTAAATGCATGTATGAATTACAAGATATAGGGGGAGATCTCCATGATTCAACTCTTCAAGTGTGCATTGCTTCAAAAGCAAATTCCTCACTATGCACATCTTTAGGGGAGTTCTTCTATATCTTGCAATCAAACTCCTCAATATCAGTATTTACACTTCATATGTTTATCCCCGTTGAAAACTTAACCTATATTGTCATCAATCACCAAAAAGGGGGAGATTGTAAGTGCATCTAGTGCCTCTTAGTGATTTTGGTGTATTGAAGACTTATAGGTTAAGGGACTAATGCGTGTGTGAGTGTACACAGGTCTATAAGTCTATGAGGAGTTTGATATTTACAGGAAAAGTCGGCCCCTAAAAATGAATATCTTCGACTGAAGATCTTGGTATTTCTGAAGACTTTCATGAAGACTTTGAAAGTGAAGAAATTGGTGTGTCCGTGAAGACTTGATATTCATGCGAGAAATATGAAGCTTGAAGACTTTCGTGTTCATAGTTTTGTTTTTCTCTTTCTTGAGTCATAGGAAACACCGTACTGTTAAAGGGGGTCGAGGAAATAGTAAGGAAAAATTTCCATGTGATGCTCAACTCAAAATCCTACACCTACCAATCCCTTCGAGTGAAGCCATTGGAAATCTCATACAGTTTAGTCAATTTCTTCAGTGACAGAGACAAAGTTCTTCTGGTCTCTGAGGAATTTGTCCTGACTGAGGAGTTAGGAATTCGCCAGTGCGGATTGCCTACACAGTGAGGAACATGATAGCCCTGAGGATTTTGCTACTCAAAATTCCGACCGTTGCTGTGCTATGCGCCAGCTGTCCCAAAATATCTATCCACCTAACAGTCATATCATTGAAGGGCATTTATGTCTTATCATGTCGGGCTACTCCCTAGGCTATAAATAGCTGCCCCCTACAACCACTAGCTGGTTGGCTGCTCTGAGAGAAACTGACACTTGTCATTTGAGAGCGACCCATCTTCCGAGGACTTCGAGCGAAAATCATCAAGTGAGGAAAAACCAAAAACCCAAAACCCAAACACCTACAAACCCCAAGTGATTCAGCATCACTGAAGAGATTGATCCTGAGTGGATCCGACGCTTGTTACCTTTGAAGACTGTGCTTCTTCTAGACGGTTAGGCGTCATGGTCTAGAGCATCCAAGAGGAATTGTGGATCGCCGAGTGACCAAGTTTGTGAAGGTTTGGAAGTCGCCTGAAGACTTACCGCGAGTGATTGGACGAGGTCTGTGTGACCTTAGTTCAAGGAGAATACGGTGAGCGCTGGGTGTCTTCGACTAAGTGTCCTTAACTGGGTGTCCGGGACTGTGTGTCCTCGAGTTTAAATACTCAACCGCTCCAACCAGACGTACAACTGAGACAACAGTTGGAACTGGTCTACCAAATCATTGTCTTCACCGAGCTTACTGGTTCTATTTCCTCAACTCTTTCATTTCCTCATACCTGTGTTGTGTGTTTGTTCATATCTGTGTTTGAAGACTTTGACTGAAGAATTTCTCAATTTCCTCAGTTCAATTTCTTCAGTCTGTTTGTCTTCATCCTGTGTTATCCTGTGATTACGCTTTCTGTACTATGTGCCTGTCTTCATTTCATCATGATGACTATGCTTGTATTCTGTTATGTTTACCTTTGAGTACTTATTCCGCTGCTAGTAGTTCTTCGCTAAGGAATTTCCTCACCGGCAAATTCCTCAGTGAAGAATTTCATAAAAATCGCCTATTCACCCCCCTCTAGTCGATATAACGCACTTTCATCTTCGAACATCTCATATGCTCCGTGTCGCTCAAAACACTTTTGGAGCCGCGGTTCTAAGCTGTAAAGCATGCCGCACTGAACGAGGGAGTAATCATCAGCACGTGACTGCCAAGCGTTCATAACGTCTTGGTTCTCTGGGATGGGTGCGTCACCTAGCGGTGCTTCTAGGAAATAATCTTTCTTGGCAGCTATGAGGATGATCCTCAGGTTCCGGACCTAGTCCGTATAGTTGCTGCCATCATCTTTTAGCTTGGTTTTCTCTAGGAACGTGTTGAAGTTTAGGGCAACATTAGCGTGGGCCATTTGATCTACAAGACATAGTGTAAAGATTTTGGACTAAGTTCATGATAATTAAGTTCATCTAATCAAATTATTCAATGAACTCCCACTCAGATAGACATCCCTCTAGTCATCTAAGTGAAAAATGATTCGAGTCAACTAGGCCGTGACCGATAATAACGTGAGACGGACTAGTCAACATCGGTGAACATCTTCATGTTGATCATATCTTCTATACGACTCATGCTCGACCTTTCGGTCTTCCGTGTTCCAAGGCCATGTCTGTACATGCTAGGCTCGTCAAGTCAACCTAAGTGTATTGCGTGTGTAAATCTGGCTTACACCCGTTGTATTCAAATGTTATAATCTATCACACCCGATCATCACGTGGTGCTTCGAAACAATGAACCTTCGCAACGGTGCACAGTTAGGGGGAACACTTTCTTGAAATTATCACAAGGGATCATCTTATTTAAGCTACCATTGTTCTAAGCAAATAAGATGTAAAACATGATAAACATCACATGCAATCAAATAGTGACATGATATGGCCAATATCATTTGCTCCTTTTGATCTCCATCTTCGGGCCTTCATGATCATCGTTGTCACCGGCATGACACCATGATCTACATCATCGTGTCTTCTTGAAGTTGTCTCATCATCTATTACTTCTACTACTATAGCTAACGCTTTAGCAATAAAGTAAAGTAATTACATGACGTTTATGTTGACACGCAGGTCATAAATAAATTAAGACAACTCCTATGGCTCCTGCCGGTTGTCATACTCATCGACATGCAAGTCGTGATTCCTATTACAAGAACATGATCAATCTCATACATCACATATATCATTCATCACATCCTTTTGGCCATATCACATCACACGACACATGCTGCAAAAACAAGTTAGACGTCCTCTAATTGTTGTTGCAAGTTTTTACGTGGCTGCTACAGGTTTCTAGCAAGAACGTTTCTTACCTACGCCAAAACCACAACGTGATATGCCAATTTCTATTTACCCTTCATAAGGACCCTTTTCATCGAATCCGATCCGACTAAAGTGGGAGAGATAGACACCCGCCAGCCACCTTATGCAACTAGTGCATGTCAATCGGTGGAACCAGTCTCACATAAGCGTACGTGTAAGGTCGGTCTGGGCCGCTTCATCCCATGATGCCACCGAATCAAGATAAGACTAGTAACGGCAAGTAAATTGACAATATCGATGCCCACAACTGCTTTGTGTTCTACTCGTGCATAGAAACTACGCATAGACCTATATCATGATGCCACTATTGGGGAACGTAGCAGAATTTTAAAATTTTCTATGCATCACCAAGATCAATCTATGGAGTCATCTAGCAACGAGGGTGAGGGGAGTGTATCTACATACCCTTGTAGATCGCGCGCGGAAGCGTTCAAGAGAACAGGGTTGATGGAGTCGTACTCGTCGTGATCCAAATCACCGATGACCTAGTGTCGAACGGATGGCACCTCCGCATTCAACACATGTACGGTTGGGAAGACGTCTCCTCCAACTTGATCCAGCAAGGGGGAAGGAGAGGTTGATGAAGATCCAGCAGCACGACGGCGTGGTGGTGGAAACTATGGCGATCTCGGCAGGGCTTCGCCGAGCACTGCGAGAAGGAGAGGTGTCACGGGAGGGAGAGGGAGGCGCCAGGGGTTAGGGTGCGGTTGCCCTCCCTCCCCCCCCCCCCAATTTATAGGACCCCTAGGGGGGCGCCGACCCTAGGAGATGCCATCTCCACGGGGGGCAGCGGCCAAGGGGGGTGGAGTGCCCCCCAAACCAAGTGGGGTGTCCCCACCCCTAGGGTTTCCAACCTAGGCGCAAGGGAGGCCCATGGGGGCGCACCAGCCCATCTGTGGCTGGTTCCCCTCCCACTTCAGCCCATGGGGCCCTCCGGGATAGGTGGGCCCACCCGGTGGACCCCCGGGACCCTTCCGGTGGTCCCGGTACAATACCGATTACCCCGGACCATTCCGGTACAATACTTGACTTCCTATATATAAATCTTCACCTCCGGACCATTCCGGAACTCCTCGTGATGTCCGGGATCTCATCCGGGACCCCGAACAACTTTTGGGTTACCGTATACTAATATCTCAACAAACCTAGCGTCACCGAACCTTAAGTGTGTAGACCCTACGGGTTCGGGAGACACGCAGATATGACCGAGACGACTCTCCGGTCAATAATCAACAGCAGGATCTGGATACCCATGTTGGCTCCCACATGCTCCTCGATGATCTCTTCGGATGAACCACGATGTCGAGGATTCGATCAATCCCGTATACAATTCCCTTTGTCAATCGGTACGTTACTTGCCCGAGACCCGATCGTCGGTATCCCAATACCTCGTTCAATCTCGTTACCGGCAAGTCACTTTACTCGTACCGTAATGCATGATCCCGTGAACAACCACTTGGTGACATTGAGCTCATTATGATGATGCATTACCGAGTGGGCCCAGAGATACCTCTCCATCATACGGAGTGACAAATCCCAGTCTCGATTCGTGCCAACCCAATAGACACTTTCGGAGATACCCGCAGTGTACCTTTATAGTCACCCAGTTACGTTGTGACGTTTGGCACACCCAAAGCACTCCTACGGTATTCGGGAGTTGCACAATCTCATGGTCTAAGGAAATGATACTTGACATTCGGAAAAGCTATAGCAAACGAACTACACGATCTTTGAGCTATGCTTAGGATTGGGTCTTGTCCATCACATCATTCTCCTAATGATGTGATCCCGTTATCAATGACATCCAATGTCGAAACCATGACTATCTTTTGATCAACGAGCTAGTCAACTAGAGGCTCACTAGGGACGTGTTGTGGTCTATGTATTCACACATGTATTACGATTTCTGGATAACACAATTATAGCATGAATAATAGACAATTATCATGAACAAAGAAATATAATAATAACCATTTTATTATTGCCTCTAGGGCATATTTCCAACAGAACGTGTGTCTTGCATCGTGTGCTGTGTGCATGCAGGCGTGCGAGTGTTGCGTGCGTGCAAGGGTACGTTTCAGTGTTGCATGCATGGGTGCGTACGTGCGTGTGTTCGTGAGTGCATGTGTACGTGTCAGTGTTGCACGCCAGTATGCGTGCATGTGTACGTGTCAGTGTTGCACGCCTACATGCGTGCGTGTCTTGCGTTCGTGTCTTGCGTGCATGCATGTGTACGTGCGGGGTGATGCTACACGTCGTTGACTGACTTTTTCATCTCTGGTCATTAGATTTTCCAGCCGTTGGATACGAAATCAAGGGCCTCCAGTTTATCATAAAACTCCACCCCCCCTGAGCCGCCAGCCACCAGCGGCCGAACCGCCAGCCCCCGCCGCCTGCGGCCGGCCCGCCCTCCCTAAAACCACTCCCCACCGCCGGTCCGCCGCCGCACCGGCCATCCCTCTAGCCCCCCCCCCCCCCCCCCCCCCCCCCCCCGAGGTTTTTCTCCGGGGATCCCCACCCCACCGCCCAATGAACACCCCCAACCGCCGGTGACTGCGAACCAGAGGTCTCACAACTTCGAATACCCACCGACCACTAATTTATTACCATTTCTGTCCTTCATATACGCGCTGATGGGTGGGCCCTATGATAATGCGTGCTGCTGAATGTGGACCGTTTGACTGGTCAATTGATTGTGTTATCAACAAATTACGGAGCTGTATGGTGAGCCAGTGACCGTATGATCACCCTAAAATTTACTCCTATTTTATTAACACAGTACAGACTCAAACTACCATTTCTTTCTTTCATATACGGGCTAACAGGTGGGCCCCACGGTTATGCGCCCCGATGGTGCAACACTAGTTGCGCCACGTGGAACGTTTGACTGGTCAATTGATTGTGTCATCAACAAAATACGGAGTTGTACGGGTGAGCCAGTGACCGTATAATCATGATATGTATTTGTTTAACATGGTACAGACGCAAGGGCTCATATATACGAGCAAGCACTCACCACTATAAGCGCACACACGCGAACCCTACCCCTATGAGCACCTTCGAGAGAGTGGGCCAGCATATATGATCTTGAGATTTTACGAAGTCACCATAGCTTCCTCGTAGTTGACTGGAACGTCTCCTCCCACTGACCGTACGTCGCCGGAAAATACTGAAATTAACACAAGATAAATGCGAGCACCGGGACTTTAACCTTGGTGGGCTCGAGAAACCACTGTCCTCTAACCATCCAACCACATGTTGGTTAGCACAACAAAATGTATGTGGTGACCGTGATGAGCTTATTCTGAAGTCCAGTGACCATATCGTGCTTTCGCTTGAAATACAATGACCGTAAGTGTCGTCAACAAAATGCGGAGCACGCATCAAATGCAAAGTCCGTCAGTGTCATCAACAAAATATGGAGACGTATTGTGAGCTAGATACCGTTGTACTATTGTATATGCTTATTTTCTTAGTGGCCGATTGCGTGTGTGGTGTGGTGGGCACATCATTTCTAGTTGTGGTGGGTCAACATGAAGACTCATGGGTCGGTTCCATCCTGCGCCACATATAGGTTGGACCGAGACGTGTTATACGAAGACCCATGTGGAGGACTCGGCGTACAACACGAAGCTACCAGAGTCGTGGAGGACTCTATCCCCACTGGTGATAAGCCGACTATATATGATTTGTAACCCTAGGCCCTTAGTATGTTATACAAGCTTGGGGGCTAGTTCGTCGATAGTATACACACACGCACAATGCCTGGTATTCACGTGTACTTTGTACACACCCCTATCACTAATATACAGTACCAGGAGTAGGCTCTTTCTTCAACTGCAATTGAATTCTAGCATGTGCATGTGTTTATTTCATATTATCGATCCATAGTGAGAGCGGTTTGAAATACAGGCAATGGATGCTTTTGCAATTCATATATAAACATTAATTAGTGCATTCCATGTTGTTAGTGTGAAGCACTTTATACATTTGTCACTTGCATGGACACATTCCAAATTGCTAGCTACGAAATAGAATACATGTCGAATCCAACATAAAGGGGGTTTCGAAGATTCGAATTCATAGGAAGTGCATTCATCTATTTGAACCCGAGATAATGGCATTTGTAAATCAGATGTAAAAGGGGGCATCAATCTTTGTTGTGAGTTTGAACATGCTATATATATATATGCATACGCATATCTAACTTTTTTTGCAACCAAGGAGATTATATCTGGAACCATGCATGAACTGAGGTAAGTTGCATATTTTTTAATATATACTCGTGTACAATTTATATTCAAATGTACCCCTCCATTCCAAAATAATTGTAGCTTTAGGATTTTCAAGAGTAAAGATTTGTGAAGTTTGACAAATCCTGAAAGCTCAATTCAAGAGAACCGAAAATGTTAATGCTTCTGCTCCCAAATATTGAACGAAGCGCCAAATAGGCCTCTGGTCACCCGAAACCGCGTGAGACTAATGTTTTGGTGGTAGGAAATTACTGTCCTGACTCTGGCCTGTGTGGCCTATCGGCCCGATGTCCAAAGGTCTAAACCGGGGTAGGTTTGTAACTTCACCAAGATGCCAGAGAAGGATTCATACGCCGTGGGCGCCTACCCATGTGCTCGGCCGAAATCTATCCCGCCCACCTTTGGGACACCTGACATGATTGTCCTACCCCCAACCCACAACATGTCTGAAATTTTAGATGGGGGGAAAGTTTGTAACTTTCCCCAAATTTCAAACAAGCGCATCTCAAACCGAAACATTGTTCCCCTTAGTTCCCCGCCTCCCTCCGTTTCCACATTCATACTCCGTGGGCGCGAAAACGCCATCTCCACCAGCCGCGAAACCCCAGCCTCCTCCGTCCTCCACCCCATAGCGGCCAATCCACCACCGCCCTCCTCCATCACGCCGGAGCCGGTACCCCGACGTCGTCGTCCAACGCAACCGCAACCGCAATGCCCTCAAGGACTTAGCAGCTGAAGCTGAGGCAGAGCTGCCTCCATGACGCCGATGCCGACGTGCGCCGTACCAGAACCACTCCGACCACGCCGTCCTACGCCTCATAGCTGCGGCTCCACTGTCGCAACCGTCCACCGCACCGGAGCTGTTCCCGCTACGCCGTCGTTCGCCGCCTCGGATCTACTTCCTCGCCGCCGACAGACTACCACCGCGCCACACTCAACAACTTGGCCATGGGTTCGTCCAAGGCTGCACCGTCCTCCACAACTTCTGGTTTCCGGCGAACAACAAGAAGATCGTCGGAAAAACAGAAGGAGGACACAGCACTGCCAGCAGAAAGAGGTACTCCTCTTCCCTTATTCGTGCAAATCTTATGTCTCCGCTCACACCGTATTCATCCCACGAAATAAACTAGTTGAGCGCTTCTTACTCCATCTTCTTCGTGATACTAAATGCACAAGGTTTCCTCCCTTTTACTATTTCACCTTTGCTAGAGGTCAGTAGCCCGCCTGGATTTCAATTCAAGGTCAGTTGAACTGCAATTAAAAGAAGCAGCACCCGCTTAGGCGCGCGGAGCACCTAGTCCGCCTGTTCCCCGGGGAAGCGGCGCATCGGTGTCTATCATAGGGGTGTGGGGCGCAGGAGCTGCTTGCGCCCGATCCGGAGGTCGGCGGGGCTTGAATGGATGGCCGGGGGGGAGCCAAGCACGGCGGTGTGGTGAGGTCGAGTGGAGGGCGTAGGCAGGGGAGGAATACTGGGCCGGTGGTCGCCGGCGTTTCGAGGAAGATCGTCAACACTGACTCGCTGGAGGTAGATGAAGTTGATATGCCCGTTCTTTGTACATCAGATAGTGCAGAAAAAATGGACTGACCTATTTGATTTCAGTCGACTGTTATTTTCATAGAATCATGTAGTAATTTAGTGTGCCATGCATGTTCTAGAGCTATCATATGTCTCCCGTCATTTATTTCTCACCGACCTGCTATCTGCTACCTTTACACTGTACTAATTGTGCACACACTTCACCCATACTCACACTATTGTTTTTTTATGCATGGGTATTTCAGACTCTGACGCAGTGTTGATGAATGCAGAAAAGAAAAGACAGAAGTCTCTCCAGTGTAATTCGAAGATAAGCACTAAGCGTTCTAGCGCTCTAACGGGTGCAGTGTCAGCAGTTGGAGACAGTAAACGTAGCTCTGCAGTTGATGATCTCAATTGCCACACACAACCATCCCAGGTGCTTGCTTTAACTTCGCGCTGTCAAATGTGGTTGCATGTTGCATATGGTGTCTAGCTTGTATTGCTTCCAATTTGGTTAAATTGCATCTGCTTACTTTACACATTATACCTTTGATAATGACATGCCTTCCTGTTTTTGATACATACTACATATGTCTATTAACCATGTTCGTACATCAAACTAATGCTCTTTTGTATCCCTCGTCAATCACTTATGATGAGACAGTCACCCGGGTGGGTTTCTGTGAGACGCCATACTCGTTTAAAGAGTGCAGTGTCATCCTCCCCACATGATTCTCAAGAAACGGCAAGGCTAAATGAAGATAGTCAACGTAGCTCTCTAGTTGATCACCGCAATTCCCCCACACCACCATCGCAGGTGCTTGCTCTTACTTGGCAGTGTGATATGTAGTGTTCGTCTTACATGAAAGTAGTGTTCGTCAGTATCATGCATCAATGAGTTTTGAAGAGCAAATTTTATTCCTTTTTCTTGTGGGTTTGACTTGACAAGGCAAAATCAAGAAAGAGGAAGGAAAAGAGTAAGGAAGGTGATGATGGTGGTCCTCTGCAGCAACGTAAACAGAGCATTTGTACCAATTCTCCTTGTACTGATAGTGCATTACAAGGTCCAAGTCTCTGCTCCCCTACTCCACCATCCACGGTGCTTGCTCTAACTTGGTAGTGTGATATCTGGTTGCATGTTGCATATGGTGTCTAGCTCGTATTGCTCCTAATTAGTGTAAACTGCATCTGCTTAGCTTACACATGATACATGTGAATATGACACGCTTTCCTGTTTTTGGTACATACTATATCTTATGATAAGGCACCTTTAAGTCGCCACTGTGACATTGGTTGTGTCTTGCATATGATTTCTAGCATGTACTGCTTCTAATTTGTTGAAATGCCATACAGTTTGAACTTGGCAGAGTGATATTGGTTGCATCTTTCATATGGTGTCTAGCTTGCAGTGCTTCTAATTTGTTGAAATGCCTTCTGCTTAGTGACCACATCATAGGTGTGAATATGTCACACCATCCTGTTTTTCATACATATTCCATCCTCGCATCATGTGTTTTCCTTTCATCCGAGTAGTGTTCGTCAGTATCATGCATGAATGAGTTCTGAAGAGCGAATTTTATTCCTTTTTCTTATCGGTTTGACTTCACAATGCAAAATCATTACAGCTAAAGGAAATTAGTCTGGCAGTGGATGATGGTGGTCCTTCGGAGCAACTCAAACAGGGGGTCTCTACAGATTCTACTCCGCCATCCTCCCAACAAGATTTGCAAGACAACACAAGGCTGGACAGTCAACATAGCTGTGTAGATGATGAGCACATCTCCCCTACACCACCATCACAGGTGCTTGCTCTAACTTGACACTATGTGGTTTCATGTTGCGTATGATATGTAGCTTGTATTGCTTCTAACTTGAATTGCATCTGCTTACTTTACACATAATGCCTATGAATATGACACGTGTTCTTGTTTCTAGAACATACGTGTACATGATGAGCACATCTCCCCTACTCCACCATCACAGGTGCTTGCTCTTACTTGGAACTGTTATACATGGTTGCGTTTTCCGTATGATGTCTAGTTTGTATTGCTTCTGATTATGTTGAATTGCATCTGCGTAGCTTACAACTTATACCTGCAACGATCACTTACCGATAAGACACATTTAACTTGGGACTGTGATGTAGGTTGCATCTTGCATTGTCTTCTAGCTTGTACTGCTTCTAATTTCTTGAAATGGCACTTACGACGAGACACTTTTTACCTAATAGAGTGATATTGGTTGCATGTTCATATGGTGCCTAGCTTTCATTTCTTCTAATTTTGTTGAAATGCCTTCCGCTTACTATTTTTTCATACATATTCCATCCTCCTATCGTACGTGTGAATATGAAACGTTGTCTTCTTTGTATATATTCCATCCTCCTATCCTGCGCTTGCCTTACATCAAAGTAGTGTTCGTCTGTATCATGCATCAACCAGTTATGCAGAGCTAATTTTATTCATCTTCTTGTGATTTTGACTTCATAAGGCAATATCAGAAAATAGGAAGGAAAAGAGTAAGTTAGGGGATGTTGGTGGTCCTCTGCACCGACGCAAACAGAGACTCTCTAGATTTGCCACTGCTACTGCTAATGAAGTTGAAGTCCCAAGTCTACATGATGAGTTCATCTCCCGTACTCCACCATCGCAGGTGCTTGCTCTAAGTTGACAGTGTGATAATTGGTTTCATGTTGCATATGTTGTCTAGCCTGTATTTCTTTTATTTTGATTAAATTTCACCTGCTGAGTTTATACGTTATACATGTGCATATGACATGGCTTTCTTGTCTAGAATACACTACATCTATCTATCATACCATGTTCTTACATCAAAGTACTGATGTTGTGTATCCCGCATTAGTCACTCATGATTGGACGCTTTTAACATGGCAGTTTGATAGTGGTTGCATCTTGCATTGATTTCTACGTTGTACTGCTTCTAATTTTTCGAATTGCCACTTATGACAAGACACTTTTAACTTGGCAGAGTAATATTGGTTGCATCTTTCATATGGTGTCTAGCTTGCATTACTTCTATTTTCTTGAAAATCCTTCTTCTTAGTTTGCACATCATAGCTGTGAATATGCCATGCCATCCTGTTTTTCTTACATATTCCATCCTCATACGGTTGTCTTACATCAAAGTATTGCTTGTCTGTATCATGCATCAATGAGTTCTGAAGAGTGATTTTATTCTTTTGTGTTGTGGGTATAGCTTCACATGGCAAAGTCAAAAAAGAGAAAGGAAAATAATATAGTAGGGAGTGCTGTTACTCGTCGGGTGAAACGGAAAAGGTTCTGCCATCAAGATTCTGCTGGTACTTATAGTGCAGTAGAAGGTCCAATTCCACCGGCTAAATCTACAAACGCAGTATCACCTGCTCCACCAGCTGCAGCATCCGCTTCAACTGTACTAGCATCTCAACCAGTTACTCGTTCGTTTGCTCCGGAACTGGCCAGTTCCCAAGCTGCCTTCACACCTAACACTACTTCCGAAGCACTGCTGACACAATAGGACTTGGCAAGATCAGATGAACCTCATGAGCATCAACACCAAGACGGTACCTGACCGAGTCAAGTTGCAGTTGCATGCTCCTTTATATGTACTCTCACAGTTTGATGTACACTAACACTTCCCATATTCGTTGTTGAACTAGCACCACGGCGCAAGCGGAAACAGACATCAGGGATAATGCTTGATACATTAACAAAATCTAAAGGAGGAAGAATGGAGATCCATTTTGAGGCATGTTTAAAAAGGCCACGTGATGCTACAGAGTCAGCCAAGTTAGTATCAGAGGCAGCAGTTGCCGTTAGGTGTCATGCACGTATCCTCCCAACGTGGATCCAGTACAAGAATGAGAAAGACAATACCCAGTTTAACACCTTCCTTGACCATTTATCCGTAAGTAATGTTATTCATCACAATTAGTAATATTGTCTTGCTCTGTCCCATACTTTCTAGCTTCCTCCTAATAAGACTCACATTCTTTTTTCAACAGATGAGGTTCAAGTTGGACCCGAAAGATGATGCAACTAGACAAGCATGCACTCATGTTTTTCAGTCTGCTCTGCGACAGTATCGGTACCACCTTAGAAAATCTCACTTTGAAGGCAAGGCTTACAATGAAATCGCCCAAACATCTCCAGTGGAATATATTACAAATGAAGACTGGACAGCCCTCGTTAAACACTGGTATGATCCAAAGTATCAGGTAGGCTATATGTATTTGATCAGACCACATATTGAACTTGTATTTATGTATGTGCCTGAGTGTATCTTCTTCTAGGCTAACTATTTGAAGAACAAAACCAACCGTTCTAATGTGAAATTCCAACAGACCACATGATCTTGTAGCTATATTGCACACTGGGAGGCTCATGTAAATAGCTGCTACTTCCTTCTTTTTTGTGCCATATTATCGTATCTATATTGACTTGTTCCAAATACAGAGGAAATCCCGCGCGGACCAAAAAGAACCTGAACCGAATGCAGTGCAAATCTTCAAGGATTGCCACACCAGCAAGATGAAGGGCATGAGCACACCAGTTCAAGCCGTTGTTGTAAGTCCTTACTCCTCCTGCCTTGAACTGATTGGTACGGTGATGTGTTCATTTAACTACTTGTTGCAGCCAATGTTAGTTACTCTGTTCACTTTTATTCACAGTTGTCTTAACGTATCATTTAACCTTACATGGTTTAAAAGAGATGAAGGTTATTCTTTTGGTCTTGATCTGTAATGTAGTTGTTATGTTCACGTGCGCACACAATGATAAAATAGCCTGTTTGTTTTATATTTGTTTGCCCATGATATGAATGATGTCATACTATGTTCATCCTACTTTAAACCATGTCTCTTTATCCTTAGATGTCAACGAATGTGAGGAAATAGACAATACAGTAGGCATGCTACATGGACATATGTTCCGAAAGTGATTTTATTATGTAGTTGGCACTACAATACATGCTAATGTATTACAGTAGTTCACCAAAATAAGTTATGTATAAATGTTTAACCTACTTTGTTTGTTTTTGTCTCATTAGTAACTTATCTGGTACACTAATCTACAAGTTCAAACATTCAGGAAGCTATGAAACAAATGATTGAACATCCGAAACCACCTGAAGGTGACGAGGCTACTACAGGCACAATGTCACCTCTTGCTGCAGTGCGTCAGTATCTCTCCACTAACAGTGCAAAAAGCACCTTCCTGCGTAATTCTTGGTTGGTTGTCAAGGTAACCTCGTCCAAATCGCCTACTGAACAAAATCTTCCTGCTAGATAGAGTGATATATCAATGCTCCAGACACAAGTCCAATCCCTAATGGACGTTGTTTCAAAAACAAGAATAGTGGTTGAGAAATGTCATCAAGATATGAATGGTTTTGAAACCAGACTATTAGACATTCGCCTCGTTGTTCAAGAGCAATGGCGGAAAAAAGGTGGAGATCGTGCTACTCCATCAGATTCTACAGCCTGAAACATTAGCACTGAGGTCAAATGATCTGTGCTTCTATACATCTGATGGTGCTTTTATCCGGAAGGACTGTAAACTTTATGCCAACAGGCCTTTTGTTGTATGGTTGGAATTTATTTTGTTGTGATACAACATTTATGATGCTGCCTTAGGCTGCAGTAATTACGACGCTATTTTTGTATAGTGTAGGTTTATCTTAGTAATGTATTCGGCCGAAAGCTTTGTAGGAGCCCAACATGCCAACATTCGTCGAGCCCATTCCAATTGGGCTAAAAACGATTACGGGCCGAAATTGGCATGTAGCCCACTAAAAATATCTGGGCCTAAATCAGCATAAGCTTTCATATTTTTTGGTAGGCCTGTGCCCATAGTGGGACTTTAACAGGCCTAAACATAATTTGGGCCCTCAGTAAAAATAGGTCGTTTACAGGTGTAAATATCTCGAGCCCATAAAATACATGGGCCTTTAATAGACTGAAAGTGAGATTGGGCCCTGATTGTGCCAAATCACCCACTAGACTTTAACAGGCCGACATTCGGACGGGCCGTAAATGCGCCGACCTAATACACGGGCCTTTAACATGCCGGAACTTCGGTCGAGCTAGATTATCGTCATTTTTATATGGGCCGTTAATGGGCCCGATATGACGTTGGGCCACATATGGCCCATGGTTTACGTTCGGCGTTAACAGGCCGAAAATGACAACAGGCCGACAGTGGCCCAAAGCTATAGTGGGCCGAAAGTTTTGATGGCCTGTAAATGGGCCCAAATGAAGTCGGACGTTTAACAGGCCAGAAATACATCGGGCCGTAATTCGGCCTAATTACTTAGTGGATTGTTAACGGGCTAGAAGTGACCATGGGCCGCTTTAACAGAGAATGTTGGGCCTTTAGCTGGGTCGGCCCATTATGGTCGACAGAATCTTGTGGGCCTTTAGCTGGGCCGGCCCATTGTGGTCCACAAAATCTCGTGGGCCTTTAGCTGGGCTGGCCCATTATGGTCTGCAAAATCGTGTGGGCCTTTAGCTGGGCCGGCCCATTATGGTGCGCTAATCTTATGGGCCTTCGGTTGGGCCGGCCCATTTAATCTTTGTGGGCCACTTTTGGGCCGGTCCACGTGTCAACATATCATAGGCTCATCTCGACCGTTGGATGACTGACACCTATGCCAACGCGGAGCTGACGCGTGGATCCGTCAGCCAATGAGAATTTTACACGTGGAAAATCGGCATTGGTCGTGGCTGTTAACGGGTTATCGGATCCAAAATCTGACCCGATAGCTTAACGGTGTTCCGTTACGGTGGATGCCATGTGTCGGTCACCCTTGACGAAAGCAATTCTATGACGCGTGATTTATCGTCATGGAAGTGGACACTTCCGTGATGATAATTTTGGCAATGTCATGGAACACTTCTACGACAGCACTGGTATGACTATCTTGATTCTGTCATAAATTTGTCATGGATGTACATGCATGACAGAAAACGCGACCAACTGTGACAAACACGTATCATCACGGAAGTGTATTTTTTTTGTAGTGAACCGAGCTGACATCTTTAGGACGTCATTTCGATAGGTCGCCATCTTCAGATCCTTGGCATCGAAGTCTCCATTTATTTGGGATATTGCAAGGTTCGAATCCCCACGCACCTCCAGGCGTTGAATGCCCATAGAAACTGCCATCCGAAGACCATGTACCAGGGCTTCGTATTCGGCTGCATTGTTGGAGTCTGTATACAGTATCTGCAGTACGTATTGCACTGTATCTCCGGTTGGGGACGTCACGACGACGCTAGCCCCCAGACCAGCCAGAATTTTGGAGCCGTCGAAGTGGATGACCCAATTGGAGTATGCGTCGTACACTTTAGGGAGTTCGGCTTCCGTCCATTCGGCGACAAAGTCGGCCAATACTTGCGATTTAATGGCTCGCCAAGGTTTGTATGTTATGTTGAACGGGAGGAGCTCAATGGCCCATTTGGCAATCCGGCCCGTGGCATCGCGGTTGTTTATAATATCATTAAGTGGAACTTCCGAGACTACTGTAATCGAACACTCTTGAAAGTAGTGTCGCAGCTTCCGGGATGCCATGAATACCGCATAGGCTATCTTTTGATAATGTGGGTACCGTGATTTGCATGGAGTGAGGATAGTGGATACATAATATACCGGCTTTTGAAGAGGGAATTTATGTCCGTCCGCTTCTCGTTCGACGACGAGCACTGCGCTTACAACCTGAT
The DNA here is from genome assembly GCF_003073215.2 of Triticum urartu. Taxonomy (NCBI): domain Eukaryota; kingdom Viridiplantae; phylum Streptophyta; class Magnoliopsida; order Poales; family Poaceae; genus Triticum; species Triticum urartu. Next base: position 45,668,726 of record NC_053028.1, on the reverse strand, counting down.
GAGTTGCCGCAATGTACAACAGCATTTGTTCGCCGATGTTTGGCGCGCCCAGGATTGGGTTGGTTGCCAGTATGGCTTTTATTTCTTCCAATCCAGCTGTGGCAGCGTCCGTCCACTCGAAGTGTTCGGTGCGCCAAAGGAGGCGATAAAGGGGTAATGCATTTTCTCCTAAGCGGCAGATAAAGCGGCTTAGAGCCGCCACACATCCAGTTAATTTCTGGATTTGTTTGAGGTTCGTTGGGATGGCCAACTGTGACAGAGCTCGGATTTTGGCCGGATTAGCTTCAATTCCTCTACTGGAGACAATGAAGCCTAGGAGCTTTCCGGCTGGTACGCCGAAAATGCATTTTTCCGGATTGAGCTTGATGTTGTATGTTAAGAGGTTGTCGAATGTGAGCCTCAAGTCGTCTATTAGAGAGTCGACGTGTTTGGTTTTGATGACCACATCATCTACGTATGCCTCTAATGTTTTGTCGATCTGTTTCTCCAGACATGTCTGAATCATGCGCTGATATGTTGCGCCGGTGTTTTTGAGCCCAAAAGGCATTCTGTTCAAACAGAAGGGGCCGTATGGTGTGATAAATGCCGTTGTGGCTTGGTCGGACTCCGCCATCTTGATTTGGTGGTAGCCGGAGTATGCGTCGAGGAAACACAATGACTCGTGTCCTATGGTAGCGTCGATACTTTGATCAATGCGGGGGAGGGGGAAGGGATCCTTTGGGCAAGCCTTGTTGAGGTCCTTGAAATCGACACATAGGCGCCAGGATTTGTCCTTCTTTGGTAGCATCACCAGGTTTGCTAGCCAGTCTGGGTGTTTTATTTCTCTAATGAATCCGGCCTCCAGTAACTTGGCTAGTTCCTCTCCCATAGCTTGTCTCTTAGGTTCAGAGAAACGCCGAAGAGCCTGCTTGACCGGCTTGAATCCCTTTAGGATATTGAGGCTGTGCTCGGCCAGCCTGCGTGGGATTCCTGGCATGTCTGAGGGGTGCTAGGCGAATACGTCCCAATTCTCGTGCAGGAACTCTTGTAGTGCGACGTCCACGGCGGGGTTTAACTATGCCACGATGGAGGCTGTTTTTGTAGGGTCTGTTGGGTCGACTTGGAATTTGACTATTTCATCTGCTGGTTTAAAAGAGGTGGACTTGGATCTCTTGTCAAGTATCACATCGTCCCTGTCCACTATGGAGCGTAGCGCGGTTAATTCCTCAGCCGAAAGGGCTTCGGATAATGCCTCGAGGGCCAATGCGGCTGTTTTGTTTTCGGCGTGGAGTGCTGTGTCCGGATCACTAGCGAGGGTGATGATTCCGTTGGGCCCGGGCATTTTGAGCTTCATGTACCCATAATGGGGTATGGCTTGGAAGATCGTGAATGCCTCCCGTCCTAAAAGGGCGTGGTACCCACTACTGAACGGGGCCACTTGGAATGTAATTTCTGCAGACATATAGTTCTCCGGCATGCCGAATACCACATCTAGTGTGATTTTCCCAACACAACGTGCTTCCCGACTGGGGATGATTCCTCTGAAGGTTGTGCTGCTTTGCTCAATGCGGTTCTAGTCTATTTCCTTTTTTGAAGAGTTTCCTCATAGATGAGGTTCAATCCACTGCCGCCGTCCATGAGTACTTTGGTGAGTCGAAAGCCGTCCACAATTGGACTGAGGACCAGTGCAGCTGGTGCTCGGGCTATTCGGAATTTAGGTTCATCACTGGCATTGAAGGTAATAGCCGTGTCACTCCATGGATTGATTGCTGCCACGTGGAAGATTTCGGCAAGGCTGCGGAGTGTTCGCTTGCGCCTATTATTTGATGCGAAGGTTTCAAAGACTGTTAATACCGTATTGTTATCCACGGGATGGTGCTCTGTGGCATTTGGGTTGAGAAGATCCTCACCACTTTTGGCCACCTGCCGGAGTATCCAACATGCTATAAGGTTGTGTGTTGGTATGGTATCCGTTGTACTATGAATTTTGCAGGGTCCGTTAAGCCATCCCTCCAATACGGTTCTATGCCCTGTAGAGGGTTTTTGTTTCGTTGTAACTAACTCGGGTGTCTTATGATAGTGCACCCTTTTACTTCGGACTAGGTGTATATTCTGAGCCGGATTATCCCAAAATTTTGTTTCGGTTTTCCAGCCGCTTTCCATCACACAGTACTTTCGTACTATGGACGCCAAGTTAGCGAAGTGTGATATGTCACGGCGATTTAAGGCGTTAATGATTCCCTTGTTCGTGCAATTATTGCAGAAAAATGAGACTGCGTCTTCCTCGCGACAGTCCTTAACCTTGTTCATTACAAGGAGGAATCTGGCCCAATAATGATGTACTGTTTCATGGGGCTCTTGCCTGATGTGGGAAAGATCATTTATGTCTGGGCGGGTGGGTGGATTTGAGTCCGAACCCCTACCCGATCTGAGACCCAGGGGCCGAGGAGTTTCCAATCTTGGAAGTTTGGATTCCGGAGTGTTGCCCGATAAGTCTGGCCCACTGCCTGATTCTAGGTTCAGGGCTTGGGTGATGTCCTCCCGTAAACGGGTATCTAGCTCGGAGAGCTCAGGAATCCGGACATAGTTAGTCCTCAAGATAGAGGAAGAATCGCCACATTGTTCCTCCACCACCGCAATATGATGGGTGACCGGTGGAGAGTTAATCTCCCTTTGATCGGGTTTAAGCCCAATCCGATCATAGTCTATAGTGACTCCCAAGGCGGCGATACGATCCAAGAGCTCGTTTAGAGAGCTCCATTGGATCCATCTGCTCGGCGAATTCTGAGCCGACGTGGAGGCTGTTTTTGATGACCTGAGAGGTCATCGTCGGTGTAGCGGCCGAGCTTGCGGTCATGATGAAACTGCCAAGCCGGAGAGTTTGGCCGACAGCCAGAGCTCCCCAGGCGGTTATGTTGTTTTTAACAACGAGACGAGGCATCCTTCCTTACGGCGAAGGCACAGTGGAACTCTCAATGAAAGCAACAATGTCGGTGTCAAAACCGGCGGATCTCGGGTAGGGGGATCCCGAACTGTCCGTCTAAGGCGGATGGTAACAAGAGGTAGGGGACATGATGTTTTACCCAGGTTCGGGCCCTCTTGATGGAGGTAAAATCCTACATCATGCTTGATTATTCTTGATAATATGAGTAGTACAAGAGTTGATATACCACGAGATCGGAGAGGCTAAACCCAGAAGCTAGCCTATGGTATGATTGTATGTTGTCCTACGGACTAAAACCCTCCGGTTTATATAGACACCGGAGGGGGCTAGGGTTACATAAGGTCGGTTACAAAGGAGGAGATATACATATCCGTATTGCCTAGCTTGCCTTCCACGCCAAGTAGAGTCCCATCCGGACATGGGACGAAGTCTTCAATCTTGTGTCTTCATGGTCCAACAGTCCGGCCAAAGGATATAGTCCGGCTGTCCGAAGACCCCCTAATCCAGGACTCCCTCACCCATCATTGGAATATACAAGCCAAGTTCTATAATGAAAAATTCCCACTAGTTTATGAAAATGATATCATAGGAGACTCTCTATCATGAAGATCATGGTGCTACTTTGAAGCACAAGTGTGGAAAAAGGATAGTAGCATTGTCCCTTCTCTCTTTTTCTCCCATTTTTTGGGCCATTTTTTGGCCTCTTTTTTTCGTCCAGAGTCTCATCCCAACTTGTGGGGGAATCATAGTCTCCATCATCCTTTCCTCACTTGGGACAATGCTCTAATAATGATGATCATCACACTTTATTTACTTACAACTCAAGAATTACAACTCAATACTTAGAACAAAATATGACTCTATGTGAATTCCTCCGGCGGTATACCGGGATGTGCAATGATGCATGAGTGACATGTATGAAGAATTATGAACGGTGGCTTTGCCACAAATACGATGTCAACTACATGATCATGCAAGCAATATGACAATGATGAATTGTGTCGTAATAACGGAATGGTGGAAAGTTGCATGGCAATATATCTCGGGATGGCTATGGAAATGCCATAATAGGTAGGTATGGTGGCTGTTTTGATGAAGGTATATGGTATCGGCGAAAGTTGCGCGATACTAGAGTGTCTAGCAATGGTGGAAGGTTGAGAGTGCGTATAATCCATGGACTCGACATTATTCATAAAGAACTCACATACTTATCGCAAAAATCTATTAGTTGTCGAAACAAAGTATTACGCGCATGCTCCTAGGGGGATAGATTGGTAGGAAAATACCATTGCTCGTCCCCGACCGCCACTCATAAGGAGGACAATCAATAAATAAATCATGCTCCGACTACATCACATAACGGTTCACCATGCGTGCATGCTACGAAAATCACAAACTTCAACACAAGTATTTCTCAAATGCACAACTACTCAACTAGCATGACTCTAATATCACCATCTCCATATCTCAAAACAATTATCAAGTATCAAACTTCTCATAGTATTCAGTGCATTTCTATGAAAGTTTTTATATTAAAGCAAATTTCCATGTTGTTCTAAAGGACTCTCAAAATAATATAAGTGAAGCATGAGAGATCAATTATTTCTATAAAATAAAACCACCGCCCTGCTCTAAAAGATATAAGTGAAGAACTAGAGCAAAAACTATATAGCTCAAAAGATATAAGTGAAGCACATAGAGTATTCTAGTAAATTTCAAATCATGTGAGTCTCTCTCAAAATATGTGTACAGCAAGGATGACTGTGCTAAACTAAAAAACCAAAGACTCAAATCATACAAGACGCTCCAAGCAAAACACATATCATGTGGTGAATAAAAATATAGATCAAAGTAAAGTTACTGATAGACGAAGACGAAACAGAGGATGCCTTCTGGGGCATCCCCAAGCTTAGGCTTTTTGGTGTCCTTGAATTTTACCTTGGGGTGCCATGGGCATCCCCAAGCTTAGGCTCTTGCCAATCTTTGTTGCATAATCCATCAAATCTTTACCCAAAACTTGAAAACTTCACAACACAAAACTCAAAATAGAAAATCTTGTAAGCTCCGTTAGTGAAAGAAAATAAAACACCACTTCAAAGTACTGTAATGAACTCATTATTTATTTATATTCATGTTAAACCTACTGTATTCCAACTTCTCTATGGTTTATAAACTCTTCTACTAGACATAGATTCATCAAAATAAGCAAACAACACACGAAAAACAGAATATGTCAAAAACAGAACAGTCTGAAGTAATCTGTAGCTAATGCAAACTTTTGGAACCCAAAAAATTCTAAAATAAATTGCTGGACGTGAGGAATTTATCTACTAATCATCTTCAAAAAGAATTAACTAAATAGCACTCTAAAAATAAAATGGCAGAAATTCTCGTGAGCGCTAAAGTTTCTGTTTTTTACAGCAAGATCAAAAAGACTATCCCCAAAACTTCCCAACGGTTCTACTTGGCGCAAACACTAATTAAACACAAAAAACACAACCAAAACAGAGTCTAGATAAATTATTTACTGAAAAACAGCAAGGAAAAATATTGGGTTGTCTTCCTGTTGGGGAACGTTGCAGAAAACAAAAAAATTTCCTACGGTTTCACCAAGATCCATCTAGGAGTTCATGTAGCAACGAGTTTTTTGATGCATCTACGTACCTTGTAGATCGCGAGCGGAAGCGTTCAAAGAACGGGGATGAGGGAGTTGTACTCGACGTGATCCAAATCACCGGAGATCCTAGCGCCGAACGGACGGCGCCTCCGCGTTCAACACATGTACGGTCAGCGTAACGTCTCCTCCTTCTTGATCCAGTAAGGGGAAGGAGAGGTTGAGGAAGATGGCTCCAGCAGCAGCACGACAGCGTGGTGGTGGTGGAGCTGCAGTACTCCGGCAGGGCTTCGCCAAGCTCTATGGAGGAGGAGGAGGTGTTGGAGAGGGAGAGGGAGGCACCAAAGGCGTGGTTTGAGAGGCCCTCCTTCCCCACTATATATAGGGAGCCAAAGGGGGGGGGCGCCGGCCCTAGGAGATCCAATCTCCTAGGGGGCGGCGGCCAAGGGAGGAGTCCCTCCCTCCCAAGGCACCTAGGGGGTGCCTTCCCCCTTTGGGACTCTTCCCTTCTTGAACCCTAGGCGCATGGGCCTCTTCGGGCTGGTGCCCTTGGCCCATGTAGGCCAAGGCGCACCCCCTACAGCCCATGTGGCCCCCCGGGGCAGGTGGCCCCACCCGGTGGACCCCCGGGACCCTTCCGGTGGTCTCGGTACAATACCGGTGACCCCAAAACTTGTCCCGATGGCCGAAATAGCACTTCCTATATATAATTCTTTACCTCCTGACCATTCCGGAACTCCTCGTGACGTCCAGGATCTCATCTGGGACTCCGAACAACATTTGGGTTACTGCATATACATATCCCTACAACCCTAGCGTCACCGAACGTTAAGTGTGTAGACCCTACGGGTTCGGGAAACATGTAGACATGACCGAGACGACTCTCCGATCAATAACCAACAGCGGGATCTGGATACCCATGTTGGCTCCCACATGCTCCTCGATGATCTCATCGGATGAACCACGATGTCGAGGATTCAAGCAATCCCGTATACAATTCCCTTTGTCAATCGGTATGTTACTTGCCCGAGATTCGATAGTCGGTATCCCAATACCTTGTTCAATCTCGTTACCGGCAAGTCACTTTACTTGTACCGTAATGCATGATCCCGTAACCAGACACTTGGTCACTTTGAGCTCATAATGATGATGCATTACCGAGTGGGCCCAGTGATACCTCTCCGTCATACGGAGTGACAAATCCCAGTCTTGATCCGTGTCAACCCAACAGACACTTTCGGAGATACCCGTAGTATACCTTTATAGTCACCCAGTTACGTTGTGACGTTTGGTACACCCAAAGCACTCCTACGGTATCCGGGAGTTACACGATCTCATGGTCTAAGGAAAGGATACTTGACATTGGAAAAACTCTAGCAAACGAACTATACGATCTTGTGCTATCTTTAGGATTGGGTCTTGTCCATCACATCATTCTCCTAAAGATGTGATCTCGTTATCAATGACATCCAATGTCCATAGTCAGGAAACCATGACTATCTATTGATCAACGAGCTAGTCAACTAGAGGCTTACTAGGGACATGATGTTGTCTATTATTCACGCATGTATTACGTTTTCCGGATAACACAATTATAGCATGAATAAAGACAATTATCATGAACAAGGAAATATAATAATAATGCTTTTATTATTGCCTCTAGGGCATATTTCCAACACTTCCAACAAGCGCTTTTCTTTAAAGCCTTATAGCTAGGCATTGATAATTTTAATGATGCTCACATGAAAGACAAGAATTGAAGCACATAGAGAGCATCATAAAACATGTGAAAAACATGTCTAAGTCTAACATACTTCCTATGCATAGGCATCTTATAGTCAGACAAATTATCAAGGCAAGCAAAAACTAGCATATGCAAGGAAGAGGAAAGAAACAATAGCAATCTCAACATAACAAGAGGTGATTTAGTAGCATGAAAATTTCTACAATCATATATTCCTCTCTCATAATAATTACATGTAGGATCATAAGCAAATTCACCAAAATAGCTATCACATAAAATATTTTCAACACGATCCACATGAATGCAAAGTTGACACTCTTCCAACATAATGGGATTAACATTAACTAAAGTCATGACCTCTCCAAACCTACTTTTATCAAAAATTTCATAAGATTGAACATTCTCCAATATGTGGGATATAAAGTTGACACTCTTCCAAACCCGCTTTCAATAATGTTGCAAACACTGTTATCAATTCATATTCATCATGGAGCTTAAATAAATTTTCAAGATCGTAAGAAGAATCACCCCAATCATGATCATTGCAACAAGTAGTAGACATAGCAAAACTAGCATCTCCAAGCTTACGGTTTTGCATATTATAAGCACAATTGACATTAATATAATTTATACTATCATCATTGCAATCATGCTTTCTATTCAAAGATCCATCGTGAATCACTCCATAAAGTACTTCATCACAATTTTCAGATTCACGAATTTCGAGCAAAACTTCATAAAGATAATCTAGTGCACAAAACTCGCTAGCAATTGGTTCATCATAATTGGATCTCTTAAACAGATTAGCAAGCGGATGAGGATCGATAGATCTTAGGTTCTCTGTTTAGCAATAAATAAAAAACTATTCCAACCAGACGACCAAACGAGCCAAGTAAGACATCAAAGCAAATAGAAAGACGAACAGAATGAGGACGAATAAAACGGCAAGGGTGAAGTGGGGGAGAGGAAAACGAGAGGCAAATGGCAAATAATGTAATGCGAGGGATAAGAGTTGTGATGGGTACTTGGTATGTCTTGACTTGGCGTAGATCTCCTCGGCAACAGCGCCAGAAATGGCTCGTTGTCGGGAGTCAAATCTTGACTTGACTTGGCGCGAATCTCCCCGGCAATGGCACCAGATATCCTTCTTGCTATCTCTTGACCACTGCGTTGGTTTTCCCTTGAAGAGGAAAGGGTGATGTAGTAAAGTAGCGTAAGTATTTCCCTCAGTTTTTGAGAACCAAGGTATCAATCCAGTAGGAGATCATGCTCAAGTTCCACGCACCTACACAAACAAATAAGAACCTCGCAACCAACGCGATAAAGGGGTTGTCAATCCCTTCACGGTCACTTACGAGAGTGAGATCTGATAGATATGATAAGATAATATTTTTGGTATTTTTATGATAAAGAGAAATAAAGATGCAAAGTAAAATAAACGGCAATAGAAATAGCTAAGTGTTGGAAGATTAATATGATGGAAGATAGACCGGGGGCCATAGGTTTCACTAGTGGCTTCTCTCAAGAGCATAAGTATTACGGTGGGTAAACAAATTACTATCGAGCAACTGATAGAATTGAGCATAGTTATGAGAATATCTAGGTATGATCATGTATATAGGCATCACGTCCGCGACAACTAGACCGAAACGATTCTGCATCTACTACTATTACTCCACACATCGACCGCTGTGCAGCATGCATCTATAGTATTAAGTTCACAAGAACAGAGTAATGCTTTAAGTAAGATGACATGATGTAGAGGTATAAACTCATGAAATATGATATAAACCCCATCTTTTTATCCTCGATGGCAACAATACAATACGTGCCTTGCTGCCCTGCTGTCACTGGGAAAGGATACCGCAAGATTGAAGCCAAAGCTAAGCACTTCTCCCATTGCAAGAAAGATCAATCTAGTAGGCCAAACCAAACTGATAATTCAAAGAGACTTGCAAAGATAAACCAATCATACATAAAAGAATTCAGAGGAGATTCAAATATTGTTCAATAATAAACTTGATCATAAACCCACAATTCATCGGATCTCGACAAACACACTGCAAAAGAAGATTACATCGAATAGATCTCCAAGAAGATCGAGGAGTACTATGTATTGAGAACCAAAGAGAGAGAAGAAGCCATCTAGCTAATAACCATGGACCCGTAGGTCTGAATTAAACTACTCACACATCACGGAAGAGGCCATGGAGTTGATGTAGAGGCCCTCCGTGATCAATGCCCCCTCCGGCGGAGCTCCGGAAAAGGCCCCAAGATGGGATCTCTCGGGTATAGAAGGTTGCGGCGGTGGAATTAGGTTTTCGTGTTGCTCCTGGATGTTTGGGGGGTACGTGAATATATATAGGACGAAGAAGTACGTCAGTGGAGCAACGAGGGCCCCACGAGGGTGAAGGGCGTGCCAGGTGGGTAGGCGCGCCCCCCTGCCTCATGGCCTCCTCGATTGTTTCTTGACTCCCACTCCAAGTCTCCTGGATCATGTTTGTTGAGAAAATCACGTTCCTGAAGGTTTCATTCTGTTTGGACCCCGTTTGATATTCCTTTTCCGCGAAACACTGAAATAGGCAAAAAAATAGCAATTTGGGCTAGGCCTCCGGTTAATAGGTTAGTCCCAAAAATGATATAAATGTGTAAAATAAAGCCCATTAACATCCAAAACATATAATATAATAGCATGGAGCAATCAAAAATTATAGATACGTTGGATACGTATCAAGCATCCCCAAGCTTGATTCCTGCTTGCCCTCGAGTAGGTAAATGATAAAAGAAGAATTTTTTATGTGGAATTCTTTCTAACATATTTCTCAATGTAAATTTTTCTTTATTGTGGCATGAATGTTCAGATCCGAAAGATTCAAGATAAAATTTTAATATTGACATAAAAATAATAATACTTCAAGCATACTAACTAAGCAATTATGTCTTCTCAAAATAACATGGCCAAAGAAAGTTATCCCTACAAAATCATATAGTCTGGCTATGCTCTATCTTCACCACACAAAATATTTAAATCATGCACAACCCCGATGACAAGCCAAGCAATTGTTTCATACTTTTGATGTTCTCAAACTTTTTCAATCTTCACGCAATATATGAGCATGAGCCATGGATATAACACTATGGTGGAATAGAATGGTGGTTGTGGATAAGACAAAAAAGGAGAAGATAGTCTCACATCAACTAGGCATATCAACGGGCTATGGAGATGCCCATCAATAGATATCAATGTGAGTGAGTAGGGATTGCCATGCAACGGATGCACTAGATCTATAAGTATATGAAAGCTCAACAAAATAAACTAAGTGGGTGTGCATCCAACTTGCTTGCTCATGAAGACCTAGGGCATTTTGAGGAAGCCCATCATTGGAATATACAAGCCAAGCTCTATAATGAAAAATTCCCACTAGTATATGAAAGTGATATCATAGGAGACTCTCTATCATGAATATCATGGTGCTACTTTGAAACACAAGTGTGGAAAAAGGATAGTAGCATTGTCCCTTCTCTCTTTTTCTCTCATTTTTTGGGCCCTTTTTTGGCCTCTTTTTTTCGTCCGAAGTCTCATCCCGACTTGTGGGGGAATCATAGTCTCCATCATCCTTTCCTCACTTGGGACAATGCTCTAATAATGATGATCATCACACTTTATTTACTTACAACTCAAGAATTACAACTCAATACCTAGAACAAAATATGACTCTATGTGAATGCCTCAGGTGGTGTACCAGGATGTGCAATGATGCATGAGTGACATGTATGAAGAATTATGAACGATGGCTTTGCCACAAATACGATGTCAACTACATGATCATGCAAGCAATATGACAATGATGAAGCGTGTCATAATAACGGAATGGTGGAAAGTTGCATGGCAATATATCTCGGGATAGCTGTGGAAATGCCATAATAGGTAGGTATGGTGGCTGTTTTGAGGAAGGTATATGGTACCGGCGAAAGTTGCGCGATACTAGAGAGTCTAGTGATGGTGGAAGGGTGAGAGTGCGTATAATCCATGGACTCAACATTAGTCATAAATAACTCACATACTTATTGCAAAAATCTATTAGTTATCGAAACAAAGTATTACGCGCATGCTCCTAGGGGGATGGATTGGTAGGAAAAGACTATCGCTCGTCCCCGACCGCCACTCATAAGGAAGACAATCAATAAATAAATCATGCTCCGACTTCATCACATAACGGTTCACCATCCGTGCATGCTACGGGAATCACAAACTTCAACACAAGTATTTCTCAAATTCACAACTACTCAACTAGCATGACTCTAATATCACCATCTCCATATCGCAAAACAATTATCAAGTATCAAACTTCTCATAGTATTCAGTGCACTTCTATGAAAGTTTTTATATTAAAGAAAATGTCCATGTTGTTCTAAAGGACTCTCAAAATAATATAAGTGAATCATGAGAGATCAATTATTTCTATAAAATAAAACCACCATTGTGAAGAACTAGAGCAAAAACTATATAGCTCAAAAGATATAAGTGAAGCACATAGAGTATTCTAGTAAATTTCAAATCATGTGAGTCTCTCTCAAAAGGTGTGTACATCAAGGATGATTGTGGTAAAATAAAAAAGCAAATACTCAAATCATACAAGACGCTCCAAGAAAAACACATATCATGTGGTGAATAAAAATATAGCTCAAAGTAAAGTTACCGATAGACGAGGAGGAAAGAGGGGATGCCTTCCGGGGCATCCCCAAGCTTAGGATTTTTGGTGTCCTTGAATTTTACCTTGGGGTTCCATGGGAATCCCCAAGCTTAGGCTCTTGCCACTCTTTGTTCCATAATCCATCAAACCTTTACCCAAAACTTCAACACAAAACTCAAAATAGAAAATCTTGTAAGCTCCGTTAGCGAAAGAAAACAAAACACCACTTCAAGATACTGTAATGAACTCATTATTTATTTATATTGGTGTTAAACCTACTGTATTCCAACTTCTCTATAATTTATAAACTCTTTTACTAGACATAGATTCATCAAAATATGCAAACAGACACGAAAAACAGAATCTGTCAAAAACAGATCAGTCTATAGTAATCTGTATCTAGCGCAAACTTCTGAAACACCAAAATTCTTAAATAACTTTCTGGACGTGAGAAATTTATCTATTAATCATCTGCAAAAAGAATTAGCTAATTAGCACTCGCCAAATAAAAATGGCAGCAATTCTCGTGAGCACTAAAGTTTCTGTTTTTTACAGAAAGATCAAAAAGACTATCCCCAAGTCTTCCCAACGGTTCTACTTGGCACAAACACTAATTAAACAAAAAAACACAACCAAAATAGAGGCTAGATAAATTATTTATTGAAAAACATCAAGGAAAAATATTGGGTTGTCTCCCAACAAGCGCTTTTCTTTAAAGCCTTATAGCTAGACATTGCTAATTTTAATGATGCTCACATGAAAGACAAGAATTGAAGCACATAGAGAGCATCATAAAACATCTGACAAACACATCTAAGTCTAACATACTTCCTATTCGTAGACATCTTATAGGCAAAAAAATTATCAAGGCAAGCAAAAACTAGCATATGCAAGGAAGTGGAAAGAAACAATAGCAATCTCAACGTAACGAGAGGTGATTGAGTAACATGAAAATTTCTACATTAATATTTTCCTCTCTCATAATAATTACATGTAGGATCATAAGCAAATTCAACAAAATAGCTATCACATGAAATATTTTCAACACGATCCACATGCATGAAAAGTTGACACTCATCCAAAATAGTGGGATTAACATTAACTAAAGTCATGACCACTCCAAACCCACTTTTATCAAAAATTTCATAAGATTGAACATTCTCCAAATATGTGGGATATAAAGTTGAGACTCTTCCAAACCAACTTTCAATAATATTGCAAACACTATTATCAATCTCATATTCATCATGGGGCTTAAATAAATTTTCAAGATCATAAGAAGAATCACCCCAATCATGATCATTGCAACAAGTAGTAGACATAGCAAAACTAGCATCTGCAAGCTTAGGGTTTTGCATATTATAAGCACAATTGACATTAATAGAATTTATACTATCATCATTGCAATCATGATTTCTATTCAAAGATCCATCGTGAATCACTCCATAAAGTACTTCATCACAATTTTCAGATTCACGAATTTCAAGCAAAACTACATAAAGATAATCTACTGCACAAAACTCACTAGCAATTGGTTCATCTTAATTGGATCTCTTAAAAATATTAGCAAGCAGATGAGGATCCATAGATCTTAGGTTCTCTGATTAGCAATAAATAAACTACTATTCCAACTAGACAAGCAGACGAGCCAAGTAAGACATCAAAGCAAATAGAAAGACGAACAGAAGGAGGACGGATAAAACGGCAAGGGTGAATGGGGGAGAGGAAAACGAGAGGCAAATGGCAAATAATGTAATGCGAGGGATAAGAGTTGTGATGGGTACTTGGTATGTCTTGACTTGGCGTAGATCTCCCCGGCAACGGCGCCAGAATTGGCTCGTTGTCGGGAGTCAAATCTTGACTTGACTTGGCGCGAATCTCCCCGGCAACGGCGCCAGAAATCCTTCTTGCTATCTCTTGAGCATTGCGTTGGTTTTCCCTTGAAGAGGAAAGGGTGATGCAGTAAAGTAGAGTAAATATTTCCCTCAGTTTTTGAGAACCAAGGTATCAATCCAGTAGGAGATCACGCTCAAGTCCCACGCACCTACACAAACAAATAAGAACCTCGCAACCAACGCGATAAAGGGGTTGTCAATCCCTTCACGGTCACTTACGAGAGTGAGATCTGATAGATATGATAAGACAATATTTTTGGTATTTTTATGATAAAGAGAAATGAAGATGCAAAGTGAAATAAATGGCAATATAAATAGCTAAGTGTTGGAAGATTAATATGATGGAAGATAGACCCGGGGGCCATAGGTTTCACTTGTGGCTTCTCTCAAGAGCATAAGCATTACGGTGGGTAAACGAATTACTGTCGAGCAACTGATAGAATTGAGCATAGTTATGAGAATATCTAGGTATGATCATGTATATAGGCATCACGTCCGCGACAAGTAGACCGAAACGATTCTGGATCTACTACTATTATTCCACACATCGACCGCTATCCAACATGCATCTAGAGTATTAAGTTCATAAGAACAGAGTAATGCTTTAAGTAAGATGACATGATGTAGAGGGATAAACTCATGCAATATGATATAAACCCCATCTTTTTATCCTCGGTGGCAACAATACAATACGTGCCTTGCTGCCCCTGCTGTCATTGGGAAAGGACACCGCAAGATTGAACCCAAAGCTAAGCACTTCTCCCATTGCAAGAAAGATCAATCTAGTAGGCCAAACCAAACTGATAATTCGAAGAGACTTGCAAAGATAAACCAATCATACATAAAATAATTCAGAGGAGATTCAAATATTGTTCATAGATAAACTTGATCATTGAGGGAGTCCTGGATTAGGGGGTCTCCGAACAGCCGGACTATCTCCATTGGCCGGACTGTTAGACTATGAAGATACAAGATTGAAGACTTCGTCTCGTGTCCGGATGGGACTCTACTTGGCGTGGAAGGCAAGCTAGGCAATACGTATACGGATATCTCCTCCTTTGTAACCAACCTTGTGTAACACTAACCCTCTCCGGTGTCTATATAAACCGGAGGGTTTTAGTCCGTAGGACAACAATCACAACATACAATCATACCATATGCTAGCTTCTAGGGTTTAGCCTCTCTGATCTCGTGGTAGATCTACTCTTGTAACACCCATATCATCAATATCAATCAAGCAGGACGTAGGGTTTTACCTCCATCAAGAGGGCCTGAACCTGGGTAAAACTTCGTGTCCCTTGCCTCCTGTTACCATCCGGCCTAGACGCACAGTTCGGGACCCCCTACCCAAGATCCGCCGGTTTTCACACCGACATTGGTGCTTTCATTGAGAGTTCCTCTGTGACGTCGCCGTTAGGATTGATGGCTCCTACTACCATCGGTAGCGATGCGGTCCAGGGTGAGACTTTTCTCCCCGGACAGATCTTCGTATATGGCGGCTTTGCACTGTGGGCTAATTCGCTTGGCCATCTGGAGCAGATTGAAAGCTACGCCCCTGGCCATCAGGTCAGATTTGGAAGTTTTGAACTACACGGCCGACATCCGCGGAGACTTGATCTTCGACGGATTCGAGCCACAGCCGGGCGCGCCGCATTGTCTCGATGGGCATGACCTAGCTCTGCCACCGGACGGTACTTCAGAGGCCGCGCCCACACCAGCTCCGACCCTTAGCTAGGAGCCAACTGCGCCAAGCAAGGACTGGTGGCTAGACACCGCCTCAGGGGATGCAGTCTTGACGGCGATCGAGCCAAACACCAGCATAATCCCCTGCGTAACCCGTGACTCCAAGGTGCCGGACTCTCTTCCGGACCCCGAACCATCCGCGCCCTGCCAATCAAATCCGAGTGGGCGCCGATCATGGAATTCATCGCCGCGGATATCTTTCAGCAATCACCCTTCGGCGAAATTCTGAATTCACTAAGGTCTCTCTCTTTGTCAGGAGAGCCCTGGCCGGATTATCCCGAACACCCCGGCACTCGTGGCATGGGGGCAGAAGCTGAGGACTAGCCATCTCTCAGATTGGATAAACAGCCAAACAGAAGGTAATATTTTAAATTCACACAAGCGTTGCATAGCGCATATGAAACAAGTTTTCATTACACAGGATAAAAAACGAGCAAGTCTCATTCAAATATTACATTTTGTGAACACTCATCCGCGATAAGGCGAGCGCCCGGCAGAACACCCTCGTAGTACATCTCGGGGTGGCGGTGCTCCTTGCCCTCCGGCAGCCCCTCCTTGATAAGCTTCACGGCGTCTAGCTTGACCCACTGCGTTTTCACACGGGCGAAGGCCCGACGTGCACCTTCAATGCAGACGGATCGCTTGACGACCTCCAGCCCTGGGCAGGCATCCACAAGCCACCTCACCAGGCCGAAGAAGCTGTTCGAAAGGGCGTCACCAGGCCACAACCGGACTATGAAGCCCTTCATGGCCTGATCGGCCGCCTTATGTAGCTCGGCCATCTGCTTTAGTTGGTCGCTCATTGGCACCGGATGTTCGGCCTCAGCATACTAAGACCAGAACAGCTTCTTCGTCGAGCTTCCGTCCTCGGCCTAGTAGAATAGTGCGGCATTGGACACACTGCGGGGCAAATCTGCGAACGCTCCTGAAGAGCTCCGGATTCGGGTAAGTAATCGGTAATTCACCGTTGCATGCTTGCTTTGCATATAGAAAGCCTTACCGCAGCTATCTTCTTCATCGCGTCGATCTCCTCAAGGGCCTTCTGGGCCTCGGCCTTGGCACTCTTCGTGCTCTCATGGGTCGCGGCAAGCTCAGACTCTCTCGTCTTCAAGTCAAGCTCCAACACCTCGTGCTTCATCACGAGAGCTTGGAGCTCTTGCTGCACCTCGCCCACCCGAGCCTTGTGCCTCTCTCGCTCGGTGCGCTCCTGGGACGCCTTTTCTTTGGCCTGGGACAATGCATGCTTTAGGGTCGCCACCTCGGTCGTGGCCCCTGGCAAACATACAATGATCCTGTCATTTAGCAATCACGTCCTTTTTATCATCTACAGATGGGGTATCACTTAACCTTGTTCTCCTCGAGCTGCCTCTTAGCAAGGCCGAGCTCCTTCTGGGACCCCTCGAGGGCCTCCTTCAGTACGGCGACCTCCGCAGTTAGTGCGGCGGACGCCAGCAGCGAAGCCTGCACATGCATAGTGACATACTTATATTAGACTCCTACGATATTATTTGATCCTCTGTTCGGCTTTTCTTTGTGAACACCAAACAAAGCATCAGGGGCTACTTTCTATGTGGTAACACTTCTACTACATTTTAAAATACTTACCTCGAAGCCTGTTAGAAGGCTAGTACAGGCTTCAGTCAATCCGCTCTTGGCGGACTGAACCTTCTGGATCACCGCACTCATGATAGTGCGGTGCTCCTCCTTGATGGAAGCGCTGTGAAGTGCTTCCAACATAGTGTTTGGCGCCTCTGGGTGCACAGAGGTCACCGGCACTGGCGTCTCACCCTCCTTAGAAGGGGACCGCCTACCCGAGCTCGGATCCGTTGGAGGGTCTGGTGCGGTGTTCGGCTGAGGGCCGAACTCAGAGCTTCCGAGGACCCCGTCCCCTCGGCTCCCAGAGTCCGGAAGGTCGCCTTGAGGCGCCTCCAGGACTGTCCCCCCCGATCTGGTGCCTCTTGAGACAGCACCTCGGTGTCTTCGGCCGGATTAGGGGAGGTGGCCGTCGGGACTGGATCGCTATCCATGTCCGACGCGCCCAGGGAGCCGACCGAGGATACCTCGATATTGGCTCGGGGCGGCCTGCACAATTGAGTTCAGCGTTAGGGAAAGCAATAAAGGAATCCGATGGGTTACTTTGGTATCCGGACACTTACGATCTCCCCTGGGGCTTGCCCTTGGGCGACCACTCATCTTCACTTTCGTCGGCGGCGGTAGAGCTGTCTGGAAGGAGCGTCCTTCCCTTCTTGGACCCTTCGGCCTCCCCAGTTGGGGAGGCCTTCCTTTTCTTGTCTCCCCCAGTCAGTGGGGGAGCCTCCTCTTCCTCTTCCTCGTCTTCAGGGGAATAGTGCACCGCAGAGTCATCGGACGGTGAGTCCGACGACGCCTAGAGTCGGGAACTCTTTCGAGCTCCCTTGGCCTTCTTGGTCTTCTCCGGCACCTTATAAGGTGCCGGAGTCAGCATCTTCGTCAAAAGAGCGTCTGCGGGGCCTTCGGGCAAGGGAGCCGGACAGTCGATCTGTCCGGCCATCTTCTGCCAGTCCTGTCAAAATTACGGGAGTTTAGATCCCGCATATAGCCAACCTGTATATATATAACAAATATCCTGTAAGAGGTAAAACAACTTACCGCACTGGCGTGGCGCTTCGTGTTGAATCCGCGATCCTCAGTAATGGGGGGAGGGACCGCGGCGCCCTTGAACAGCACCCTCCAGGCATCTTCATGAGTCGTGTCGAAGAGCCTGCTCAAAGTTCGGTGTTGCGCCTGATTGAACTCCCACAAGGTAAACTCTCGTTGTTGGCACGGGAGTATCCGGTGAACGAGCATAACCTGGACTATGTTGACAAGCTTGAGCTTCTTATCCACCATGTTTTGAATACATGACTGGAGTCCGGTTAGCTCTTTTGAATTACCCCAGGACAGGCCCTTCTCTTTCCAGGAGGTGATCCGCATGGGGATGCCAGATCGGAACTCGAGGGCTGCTACCCATGCGCGGTCGCGTGGCTCGGTGATATAGAACCACCCCGATTGCCACCCCTTTATGGTGTCCACGAAGGTGCCCTCGAGCCATGTGATGTTGGGCATCTTGCCCACGATGGCGCCTCCGCACTCCGCCTGGCGGCCGCTCACTACCTTCGGCTTGACATTGAAGGTCTTCAGCCATAAGCTGAAGTGGGGCTTCATGCGGAGGAAGGCCTCGCACACGACGATGAACGCTGAGATGTTGACGATGAAGTTCGGGGCCAGATCGTGAAAATCCAGGAAGTAATAAAATATGAGCCCCGGACGAAGGGATGGAGAGGAAATCCCAGTCCACGGAGGAAATGAGTGAGGAATACCACCCTCTCATGGGGCTCGGGGGTGGGGATGAGATGTCCCTCATCTGGGAGCCGGTGCGCGATGTCGTCATGCAGGTATCCGGCTCTCCTCAGTTTCTTGACGTCTCCCTCCGTGACGGAGGAGACCATCAACTTGCCTCCCGCTCCGGACATGGTTGGAGAAGGTTGAGGTGGAAGTGAGAGCTTGGGCGCTAGATCTCGAGTATGCGGGAGCAGATGAGCAGAGGAGGAAGAAGGCATGGATAGAAAGGTGAATCCTTATCCCTTTATATGGGCGAACAAAATTAAAATGTCCCCACTTGCCTAGTAAAACTCGCTTATCCCCCAAGCGCCGCAATTGATGGCGCGGTTGGGTTACCCATGCCCGTATTGATGAGAATCCCGTAATAGGGGGACACGATCTCTGCTTTCACAAGACGTGTCGAAAAACTGCCTCGCGTTATGTGTGGGGCTGGTTAAAAGAAACGGTTCGATTAATCACCGGGCCATGACGTAACGTCATGTTGCCAAATCAAGCTAGCGGATTAGATCTGCGAAAGCATTATTCTCTACGGCGAAGTGTGGAACTTATTTTGCAGGGTCGGACACTATCCTCGTATTCAAATTCTTCTGTGATGTATTCGGAGAAGGAACCCGCCTTGCAATGCCGAAGACAACTGCGCGCTGGACTCATCGTCATTGAAGCCTGGTTCAGGGGCTACTGAGGGAGTCCTGGATTAGGGGGTCTCCGGACAGCCGGACTATCTCCATTGGCCGGACTGTTAGACTATGAAGATACAAGATTGAAGACTTCGTCTCGTGTCCGGATGGGACTCTACTTGGCGTGGAAGGCAAGCTAGGCAATACATATATGGATATCTCCTCCTTTGTAACCGACCTTGTGTAACCCTAACACTCCGGTGTCTATATAAACCGGAGGGTTTTAGTCCGTAGGACAATAATCACAACATAAAATCATACCATAGGCTAGCTTCTAGGGTTTAGCCTCTCTGATCTCGTGGTAGATCTACTCTTGTAACACCCATATCATCAATATCAATCAAGCAGGACGTAGGGTTTTACCTCCATCAAGAGGGCCCGAACCTGGGTAAAACTTCGTGGCCCTTGCCTCCTGTTACCATCCGGCCTAGACGCACAGTTTGGGACCCCCTACCCGAGATCCGTCGGTTTTGACACCGACAATCATAAACCCACAATTCATCGGATCTCGACAAACACACTGCAAAAGAAGAATACATCGAATAGATCTCCAAGAAGATCGAGGAGAACTTTGTATTGAGATCCAAAGAGAGAGAAGAAGCCATCTAGCTAATAACTATGGACCCGTAGGTCTGAAGTAAACTACTCACACATCACCGGAGAGGGCATCGAGTTGATGTAGAGGCCCTCCGTGATCAATGCCCCCTCCGACGGAGCTCCCGAAAAGGCCCCAAGATGGGATCTCTCGGGTACAAAAGGTTGCGGCGGTGGAATTAGGTTTTCGTGTGGCTCCTGGATGTTTGGGGGGTACGTGGATATATATATAGGAGGAAGAAGTAGGTCAGTGGAGCAACGAAGGCCCCACGAGGGTGGAGGGCGCGCCAGGGGGGTAGGCGCGCCCCCTGCCTTGTGGCCTCCTCGATAGTTTCTTGACTCCCACTCCAAGTCTCCTGGATCACGTTTGTTGAGAAAAATCACGTTCCCGAAGGTTTCATTCTGTTTGGACTCCGTTTGATATTCCTTTTCCGTGAAACACTGAAATAGGCAAAAACAGCAATTTGGGCTGGTCCTCCGGTTAATAGGTTAGTCCCAAAAATGATATAAAAGTGTAAATAAAGCCCATTAA
The DNA here is from genome assembly GCF_003073215.2 of Triticum urartu. Taxonomy (NCBI): domain Eukaryota; kingdom Viridiplantae; phylum Streptophyta; class Magnoliopsida; order Poales; family Poaceae; genus Triticum; species Triticum urartu. The sequence goes on along the minus strand of NC_053028.1, from coordinate 45,647,950 downwards.
CATCCAAAACAAATAATATAATAGCATGGAGCAATCAAAAATTATAGATACGTTGGAGACGTATCAAGCATCCCCAAGCTTAATTACTGCTCGTCCTCAAGTAGGTAAATGATAAAAGAAGAATTTTTGATGTGGAATGCTTTCTAACATATTTCTCAATGTAATTTTTTTCTTTATTGTGGCATGAATGTTGAGATCTGTAAGATTCAAGATAAAAGTTTAATATTGACATAAAAATAATAATACTTCAAGCATACTAACTAAGCAATTATGTCTTCTCAAAATAACATGGCCAAAGAAAGTTATCCCTACAAAATCATATAGTCTGGCTATGCTCTATCTTCACCACACAAAATATTTAAATCATGCACAACCCCGATGACAAGCCAAGCAATTGTTTCATACTTTTGATGTTCTCAAACTTTTTCAATCTTCACGCAATATATGAGCGTGAGCCATGGATATAACACTATGGTGGAATAGAATGGTGGTCGTGGAGAAGACAAAAAAGGAGAAGATAGTCTCCCGTCAACTAGGCGTATCAACGGATTATGGAGATGCCCATCAATAGATATCAATGTGAGTGAGTATGGAATGCCATGCAACGGATGCACTAGAGCTATAAGTATATGAAAGCTCAACAAAAGAAACTAAGTGGGTGTGCATCCAACTTGCTTGCTCATGAAGACCTAGGGCGTTTTGAGGAAGCCCATCATTGGAATATACAAGCCAAGCTCTATAATGAAAAATTCCCACTAGTATATGAAAGTGATATCATAGGAGACTCCCTATCATGAAGATCATGGTGCTACTTTGAAGCACACGTGTGGAAAAAGGATAGTAGCATTGTCCCTTCTCTCTTTTCTCTCATTTTTGGGCCCTTTTTTGGCCTCTCTTTTTTCGTCCGGAGTCTCATCCCGACTTGTGGGGGAATCATAGTCTCCATAATCCTTTCCTCACTTGGGACAATGCTCTAATAATGATGATCATCACACTTTATTTACTTACAACTCAAGAATTACAGCTCAATACTTAGAACAAAATATGACTCTATGTGAATGCCTCCGGCGGTGTACCGGGATGTGCAATGATGCATGAGTGACATGTATGAAGAATTATGAACGGTAGCTTTGCCACAAATACGATGTCAACTACATGATCATGCAAGCAGTATGACAATGATGAAGCGTGTCATAATAACGGAACAGTGGAAAGTTGCATGGCAATATATCTCGGGATGGCTATGGAAATGCCATAATAGGTAGGTATGGTGGCTGTTTTGAGGAAGGTATATGGTGGGTTTATGGTACCGGCGAAAGTTGCGCGATACTAGAGAGTCTAGCAATGGTGGAAGGGTGAGAGTGCGTATAATCCATGGACTCAACACTAGTCTTTAAGAACTCATATACTTATTGCAAAAATCTATTAGTTATCGAAACAAAGTATTACGCGCATGCTCCTAGGGGGATAGATTGGTAGTAAAAGACCATCGCTCGTCCCCGACCGCCACTCATAAGGAAGACAATCAATAAATAAATCATGCTCCGACTTCATCACATAACGGTTCACCATACGTGCATGCTATGGGAATCACAACCTTCAGCACAAGTATTTCTCAAATTCACAACTACTCAACTAGCATGACTCTAATATCACCATCTCCATATCTCAAAACAATTATCAAGTATCAAACTTCTCATAGTATTCAGTGCACTTCTATGAAAGTTTTTATATTAAAGCAAATTTTCATGTTGTTCTAAAGGACTCTCAAAATAATATAAGTGAAGAATGAGAGATCAATTATTTCTATAAATAAAACCACCGATGTGCTCTAAAATATATAAGTGAAAAACTAGAGCAAACACTATATAGATCAAAAGATATAAGTGAAGCACATAGAGTATTCTAGTAAATTTCAAATCATGTGAGTCTCTCTCAAAAGGTGTGTACAACAAGGATGATTGTTCTAAACTAAAAAAGAAAAGACTCAAATCATACAAGACGCTCCAAGAAAAACACATATCATGTGATGAATAAAAATATAGCTCAAAGTAAAGTTACCGATAGACGAAGACGAAAGAGGGGATGCCTTCCGGGGCATCCCCAAACTTAGGATTTTTGGTGTCCTTTAATTTTACCTTGGGGTGCCATGGGCATCCCCAAGCTTAGGCTCTTGCCACTCTTTGTTCCATAATCCATCAAATCTTTATCCAAAACTTGAAAACTTCACAACACAAAACTCAAAATAGAAAATCTTGTAAGCTCCGTTAGCGAAAGAAAACAAAACACCACTTCAATGTACTGTAATGAACTCATTATTTATTTATATTAGTGTTAAACCTACTGTATTCCAATATCTCTATGGTTTATAAACTCTTTTACTAGACATAGATTGATCAAAATAAGCAAACAACACACGAAAAATAGAATCTGTCAAAAACATAACAGTCTGTAGTAATCTGTAGCTAACGCAAACTTCTGAAACCCCAAAAATTCTAAAATAAATTGCAGGACGTGAGGAATTTGTATATTAATCATCTTCAAAAATAATTAACTAAATATAACTCTCCAAATAAAATGGCAGCAATTCTCGTGAGCGCTAAAGTTTCTGTTTTTTGCAGCAAGAACAAAAAGACTATCCCCAAGTCTTCCCAAGGTTCTACTTGGCACAAACACTAATTAATCACAAAAACACAACCAAAATAGAGTCTAGATAAATTATTTATTGAAAAACAGCAAGGAAAATTATTGGGTTGTGTCCCAACAAGCGATTTTCTTTAAAGCCTTATAGCTAGGCATTGATAATTTTAATGATGCTCACATGAAAGACAAGAATTGAAGCACATAGAGAGCATCATAAAACATGTGACAAACACATCTAAGTCTAACATACTTCCTATGCATAGGCATATTATAGGCAAACAAATTATCAAGGCAAGCAAAAACTAGCATATGCAAGGAAGCAGAAAGAAACAATAGCAATCTCAACATAACGAGAGGCGATTTAGTAACATGAAAATTTCTACAATCATATTTTCCCTCTCATAATAATTACATGTAGGGTCATAAGAAAATTCAACAAAATATCTATCACATAAATATTTTCAACACGATCCACATGCATGCAAAGTTGAAGCTCTTCCAACATAGTGGGATTAACATTAACTAAAGTCATGACCTCTCCAAACCCACTTTTATCAAAAATTTCATAAGATTGAATTCTCCAAATATGTGGGATATAAAGTTGATACTCTTCCAAACCCACTTTCAATAATATTGCAAACACTATTATCAATCTCATATTCATCATGGGGCTTAAATAAATTTTCAAGATCATAAGAAGAATCACCCCAATCATGATCATTGCAACAAGTAGTAGACATAGCAAAACTAGCATCTCCAAGCTTAGGGTTTCGCATATTATAAGCACAATAGACATTAATAGAACTTATACTATCATCGTTGCAATCATGCTTTCTATTCAAAGATCCATCGCGAATCACTCCATAAAGTACTTCATCACAATTTTCAGATTCACGAATTTCAAGCAAAACTTCATAAAGATAATCTAGTGCACAAAACTCACTAGCAGTTGGTTCATCATAATTGGATCTCTTAAAAAGATTAGCAAGCGGATGAGGATCCATAGATCTTAGGTTCTCTGTTTAGAAATAAATAAACAACTATTCCAACTAGACGAGCAAACGAGCCAAGTAAGACATCAAAGCAAATAGAAAGATGAACAGAACAAGGACGGATAAAATGGCAAGGGTGAAGTGGGGGAGAGGAAAACGAGAGGAAAATGGAAAATAATGTAATGCGAGGGATAAGAGTTGTGATGGGTACTTGGTATGTCTTGACTTGGCGTAGATCTCCCCGGCAACGGCGCCAGAAATGGCTCGTTGTCGGGAGTCAAATCTTGACTTGACTTGGCGCGAATCTCCCCGACAACGGCGCCAGAAATCCTTCTTTCTATCTCTTGAGCACTGCGTTGGTTTTCCCTTGAAGAGGAAAGGGTGATGTAGTAAAGTAGCATAAGTATTTCCCTCATCTTTTGAGAACCAAGGTATCAATCCAGTAGGAGATCACGCTCAAGTCCCACGCACCTACACAAACAAATAAGAACCTCGCAACCAACGCGATAAAGGGGTTGTCAATCCCTTCACGGTCACTTATGGGAGTGAGATCTGATAGATATGATAAGATAATATTTTTGGTAATTTTATGATAAAGAGAAATAAAGATGCAAAGTAAAATAAACGGCAATAGAAATAGCTAAGTGTTGGAAGATTAATATGATGGAAGATAGACCCGGGGGCCATAGGTTTCACTAGTGGCTTCTCTCAGGAGCATAAGTATTACGGTGGGTAAACGAATTATTGTGGAGCAATTGATAGAATTGAGCATAGTTATGAGAATATCGAGGTATGATCATGTATATAGGCATCACGTCCGCGACAAGTAGACCGAAACAATTCTGCATCTACTACTAGTACTCCACACATCAACCTCTATACAGCATGCATCTAGAGTATTAAGTTCATAAGAACAGAGTAATGCTTTAAATAAGATGACATGATGTAGAGGGATAAACTCATGCAATATGATATAAACCCCATCTTTTTATCCTTGATGGTAACAATGTACGTGCCTTGCTGCCCCTGCTATCACTGGGAAAGGACACCGCAAGATTGAACCCAAAGCTAAGCACTTCTCCCGTTGCAAGAAAGATCAATCTAGTAGGCCAAACCAAACTGATAATTCGAAGAGACTTGCAAAGATAAATCAATCATACATAAAAGAATTCAGTGGAGATTCAAATATTGTTCATAGAGAAACTTGATCATAAACCCACAATTCATCAGATCTCGACAAACACACCGCAAAAGAAGATTACATCGAATAGATCTCCAAGAAGATCGAGGAGAACTTTGTATTGAGATCCAAAGAGAGAGAAGAAGCCATCTAGCTAATAACTATGGACCCGTAGGTCTAAAGTAAACTACTCACACATCACCGGAGAGGCCATGGAGTTGATGTAGAGGCCCTCCGTGATCAATGCCCCCTCAGACGGAGCTCCAGAAAAGGCCCCAAGATGGGATCTCTCGGGTATAGAAGGTTGTGTCGGTGGAATTAGGTTTTCGTGTTGCTCCTGGATGGTTGGGGGGTACGTGGATATATATAGGACAAAGAAGTAGGTCGATGGAGCAACGAGGTCCCCACGAGGGTGGAGGGTGCGCCTAGGGGGTAGGCGCCCCCCTGCCTCATGGCCACCTTGATTGTTTCTTGACTCCCACTCCAAGTCTCCTGGATCACGTTTGTTGAGAAAATCACGTTCCCGAAGGTTTCATTCTGTTTGGACTCCGTTTGATATTCCTTTTCCGCGAAACTCTGAAATAGGAAAAAAAATAGCAATTTGGGCTGGGCCTCCGGTTAATAGGTTAGTCCCAAAAATGATATAAAAGTGTAAAATAAAGCCCATTAACATCCAAAATATATAATATTATAGCATGGAGCAATCAAAAATTATAGATACGTTGGAGACGTATCAACAGTCTAATGAGAAGGAAAAAGAATCTGACAAGGATGAAGACAAAGAGGAAGATGATTGTTTTCCCAATGTCAATTCCACCCTTATGATTTTTGCTGACGTTGAGAGCAAAAGTCGACTGAAAGTAATCAATAGAGAGGTGAATATGGTTGCTCCGGCAACGACAATGTACCTGAAGTGGTCACAAACAACTATCACATTCGACCAGTCTGATCATCATGCTCGCATTGCCACCCCTGGGAAGCAAGCGTTGGTGGTCGACCCAGTTGTTGGAGGGACTAGATTGACCAAAGTGTTAATGGATGGTGGTAGCGGCCTGAATATCCTTTATGCTGAAACCTTGAAGGGGATGGGCATTCCGATGTCCAAACTTAGTGAGAGCAACATGAGCTTTCACGGCGTCATCCCTGGCAAGAAGGCTGAATCACTCGGCCAGATAACCCTTGACGTGGTTTTAGGTGATTCAAAGAACTACCATAAGGAAAACTTGACATTTGAAGTAGTGGATTGATGTCTACTGCACAACCTTCTTCTTATAGACGTTGTTGGGCCTCCAAGTGTAGAGTTTTGTAGGACAGTAGCAAATTTCCCTCAAGTGGATGACCTAAGGTTTATCAATCCGTAGGAGGCGTAGGATGAAGATGTTCTCTCTCAAGCAACCCTGCAACCAAATAACAAAGAGCCTCTTGTGTCCCCAACACACCCAATACAATGGTAAATTGTATATGTGCACTAGTTCGGCGAAGAGATGGTGATACAAGTGCAATATGGATGGTAGATATATGTTTTTGTAATCTAAATATATAAAAACAGCAAGGTAACTAATTATAAAAGTGAGCGTAAACGGTATTGCAATGCATTGAAACAAGGCCTAGGGTTCATACTTTCACTAGTGCAAGTCCTCTCAACAATAATAACATAACTATCCCTCAACATGCAACAAAGAGTCACTCCAAAGTCACTAATAGCGGAGAACAAACGAAGAGATTATGGTACGGTACGAAACCACCTGAAAGTTATTCTTTCCAATCAATCCGTTGGGCTATTCCTATAAGTGTCACAAACAGCCCTAGAGTTCGTACTAGAATAACACCTTAAGACACAAATCAACCAAAACCCTAATGTCACCTAGATACTCCAATGTCACCTCAAGTATCCGTGGGTATGATTATACGATATGCATCACACAATCTCAGATTCATCTATTCAACCAACACATAGGACCTCAAAGAGTGCCCCAAAGTTTCTACCGGAGAGTCAAGACGAAAACGTGTGCCAACCCCTATGCATAGGTTCATGGGTGGAACCCGCAAGTTGATCGCCAAAACATACATCAAGTGGATCAATAGAATACCCCATTGTCACCATGGGTATCCCACGCACGACATACATCAAGTGTTCTCAAATCCTTAAAGACTCAATCCGATAAGATAACTTCAAAGGGAAAACTCAATCCATTACAAGAGAGTAGAGGGGGAGAAACATCATAAGATCCAACTATAATAGCAAAGCTCGCGATACATCAAGATTGTACCACCTCAAGAACACAAGAGAGAGAGAGAGAGATCAAACACATAGCTACTGGTACATACCCTCAGCCCCGAGGGAGAACTACTCCCTCCTCGTCATGGAGAGCACCGGGATGATGAAGATGGCCATCGGAGAGGGATTTCCACCTCCGACAGGTTGCCGGAATGGGTCTAGATTGGTTTTTGGTGGCTACGGAGGCTTTTGGCGGAGGAACTCTCGATCTATTGTGCTCCCCGATATTTTTAGGGTATATGGATATATATATATATATATATAGGCAGAAGAAATACATCAGGGGAGCCACGAGGGGCCCACGAGGGTGGAGGGCACGCCCACGGGGGTGGGCGCGCCCCCTGCCTCGTGGCTTCCTCGTTGATCCCCTGACGTGCACTCCAACTCTCATGTATTGCTTTCTATCCAAAAATAACGTTTCCAAAGGTTTCATTCCGTTTGGACTCCGTTCGATATTCCTTTTCTGCGGAACACTGAAACAAGGGAAAAAACAGAAACTGGCACTGGGCTCTGGGTTAATAGGTTAGTCCCAAAAATAATATAAAAGTGGATAATAAAGCCCAGTAATGTCCAAAACAGTAGATAATATAGCATGGAGCAATCAAAAATTATAGATACGTTGGAGACGTATCAAGCATCTCCAAGCTTAATTCCTGCTCATCCTCGAGTAGGTAAATGATAAAAATGATAATTTTTTATGCGGAGTGCTACTTGGCATAATTTCAATGTATTTTTTCTTAATTGTGGTATGAATATTCGGATTCGAAAGATTCAAGATAAAAGTTCATATTGACATAAAAATAATAATACTTCAAGCATACTAACTAAGCAATTATGTCTTCTCAAAATAACATGGCCAAAGAAAGTTCATCCCTACAAAATCATATAGTTTAGTCATGCTCCATTTTCGTCACACAAGAATGCTCTCATCATGCACAACCCCGATGAAAAGCCAAGCAATTGTTTCATACTTTAGTAATTTCAAACCTATAAACTTTCATGCAATATATGAGCGCGAGCCATGGACATAGCAGTATGGGTGGAATAGAATATGATGATGGGGGTTATGTGGAGAAGATAAAAAGGAGAAAGTCTCACATCAACGAGGCTAATCCATGGGCTATGGAGATGCCCATCGATTGATGTTTATGCAAGGAGTAGGGATTGCCGTGCAACGGATGCACTAGAGCTATAAATGTATGAAAGCTCAACAAAAGAAACTAAGTGGGTGTGCATCCAACTTGCCTGCTCACGAAGACCTAGGGCACTTGAGGAGGCCCATTGTTGGAATATACAAGCCAAGTTCTATAATGAAAAATTCCCACTAGTATATGAAAGTGACAAAATAAAAGACTCTCGATCATGAAGATTATGGTGCTACTTTGAAGCACAAGTGGCGCAAAGGATAGTAGCATTGTCCCTTCTCTCTTTTTCTCTTTCTTTTTTTGGGCCTTCTCTTCTTTTTTTATGGCCTTTCTCTTCTTTTTTTATTTATTTCCTCACTTGGGACAATGCTCTAGAAAATGATGATCATCAAACTTCTATTTATTTACAACTCAATGATTACAACTCGATGCTAGAACAAAATATGACTCTATATGAATGCCTCCGGCGGTGTACCGAGATATGTAATGAACCAAGAGTGACATGTATGAAAGAATTATGAATGGTGGCTTTGCCACAAATACTATGTCAACTACATGATCATGCTAAGCAATATGACAATGATGAATGTGTCATGATAAACGGAATGGTGGAAAGCTGCATGGCAATATATCTCGGAATGGCTATGGAAATGCCTTAATAGGTAGGTATGGTGGCTGTTTTGAGGAAGATATAAGGAGTTTTATGTGTGGAAGAGCATATCATATCATGGGGTTTGGATGCACTGGCAAAGTTTGCACCAACTCTCAATGTGAGAAAAGGCAATGCACGGTACAGAAGAGGTTAGCAATGATGGAAGGGTGAGAGTGCGTATAATCCATGGACTCAACATTAGTCATAAAGAACTCACATACTTATTGCAAAAATCTACAAGTCATCAAAAACCAAGCACTACGCGCATGCTCCTAGGGGGATAGATTGGTAGGAAAAGACCATCGCTCGTCCCCGACCGCCACTCATAAGGAGGACAATCAAAGAACACCTCATGTTTCAAATTTGTTACATAACATTTACCATACGTGCATGCTACGGGACTTGCAAACTTCAACACAAGAATTTCTCAAATTCACAACTACTCAACTAGCACGACTTTGATATTATTACCTCCATATCTCAAAACAATCATCAAGCATCAAACTTCTCTTAGTATTCCAAACACTCATAAGAATTTTTTTACTAATCTTGAATACCTAGTGACGGTGTCTTGGACTAGGGGTACTCACCACGTCATCTCCCAATCTGTTAGATTGGGCCGAGGACCCCATGGCCGTATACTCATGGGCCAGTTCGGACAGCTACCACATACATGGAAGATTCCACAAGACTTGGGGATCAAGACAAGGACTCCTCCCCGCCGGCGTATTCGGCTAGGACTCTTGTTATCCTCAGCCTCTGGTGCATTATATAAACCGAGGCCAGGCTAGTTGATAGATAATATACATACAATCATACCATAGGCTAGCTTATAGGGTTAGCCTCTCCGATCTCATGGTAGATCAACTCTTGTAATACTCATATCATCAAGAATAAATCAAGCAGGACGTAGGGTTTTACCTCCATCAAGAGGGCCCGAACCTGGGTAAAACATCGTGTCCCCTGCCTCCTGTTACCATCCACCTTAGACGCACAGTTCGGGACCCCCTACCCGAGATTCGCCGGTTTTGACACCGACATTGGTGCTTTCATTGAGAGTTCCGCTGTGTGTTCGCCAAAAGGTTGGTGTCTCGCCTGCAGATCAATTGCGACTTCGGCATCTTCGTCACCAGCTTGACTGGTCACCTTGGTTCGACCAAGGACTGCATCCTACCTCCGATCGTCATGTTCGGATGAGGACCTTTATAAACATAAACTCCGATCTCTATCAAGATCATGGAGGAATCATCCAGGATCCGGGGGCTCAACGTCAACATTGCCCTTGGACGACCGTGCTGTTTTTCTGGACAGCAAACGTGTGTCCGCCGCCACCGCCTCCTCAAGTGTCGTTTTAATGATTGCTTCGGTGAAATTGTGTGGAATTGAGTCTACAACAACCTTGGAAAATTTCGTCGAGTTCCGATGAAGGAATCTCTGGCAATCCACGATATACCGGAGCCCTGTCAAATCTGGACGGGAATCTGAACGAGTTTAGGGCGTGGTGTCCAGCTTCTAGCTCGGACGCCCTTTGGAAGATCCAACCGTTGAACGGCTGCGGAATTCCTATATCTACCACCTCTCAAAATTTCAGCTCGATCCGACCGTCCAAACTCCGGGAACCTTCCGATTAATGCATCACTTTCCGGATCTGTTTTCTGCGCGAAAACGAATCCGATCCGAGTTCGTCTTTTTTATGAACGGGATTTCGGACATCCCTTTTGAAGGAAGTTTTGTATGGGGTATTGTGTTTTGTTTCCGAACACATCCCACCAACTTTAAGATCATTTGAACATGATCTTCAACGTCATGCTGGTATCAAACTAGTTCGGCAATATTGCTCCATGGCTGCTGACCTGCGCTAGACACGTCGTCACTTTGTTGATCCGAGCTCAACTTCTTCGGATCATCATCTCGGCAAGCCGAACAAGAGTCCGGGATCGCGAAGGATAAATCATCACCAACATCGCTGCCCCACGGATTACATGGAGCGGGCATACCGGCATCACCGCACGGTCGCTTCATCAAGCCGACATCGACCACGTCACGACCTGCATCGGCAGGGCCGCGCTATTGCTTCTTCAAGCTGGTGTCCATCACGCCGACCTACTTTGACTCATCAGCCGACATCGAGGCTTCGACATCTCGGCTGGATCGGGGGCTTCGCCATATCTTTATCAACCTACTCTGGACACTTCGGCTTCACTAGCCGACCAACTCCGTCACGTTAGCTGGACCGAGGGCTTTGCCCCGGTGAGCCCACCTTTGCCAGCATTGTGATGCCGTCGTTTTATCGCCCATCAGGCAATGGGTGTGCGGATCGAGTCCCTATTTTGCGAATCACCTTCCTTCGGATTGCTACAACAAATAAACCAGGTGCTATTAATCCCAATATTTTTGCTTGTTTGGGTTCATTTTTCCCAAGGAATTATTATTCTGGCTTGTTCATCATATGTACACAGGTCTATTAAATGGTGGCCGCATTAACGACGGTCTCCTGGTGGTTCGGTCAGTCTCCGTACATAGTCCGGCGAATGCCGCATCCGGAACTCGGACCGACATGTGAATTCAGGCTTTGCCACGCCTTTACCGCATCACGCCGACGCCCTGCATCGACATTGACTTCGGCGCCAAGCCATATTTCTTTTATTACTCACTTTGCAATTTATTATGCAATGATTTTTTTAATTATTATTATTACTATATCTCCGATTTGCACTATTTTTTGTGCACGGGGAAATGATCCGGGGAACTTCGACGTCACTCTGCCGGTCTGCATTGACCGTGCTATGTCACCACTTCGGCGTGTCGAGCTCTCCGCTCCGCCACCTCGGGACCGGCATGGGGGATGGAACCTTGTCCCGCATCAAGCTCGGACCACGTCATCAATGCCGAACGCATTAACCAGCTAAGTCGCTTTCATGCTCAAAGTTTCAAATTTTAACTTGTGTTCGGTTCGACCAAGCATTATACTTTTTTGGAAAGAAGTTGCTTGTGAAAAATTTCCTTGTCCAAACTTTGTTTGTGACACACATATTCAAATACCCTGTTTATTTGGGGGCTTCCTTTGTGAAGCTTTTCCTCTTGCATATGATTATACTTGTACGGCTTCATTCCTTGTTTGTGTATTACGCCACAATATGCACCATATTGACTTAAGCGATTTGCAAGCTGGGTTGCCTGGCTCCTGTGCTTACCCCTACGTTCCCGATTGTTCGGCTAGGGAGTAAAGGGAGCAGCTCTGCGATTGTCACGACCGGGTCCTCCGAGCTCTGACCTCAGATTGGGTGAAGCCGAAAGCTAGCGCTCTTATTGTTTTCAATCATGGTCGGCACACAACGGAAGTCATGAGTACAAAAAATCTATTGCACAAGTCTCATAGTAATAATGAGCACCGAAGAAAGGTATCGGTGGGGGTACTATTTTCTTCAAAGATGCTTCTTACACTTCGTCTGTAATATAGCATAAGTTCCCTGAGCGTGCTTTGTCTGTTACAGCCTTATGGCCCGGTTGCCTGGTTATCGGAAACACTGTCGATATTCTCGACAGGTGGAGTACATAACACTTTTCGGTCCTTGACCCAAGAGGGAGAAGCCGACGGTCGGTTAAGATGCGTTTAAAGTTCGGTTGAACAAAGATATGATATAAGTACTTCGGTACATACAATCATTATACATAAAATCTTTTACCCAAGTCACTTGGGGGCTCTTAAAATTTATATGAGCTATTTTATAGTAAATGTGTTTTCTTCTTGGTCGTTGCAAAGTATTATTTGTCACTCCTTTTTTCAACACGAGCGTGTGGTCACTAGCCGGGGAGCCTAATTTCTCTCTCAAAGCCGCTAGAGTTTAGTTTACTAAACTGACCTAATGAGAAGTACTCCGCCCTCCGGATAGGAGGTTGAAGCCGTAGGCTGACCCGCTTGAAGTCTTGAGATATGATGTGTCATGTTAAAGCACGACAGAAGCATTTTTTCTCTAAGGCCAATTTTTGGATTGGCACCGAACAATTGATCTTGCTCGGACGTCATGTTTTTACTGACGTGTTTTGGTTTTCCAAGCTTATGGCACTTTCAAACTATTTGTGTGTTTTCAGCACAAGTCTCGCAGTGCAATGCCGGACACCTTTAGAGATTCGGCAAGAACATCCTCGGATATTGCTATATATGCATCGGTTTTGAATTGTGTCTTCGGTCAATAGTTGGGTTGCCCGGCTCCTGCACTTGCTTCCTACGTTCCGCCTTGTTCATCTAGGCGTGCAAAGGGAGAACCACTGCGATTGTGCTACCAGCTCACATGGTTAAGCACCTCAGTGGAGAAAGCTGAAAACTGACTGTCACAATAAGCGCAAACTGGTCAGCGATCCGATGACTGTGTTAAATGACGGCCATTCATAACAATGGCCGAAGTGTTTATGGCTTGACCTCGACTATCGCCGAACACTACCGGGGGCTATTAACTGGCCTCCCAAACTAAATCCTCAATATTTTGCTCTTGCATTAGAGCTGAGGTTTCATGATCATGCTTAGCATGACAACCCAAAGAAAGGAACCGATAGCGGGACTATTTTCTATGGAAGACATTTCTTATGTTAAACAGTAATATAACATATCTCTCTGCGTACCTTTGTTTATAAAACCGTATGGCCAGATTGCCTTGTTTGTCTTGCCCTCATAAAGGCTTTATAAAGTAGGACAAACACTCCTCGGCTACTGGCCAAGGAGGTGGAAGACGATGGTCAGTCAACAAAGTTTTGTACAATGCGGATCCGAGTATTAATGACGTAAAGTACTTGGATACATAGAGTCATTACACATAATTTGTGATTTTACTATGGATATCGATCCTTAATTCGGCCACCCGTGCCCACATTAAGGCTCGGGGGCTACTGGGCTTCGGGCTTATTATTTACAAATATTAAAGGGGCACATCGATCCCCTGATCTGGTGTTGCCACCCGACCAGTGTCTCAGGGGCTACTGCATTGCTTGTTCAATGCAGAAAATTTTAAGTGCAATACAGTTGCCGAGGAGATTTTGATCCTCAGGTTGGTCGGCCGCACCCATCCTGAGTCTCGAGGACTGAGCACGCCGCTTTTTATGTCCCGAAGTATTCTGCCGAGCTAGGACTTGATTCTCAGCGGCTACTGGGATCAGCGGTCTTACGTCATCCTTCAAGTGCATCTCGGGTTTTAAACCGATACACACCTTGAGGGCTACTGGCTATATATCTCGGCAGAGAATAAATTGCACCAACAAAAAATATTGACAAAAAATCGGCCCACAGTCGGGGTGGTGCACCACCTCGGAAGCAGTCCGGCATAAAGCTCGGGCGCTAGTGGCTGGCTCCATAGAGGGCATTTCCGGCAATAAGCTTGGCTAAACTCCTTCAACTTTTTTGAACCAAGGTGATTTATGATAGTCCGGCGTTGGAGCTTGGACATAGTCCGGCGTTGGAGCTTGGACATAGTCCGGCGTTGGAGCTCGGATACAGTCCGGCATTGGAGCTCGGATACATTCCGGCGTTGGAGCTCAGAAGCGGTCCGGCGTTGGTGCTCGTCTGCAAAAGATACCTCGAATGCAGCCCGGTGTTGGAGCTCGGACACAAGAGGACACTGCCTCCCAGGAACAACTTCAAACCCGAGGTGTGGCATAAAAGTAACAAGGCATTAATGAAGGCCGGAAACTTAAAGGGGCTCCTCGGATACCCGACGTATAAACTTGTCGAATGCATTTCGGCGATCCTCAAGATCGAAGATGAGAAGATTTGTTGAACCAGTTTTCAAGACCGACAACCAAAGATGAAGAATAGTTCAGAAGAATCGAGGAGCGTCCCTAACTTGAAGACCGGTTCATGGGGCTACTGACGGTGTCCTGGACTAGGGGGTACTCACCACGTCATCTCCCGATCTATTAGATTGGGCCGAGAACCCCCATGGCCGTATACTCATGGGCCAGTTTGGACAACTGCCACATACATGGAAGATTCCACAAGACTTGGTGATCAAGACAAGGACTCCTCCCCGCCGGCGTATTCGTCTAGGACTCTTGTTATCCTGGGCCTCTGGTGCATTATATAAACCGTGGCCAGGCTAGTCGATGGATAGTATACATACAATCATACCATAGGCTAGCTTCTAGGGTTTATCCTCTTCGATCTCGTGGTAGATCAACTCTTGTAATACTCATATCATCAAGAATAAATCAAGCAGGACGTAGGGTTTTACCTCCATCAAGAGGGCCCGAACCTGGGTAAAACATCATGTCCCCTGCCTCCTGTTACCATCCGCCTTAGACGCACAGTTCGGGACCCCGTACCCGAGATCCGCCGGTTTTGACACCGACACCTAGCATATTATGATTATTTAAGCAAATTACCATCCTATTTAAGACTCTCAAAATAATCTAAGTTAAGCATGAGAGATCAGTAGTTTCTATAAAACAAATCCACCATCGTGCTCTAAAAGATATAAGTGAAGTACTAGAGCAAAACTATATAACTCAAAAAGATATAAGTGAAGCACATAGAGTATTCTAACCAATTCCAAATCATGTATGGCTCTCTCAAATGGTGTGTACAGCAAGGATGATTGTGGTAAACTAAAAGGCAAAGAATCAAATCATACAAGACGCTCCAAGCAAAACACATATCATGTGGTGAATAAAAATATAGCGCCAAGTAAAGTTACCGATAGAAGTAGACGAAAGAGGGGATGCCTTTCGGGGCATCCCCAAGCTTTGGCTTTTAGGTGTCCTTAGATTCTCTTGGGGGTGCCATGGGAATCCCCAATCTTAGGCTCTTGCCACTCCTTGTTCCATAATCCATCAAATCTTTACCCAAAACTTGAAAACTTCACAACACAAAACTTAACAAGAGAATCTCGTGAGCTCCGTTAGCGAGAGAAAACAAAACACCACTTCAAGGTACTGTATTGAACTCATTATTTATTTATATTAGTGTTAAACCTACTTTATTCCAACTTCTCTATGGTTTATAAACTATTTTACTAGCTATAGATTCATCAAAATAAGCAAACAACACACAGAAAACAGAATCTGTCAAAAACAGAACAGTCTGTAGTAATATGGATCAACCGTATACTTCTGGAAGCCCAAAAATTCCAAAATACATTTCGGGACGTGAGGAATTTATCTATTAATCATCTTCAAAAAGAATTAACGAAATAGCACTCTCCAATAAAAAATGACATCAATTCTCGTGAGCGCTAAAGTTTCTGTTTTTTACAGCATGATCGCAAAGACTTTCCCCAAGTCTTCCCAACGGTTCTACTTGGCACAAACACTAATTAAAACATAAAAAATTCAATCATAACAGAGGATAGATGATTAATTTATTACTAAACAGGGACAAAAATCGAGGAACAAAAATAAAGTTGGGTTGCCTCCCAACAAGCGCTATTGTTTAACGCCCCTAGCTAGGCATGATGATTTCAACGATGCTCACATAAAGGATAAGAACTGAAACATAAAGAGAGTATCATGAAGAATATGACTAGCACATTTAAGTCTAACACTCTTCCTATGCATAGGGATTTTTTGAGCAAACAACTTGTGGGAACAAGAATCAACTTGCATAGGAAGGTAAAACAAGCATAGCTTCAAAACTTTAAGCACATAGAGAGGAAACTTGATATTATTGCAATTCCTACAAGCATAAGTTCCTCACTCATAACAATTTTCAGTAGCATCATGAATGAATTCAACAATATAACCAGCACCTAAAGCATTCTTTTCATGATCTACAAGCATAGAAAATTTACTACTCTCCACATAAGCAAGATTCTTCTCATTCGGAATAGTGGAAGTATCATAAGAAACTCGAATACTATAAATTGTTTCCACATTAAAAGAGTATTGTTAAGAAAAAGGGTAATCATAATGATGACAATTTTTATAAATATAATCATCACTACTTTTTATAGCATATGTATCATCACAATAATTATCATAAGTAGCAACTTTGTTCTCATCATAATCGATTGAAACCTCTTCCAAGATAGTGGAATCATCACTAAATAAAGTCATGACCTCTCCAAATCCACTTTCATAATTATCATAATAAGATTCAACATCCTCCAAAATATTGGGATCATTACTTCCTAAAGTTGACACTCTTCCAAACCCACTTTCATCATTATAATCATCATAAGTAGGAGGCATGTTATCATCATTATAAATTTGCATACCAAAACTTGGGAGACTAAAAATATCATCTTCATTAAACATAGCTTCCCCAAGCTTGGGACAAACATTAATTGCAGCAAATATATTCTCAAAAACATCATCTTCATCAAACATAGCATCCCTAAGCTTGGGCCTTTTCATATCATAAGCATAATCACTCTCATCATTAATAGTATGGATAGCACCAATATTATAGCAATTGTCATATTCTTCCAAACAAGTGCCAAAAAGATTTTCAAGATCATAAGAAGTATCATTATCTTCCACAATTATATTTTCATGAGGCACAACAGTAATAGGAGCAGCATTATTTGGGAGAGATATCTTTTTACCTCTCTTCCTTTTTCTTTTCTTCTTCTTCACCACATCATGTGTGGGTTCAATCCTCTTTTTGGAGCTCCTTATTAATGAGATTGGTTGAATAGGAGGCTCCTCCTCATTACCTGATTCATCATAAGAAATAATAGGAGGGTATTGGGAAATCTCTTCCCTTTCATTAGTATTATCTTCATCTTCTATTTGGTTTCTTTTATTTATGTAATTGGCAATATAAGGATTTTCAATGCAATTCACTGCATAATACATATAAATTTCTTCTAGATCAAAATCAAGAAGTTTATAATGGGCAAATTCTGGAAGATGCTTTGTTATACGTTTCATTTCTTCGTAACCCATAAGAAAACTAAGTTCATTATAATGTGCAAGGGAAATCAAGCCATCACAATTTTTGGACACGATTAGATCATGAAACAATTTGCATCGGATAGTTAAATGACCCCGTTCATTGCAAAGTTCACAAGTATGGCCAAGAAAATTTAAATTTTCCGCACAAACATCTAGCCTTTCTTGCAACAATTTAGTTTCTAAATGCTTATGCCTCTTGCAATATCTATCTTCCCTATTTGGTGTGTACTTGCAAACCCAATGCACTCTGCAAAAATTGACATGTTTATAGGAGAGATTTTCCTCATAACTAGTGCAATCATCATTAGTACTATGGATATTCAAGGAGTTCATACTAACGACATTGCAATCATGCTCATCATTCAAAGATTTAGTGCCAAACATTTTAATGCATTCTTCTTCTAACACTTTGGCACA
This sequence comes from Triticum urartu, assembly GCF_003073215.2. Taxonomy (NCBI): domain Eukaryota; kingdom Viridiplantae; phylum Streptophyta; class Magnoliopsida; order Poales; family Poaceae; genus Triticum; species Triticum urartu. Next base: position 45,629,760 of record NC_053028.1, on the reverse strand, counting down.
ATTTTCCTTTCCATCATACTCACGAAAGATATTAAAAAGATGAAGCGTATGAGGCAAACTCAATTCCATTTTTTGGTAGTTTTCTTTTATATACTAAACTAGTGATAAAACAAGAAACTAAAAGATTCGATTGCAAGATCTAAAGATATACCTTCAAGCACTAACCTCCCAGGCAACGTCGCCAGAAAAGAGCTTGATGTCTACTACACAACCTTCTTCCTGTAGATGTTGTTGGGCCTCCAAGTGTAGAGGTTCATAGAAAAGTAGAAAATTTCCCTCAAGTGGATGACCTAAGGTTTATCAATTCGTAGGAGGCGTATGATGAAGATGTTCTCTCTCAAGCAACCCTGCAACCAAATAACAAAGAGTCTCTTGTGTCCCCAACACACCCAATACAATGGTAAATTGTGTAGGTGCACTAGTTCGGCGAAGAGATGGTGATACAAGTGCAATATGGATGGTAGATATATGTTTTTGTAATCTGAAAATATAAAAACAGCAAGGTAACTAACGATAAAAGTGAGCGTAAACGGTATTGCAATGCATTGAAACAAGGCCTAGGGTTCATACTTTCACTAGTGCAAGTCCTCTCAACAATAATAACATAATTGGATCACATAACTACCCCTCAACATGCAACAAAGAGTCACTCCAAAGTCACTAATAGCAGAGAAAAAACGAAGAGATTATGGTATGGTAGGAAACCACCTCAAAGTTATTCTTTCCAATCAATCCGTTGGGCTATTCCTATAAGTGTCACAAACAGCCCTAGAGTTCATACTAGAATAACACCTTAAGACACAAATCAACCAAAACCCTAATGTCACCTAGATACTCCAATGTCACCTCAAGTATCCGTGGGTATGATTATATGATATGCATCACACAATCTCAGATTCATCTATTCAACCAACACATAGGACCTCAAAGAGTGCCCCAAAGTTTCTATCAGAGAGTCAAGATGAAAACGTGTGCCAACCCCTATGCATAGGTTCATGGGCGGAACCCGCAAGTTGATCACCAAAACATACATCAAGTGGATCAATAGAATACCCCATTGTCACCACGGGTATCCCACGAAAGACATACATCAAGTGTTCTCAAATACTTAAAGACTCAATCTGATAAGATAACTTCAAAGGGAAAACTCAATCCATTACAAGAGGTAGTGTTGGGGAACGTAGCAGAAATTCAAAATTTTCTACGCATCACCAAGATCAATCTATGGAGTAATCTAGCAACAAGGGGAAGGAGAGTGCATCTACATACCCTTGTAGATCGCTTAGCGGAAGCGTTCAAGTGAACGGGGTTGATGGAGTCGTACTCGTTGTGATCCAAATCATCGATGATCCTAGTGCCGAACGGACGGCACCTCCGTGTTCAACACACGTACAGCCCGGTGACGTCTCCTACGCCTTGATCCAGCAAGGGGAGAAGGAGAGGTTGGGGAAGACTTCATCCAGCAGCAGCACGATGGCGTGGTGGTGGTGGAGGAGCGTGGTACTCCAGCAGGGCTTCGCCAAGCACCGCAAGAGACGAGGAGGGAGAGGGGTAGGGCTGCGCCAAGAAGGAGATGTTCTCGTGTGTATGGCAGCCCAAAACCTCAAGTATATATAGGGGGAGGGGAGGGGCTGCGCCCTCACCTAGGTTTCCACCCCTAGGGGTGGCGGCCAGCCCTAGATCCCATCTAGGGGGCGGCCAAGGGGGAGAGAGGGGGCGCACCACTAGGTGGGCCTTAGGCCCATCTGAGCCTAGGGTTTCCCCCTTTTCCCTTCTCTCTTCGCCTTGGGCCCTGATGGGGGGGGCGCACCAGCCCACCTGGGGCTTGTCCCCTCTCACACTTGGCCCACGCAGCCCTCTGGGGCAGGTAGCCCCACCTGGTGGACCCCTGGGACCCTCCCGGTGGTCCCGGTACGTTACCGATAGCACCCGAAACTTTTCCGGTGACCAAAACAGGACTTCCCATATATAAATCTTTACCTCCGGACCATTCTGGAACTCCTCATGATGTCCGGGATCTCATCCGGGACTCCGAACAACATTCGGTAACCGCGTACATACTTTCCCTATAACCCTAGCGTCATCGAACCTTAAGTGTGTAGACCCTACGAGTTCGGGAACCATGCAGACATGACCGAAACACCTCTCCGGCCAGTAACCAACAGCGGGGTCTAGATACCCATGTTGGCTCCCACATGTTCCACGATGATCTCATCGGATGAACCACGATGTCAAGGACTTAATCAATCCCGTATACAATTCCCTTTGTCTAGCGGTACGATACTTGCCCTAGATTCGATCATCGGTATCCCGATACCTTGTTCAATCTTGTTACTGGCAAGTCTCTTTACTCGTTCCATAACACATCATCCCGTGATCAACTCCTTGGTCACATTGTGCACATTATGATGATGTCCTACCGAGTGGGCCCAGAGATACCTCTCCGTTTACACGGAGTGACAAATACCAGTCTTTATTCGTGCCAACCCAACAGACACTTTCGGAGATACCTGTAGTGAACCATTATAGCCACCCAGTTACGTTGTGACGTTTGGTACACCCAAAGCATTCCTACGGTATCTGGGAGTTGCACAATCTCATGGTCTAAGGAAATGATACTTGACATTTAGAAAAGCTTTAGCATACGAACTACACGATCTTTGTGCTAGGCTTAGGATTGGGTCTTGTCCATCACATCATTCTCCTAATGATGTGATCCCGTTATCAACGACATCCAATGTCCTTGGTTAGGAAACCGTAACCATCTATTGATCAACGAGCTAGTCAACTAGAGGCTTACTAGGGACATGGTGTTGTCTATGTATCCACACATGTATCTGAGTTTCCTATCAATACAATTCTAGCATGGATAATAAACGATTATCATGAACAAGGAAATATAATAATAACCAATTTATTATTGCCTCTAGGGAATATTTCCAACAGTCTCCCACTTGCACTAGAGTCAATAATCTTGTTCACATCACCATGTGATTAACACTCACAGGTCACATCGCCATGTGACCAACATCCAAGAGTCTACTAGACTCAATGATCTAGTTCACATCACTATGTGATAAACACTCAAAGAGTTCTGGGTATGATCATGTTATGCTTGTGAGAGAGGTTGTAGTCGACGGGTCTTGCCATATTCAGATCCCTATGTATTTCGCAAAACTTTATATCATAGATGCTGCTACCACATTCCACTTGGAGCTATTCCAAATTATTGCTCCATTATACGTATTCGGTATCTCTACTCAGAGCTATCCGGATAGGTGTCAAGCTTGCATCGACGTAACTCTTTATGTCGAACTCTTTATCACCTCCATAACCGAGAAACATTTCCTTATTCCTCTAAGGACAATTTTGACCGCTATCTGGTGATCTACTCCTAGATCACCTTTGTACCCTCTTGCCAGACATGTGGCAAGGCACACATCAGGTGTGGTACTCAGCATGGAATACCGTATAGAGCCTATGACAAGATCATAGGGGACGACCTTCGTCCTTCCTCTTTCTTCTGCCATGGTCAATCTTTGAGTCTTACTCAACTTCACACCTTACAACTCAGGTAAGAACCCCTTCTTTGACTGATCTATTTTGAACTCCTTCAAAAACATGTCAAGGTGTGCGTTCTTTGAAAGTATCATCAGGCGTCTTGATCTATCTCTATAGATCTTGATGCCCAATATGTAAGCAGCTTTATCCAGGTCTTCCTTTGAAAATCACTCTTCAAACAAACTGTTTATGCTTTCCAGAAATTCTACATTATTTCGGATCAACAATATGTCATCCACATATACTTATCAGAAATGTTGTAGTGCTCCCACTCACTTTCTTGTAAATACAAGTTTCTAGCAAACATTGTATAAACCTAAAAGCTTTGATCACTCCATCAAAACATATATTCCGATTCTGAGATGCTTGCTCTAGTCCATAGAAGGATTGCTGGAGCCAGCATACCTTTTAGCATCCTTAGGATCGACAAAACCTTTTATTGTATCACATACAACTTTTCTTACGAAAACTGGTAAGAAAACTTGTTTTGACATCCATCTGTAAGATTTCATAATCGAAAAATACAGCTAATGCTATCATGATTCCGACGGACTTAAGCATCGCTACAGGTGAGAAATTCTCATCGTAGTCAACTCCTTGAACTTGTGAAAAGACTCTTTCCCACAAGTCGATCTTCATAGACGGTAACATTACCGCCCATGTCCGTCTTCTTCTTAAAGATCCATTTATCTCAATAGCTTGCCGATCATCGGGCAAGTCCACCAAAGTCCATACTTTGTTCTGATATATGGATCCTATCTCGGATTTCATGGCTTCTAACCATTTGTCGGAATACGGGCCCACCATCGCTTCTCCATAGCTCGTAGGTTCATTGTTGTCTAACAACATGATATCTAAGATAGGATTACCGTACCACTTAGGAGTAGTACATATCCTTGTCGACCTACGAGCTTCGATAGCAACTTGATCCGAAGCTTCATGATCACTATCATTAACTTCCTATTCAACAGACGTAGGCGCTACAGAAAACATCTTTCTGTGTTGCGTCACTCTCTGGTTGAAGTGAAGGTTCGACAACCTCATCAAGTTCTATCTTCCTCCCACTCAATTCTTTCGAGAGAAACTCCTTCTCGAGAAAGGACCCATTCTTAGCGACAATCAATTTGCCCTCGGATCTAAGATATAAGGTATACCCTACTGTCACCTTTGGGTATCCTATGAAGATGTGTTTGTCCGCTTTGGATTCGAGCTTCTCCGGCTGAAGCCTTAAGCATCGCATTCCCAAACGTTAAGAAACGACAACTTTGGTTTCTTGCCAAACCAATGTTCTTATGACGTCGTCTCAACGGACTTAGATGGTGTCCTATCTAAAGTGAATGCAGTTGTCTCTAACGCATAACCTCAAAATGAAAACGGTAGATTGATAAGAGACATCATAGATCGCACCATATCTCATAAGGTTCAATTACGATGTCCGGAAACACCATAACCCAGTGGTGTTCCAGGTGGCTTCAACTGTGAAACAATTCCACAATGTCTTAAGTGTTTGCCAAACTCATAACTCAGATATTCTCATTGATTAGATCGTAGGAATTTTATCTTCTTGTTATGATGATTCTTAACTTCACTCTGAGATCGCTTGAACTTTTCAAACGTTTCAGACTTGTGCTTCATTAAGTAGGTGTGCAGATGCGAAGTGCATAATAACAGGAGGATGCACAAAGAAAAGTTTTCAGGTAGCATATCCTAACAGAACAAGCAACAAGATAAGAATTCAGTCGGAAGCCAACTTACCTGGACATTGGCTCGAAGGGCCGCACTGGCGTCATAAGCAGCCTGACTACCTTCATGCACCACCTTCACTCGCTCCATCATTATGCCAGCTTGGCGAATGGCTTCTGCAGCGGCGCCTGCTTGATCTTCTGGAACGTGATAAGTAGTGAAGAATGGGGTTGGCGGTTCAGTCGCGGTAGCTTGAAGTTCCGAGGCATGAGGCTGGATAGTTGAAGCAAACACTGGTGCAGTTGACGATGTGGGGTGTTCACTTGATACTGGAACAGAGAAAGTAACAGAAGCCCGAGTCACATCTTCAGGCTGTTGAATCACTGGCTCTGCCACCGGCACCGACTGGGACGTCTTGCTAGTTGATGCCTTCTTACTCCTCCTGGGCCTCGGCGACACTTCCTCGTCATCATCCGGAAGATCAATGCCATGGGGAGGAGCTGCAAAAATAATTAGTTGTCAGAATTCAGTCGGTCAACAAAATAGCTGAGGAAGCAAAGGAAAGTTTGCAAAAGTCATACCCGGGTTAGAAGTGACCGTGTCTTCTACATCTTCATCATCATCCCTGTAAGAAGAAGTCCCAGAAGTAGCAGCTCTGCAAGTTTCAAGATTCACTCGGATAAATGAGAAAGAGAGTCGACAACATAAATCCTCGACCGAAAGGTGGAGACAAGACACTTATGCAGAAGCGACAGGGACGTCAATCTTGATCTTGTGCAGGGCCTTCCGAGGCTTTGGTTCTATAACCTTTTGCTACTTCAGGGCCTTCTCAGTCAGCACAGGGGAAGAGGTCTGAGTGCGCTTGGAAGTTTGTCCGGTCGGCCTAGCTACTTCTCCACGAACACTTGCTGGGTCGTGCTTATGTTTGGAATGCTTTTCAGTGCGAGGCGGTGACTCGACTTCTTCACCACTGCTCGAGTCCTCGCTTTCCTCCTCCTCTTCCCCTCCATCAGATTGCCAATCCATGCTTTCACCTCCGCTCGCCTCCCCTTCCGGGTCCTGCTCCTGCTCTCCGTTGGGCATCGAGTACATCTCAATCCATGCTTTCCTCTTTCTTCTGCTGTGGTCAAGCTTTGAGTCTTACTCAACTTCACACCTTACAACTCAGGTAAGAACCCCTTCTTTGACTGATCTATTTTGAACTCCTTCAAAAACATGTCAAGGTGTGCGTTCTCTGAAAGTATCATCACGCGTTTTGATCTATCTCTATAGATCTTGATGCCCAATATGTAAGCAGCTTTATCCAGGTCTTCCTTTGAAAATCACTCTTCAAACAACCGTTTATGCTTTCCGGAAATTCTACAATATTTTAGATCAACAATATGTCATCCACATATACTTATCAGAAATATTGTAGTGCTCCCACTCACTTTCTTGTAAATACAAGTTTCTAGCAAACATTGTATAAACCTAAAAGCTTAGATCACTCCATCAAAACATATATTCCGATTCCGAGATGCTTGCTCTAGTCCATAGAAGAATTGCTGGAGCCAGCATACCTTTTAGCATCCTTAGGATCGTCAAAACCTTTTATTGTATCACATACAACTTTTCTTACGAAAACTGGTAAGTAAACTTGTTTTGACATCCATCTGTAAGATTTCATAGTCGAAAATACAGCTAATGCTAACATGATTCCGACAGACTTAAGCATCGCTACGGGTGAGAAATTCTCATCGTAGTCAACTCCTTGAACTTGTGAAAAGACTCTTTCCCACAAGTCGAGCTTCATAGACGGCAACATTACCGCCCACGTCCGTCTTCTTCTTAAAGACCCATTTATCTCAATGGCTTGCCGATCATCGGGCAAGTCCACCAAAGTTCATACTTTGCTCTGATATATGGATCCTATCTCGGATTTCATGGCTTCTAACCATTTGTTGGAATACGGGCCCACCATCGCTTCTCCATAGTTCGTAGGTTCATTGTTGTCCAACAACATGATATTTAAGACAGGATTACCGTACCACTCAGGAGTAGTACATATCCTTGTCGACCTACGAGGTTCGATAGCAACTTGATCTGAAGCTTCATGATCACTATCATTAACTTCCTATTCAACAGACGTAGGTGCCACAGAAAACATCTTTCTGTGTTGCATCACTCTCTGGTTGAAGTAAAGGTTCGACAACCTTATCAAGTTCTATCTTCCTCCCACTCAATTCTTCCGAGAGAAACTCCTTCTCGAGAAAGGACCCGTTCTTAGCGACAAACAATTTGCCCTCGGATCTGAGATAGAAGGTGTACCCAACTGTCACCTTTGGGTATCCTATGAAGATGTGTTTGTCCTCTTTCGGTTCGAGCTTCTCTGGCTGAAGCCTTAAGCATCGCAGCCCCAAACATTAAGAAACGACAACTTTGGTTTCTTGCCAAACCAATGTTCATATGACGTCATCTTAACGGAATTTAGATGGTGTCCTATCTAAAGTGAATGCAGCTGTCTCTAACGCATAACCTCAAAATGAAAACGGTAAATCGGTAAGAGACATCATAGATCGCACCATATCTCATAGTGTTCGATTACGACGTCCGGACACACCATTACCTTGTGGTGTTCCAGGTGGCTTCAACTGTGAAACAATTCCATAATGTCTTAAGTGATTGCCAAACTCATAACTCAGAAAATCCCCTTTTGATCAGATCGGAGGAACATGATCTTATTGTTATGATGATTCTTAACTTCACTCTGAAATCGCTTGAACTTTTCAAACGTTTCAGACTTGTGCTTCATTAAGTAGATATACCTATATCTACCCAAATCGTCAGTGAAGATGAGAAAATAGCGATATCCACCGCACGCTTCAATTCTCATTGGATCACACGCATCAGCATGTATGATTTCCAACAAGTCACTTGCCCGTTTCATTGTACCTGAAAACGGGGTCTTAGTCATCCTGCCCATGAGGCATTGCTCGCATGTGTCAAGCGATTCAAAATCAAGTGACTCCAAACATCCATCGACATGGAGTTTCTTCATGCATCTTATGCCAATATGACCTAAGCGGCAGTGCCACAAGAAAGTGGTACTATCATTATTAACTCTACATCTTTTGGCGTGAACATGTGTATCACCACGATCGAGATTCAATGAACCATTCACATAGGGTGCATGACCATGAAAGGTATCATTCATGTAAACAGAATAACCATTATTCTCTAACTTAAGTGAATGACCGTATTGCAATGAACATGATCTAATCATATTCATGCTCAACGTAGACACCTGATAACATTTATCTAGGTTCAATACTAATCCTGACGGCAGATGGAGCGTGCGATGGTGATCTCATCAACTTTGGAAACACTTCCAACACACATCGTCACCTCGCCCTTAGCCAGTCTCCGTTTAGTCCGTAGCTTTTGCTTCAAGTAACCAGTAATAGCAACTGAACCGGTATCCAATACCCAGGTGCTACCAGGAGTACTAGCGAGGTACACATTAATAACACGTATATACTTTGTTGAAGTTGCCAGCCTTCTCATCTACCATGCATTTGGGGTAATTCCGCTACCAGTGACCGTCCCCTTTAAAATAGAAGCACTTAGTCTCGGGTTTGGGTTCAACCTTCGGTTCCTTGACTGGAGTGGCAACTGGTTTGCCATCCATGAAGTTTCCCTTCTAGCCCTTGCCCTTCTTGAAACCAGTGGTCTTATTAAACCATCAACACTTGATGCTCCTTCTTGATTTCTACCTTTTGCGGTCTTAAGCACCGCGAAAAGCTTCGGGATCAACTCCATCCCTTGCATGCCATAGTTCATCACGAAGATCTAGTAGCTTAGTGATAGTGGCTAGAGAACTCTATCAATCACTATCTTATCTGGAAGTTTAACTCCCACTTGATTTAAGTGATTGTAGCACCCAGACATTCTGAGCACATGCTCACTAGCTGAGCTATTCTCCTCAATCTTGTTGGCAAAAGAACTTGTCAGAGGTCTCACACCTCTTAACACGGGCATGAGCCTGAAATCCCAATTTTAGCTCTTGGAACATCTCATATGTTCTATGGCGTTCAAAACGTCATTGGAATCCCGATTCTAAGCCGTAAAGTATGGTGCACTAAACTATCAAGTAGTCATCAGGATGTGTCTGTCAGGTGTTCACAAAATCCACATACGACGTTGTAGGGGTTTGCACATCGAGCGGTGCATCAAAGACGTAAGCCCTATGTGTAGCAGTGAGGACACTCCTCGGACTACGGACCTAGTCCGCATCAGTGCTTACAATATCTTTCAACTTGGTCTTTCTCTAGGAACGTATTGAAACAGGGAGCTACAACGTGAGCTATTTATCTACAACATATTTGCAAAGACAATTTAGACTATGTTCATGATAATTGAGTTCATTTAATGAACTCCCACTCAGATAGACATCCCTCTAGTCATCTAAGTGAAACATGATCCGAGTCAACTAGGCCGTGTCCGATCATCACGTGAGACGGACTAGTCAACATCGGTGAACATCTTCATGTTGATCGTATCTTCTATACGACTCATGCTCGACCTTTTGGTCTTTTGTGTTCCGAGGCCATGTCTGTACATGCTAGGCTCGTCAAGTCAACCTAAGTGTTTTTGCTGTGTAAATCTGGCTTACACCCGTTGTATTCGAACGTTAGAATCTATCACACCCGATCATCACGTGGTGCTTTGAAACGACGAACCTTCGCAACGGTGCACAGTTAGGGGGAACACTTTTCTTGATATTTTAGTGAGGGATCATCTTATTTAAGCTACCATCGTTCTAAGCAAATAAGATGTAAAACATGATAAACATCACATGCAATCAAATAGTGACATGATATGGCCAATATCATTTTGCTCCTTTTGATCTCCATCTTCGGGGCTCCATGATCATCGTTGTCACCGGCATGACACCACAATCTCCATCATCATGATCTCCATCATCGTGTCTTGTTGAAGTTGTCTCGTCATCTATTACTTCTACTACTATGGCTAACGCTTTAGCAATAAAGTAAAGTAATTACATGACGTTTATGTTGACACGCAGGTCATAAATAAATTAAGACAACTCTTATGGCTCCTGCCGGTTGTCATACTCATCGACATGCAAGTCGTGATTCCTATTACAAGAACATGATCAATCTCATACATCACATATATCATTCATCACATCCTTTTGGCCATATCACATCACAAGGCATATGCTGCAAAAACAAGTTAGACGTCCTCTAATTGTTGTTGCAAGTTTTTACGTGGCTGCTATAGGTTTCTAGCAAGAACGTTTCTTACCTACACGAAAACCACAACGTGATATGCCAATTTATATTTACCCTTCATAAGGACCCTTTTCATCGAATCCGATCTGACTAAAGTGGGAGAGACAGACACCCGCCAGCCACCTAATGCAACTAGTGCATGTCAGTCGGTGGAACCGGTCTCACGTAAGCATACGTATAAGGTTGGTCCGGGCCGCTTCATCCCAGGATGTCGCCGAATCAAGATTGGACTAGTAACGGTAAGCATATTGAACAAAATCAACGCCCACAACTACTTTGTGTTCTACTCGTGCATAGAAACTACGCATAGACCTAGCTCATGATGCCACTGTTGGGGAACGTAGCAGAAATTCAAAATTTTCTACGCATCACCATGATCAATCTATGGAGTAATCTAGCAACGAGGGGAAGGAGAGTGCATCTACATACCCTTGTAGGCTAAGCGGAAGCGTTCAAGAGAACGGGGTTGATGGAGTCGTACTCATCATGATCCAAATCACCGATGATCCTAGTGCCGAACGGACGGCACCTCCGTGTTTAACACACGTACAGCCCGATGACGTCTCCTACGCCTTGATCCAGCAAGGGGCGAAGGAGAGGTTGGGGAAGACTCCATCCAGCAGCAGCACGACGGCGTGATGGTGGTGGAGGAGCGTGGTACTCCAGCAGGGCTTCGCCAAGCACCGCAAGAGACGAGGAGGGAGAGGGGTAGGGCTGCGCCAAGAAGGAGATTGAATCGTATGTTGGGCAGCCCCAAAACCTCAAGTATATATATAGGGGGAGGGAAGGGGCTGCGCCCCCACCTAGGTTTCCACCCCTAGGGGTGGCGGCCAGCCCTAGATCCCATCTAGGGGGCGGCCAAGGGGGGAGAGAGGGGGGGCGCACCACTAGGTGGGCCTTAGGCCCATCTGAGCCTAGGGTTTCCCCATTTTCCCTTCTCTCTTCGCCTTGGGCCCTGGTGGGGGGGGGCTCACCAGCCCACCTGGGGCTGGTCCCCTCTCACACTTGGCCCACGCAGCGCTATGGGGCAGGTAGCCCCACCTGGTGAACCCCTGGGACCCTCCGGTGGTCCCGGTACGTTACCGATAGCACCCGAAACTTTTCCGGTGACCAAAACAGGACTTCCCATATATAAATCTTTACCTCCGGACCATTCCGGAACTCCTCGTGATGTCCGGGATCTCATCCGGGACTCCGAACAACATTCGGTAACCGCGTACATACTTTCCCTATAACCCTAGCGTCATCAAACCTTAAGTGTGTAGACCCTACGAGTTCGGCAACCATGCAGGCATGACCGAGACACCTCTCCGGCCAGTAACCAACAGCGGGATCTAGATACCCATGTTGGCTCCCACATGTTCCATGATGATCTCATCGGATGAACCACGATGTCAAGGACTTAATCAATCCCGTATACAATTCCCTTTGTCTAGCGGTATGATACTTGCCCGAGATTCGATCGTCGGTATCCCGATACCTTGTTCAATCTCGTTACTGGCAAGTCTCTTTACTCGTTCTGTAACACATCATCCCGTGATCAACTCCTTGGTCACATTGTGCACATTATGATGATGTCCTACCGAGTGGGCCCAGAGATACCTCTCCGTTTACACGAAGTGACAAATACCAGTCTTTATTCGTGCCAACCCAACAGACAATTTCGGAGATACCTGTAGTAAACCTTTATAGCCACCCAGTTACGTTGTGACGTTTGGTACACCCAAAGCATTCCTACGGTATCCAGGAGTTTCACAATCTCATGGTCTAAGGAAATGATACTTGACATTTAGAAAAGCTTTAGCATACGAACTACATGATCTTTGTGCTAGGCTTAGGATTGGGTCTTGTCCATCACATCATTCTCCTAATGATGTGATCCCGTTATCAACGACATCCAATGTCCATGGTTAGGAAACCGTAACCATCTATTGATCAACGAGCTAGTCAACTAGAGGCTTACTAGGGACATGGTGTTGTCTATGTATCCACACATGTATCTGAGTTTCCTATCAATACAATTCTAGCATGGATAATAAACGATTATCATGAACAAGGAATTATTGCCTCTAGGGCATATTTCCAACAAGTAGAGGGGGAGAAACATCATAAGATCCAACTATAATAGCAAAGCTCACGATACATCAAGATCGTACCACCTCAAGAACACGAGAGAGAGAGAGAGAGAGAGAGATCAAACACATAGCTACTGGTACATACTCTCAGCCTCGAGGGAGAACTACTCCCTCCTCGTCATGGAGAGCACCGGGATGATTTAGATGGCCACCGGATAGGGATTGCCCCCTCCGGCAGGGTGCCGGAATGGGTCTAGATTGGTTTTCGGTGGCTACGGAGGCTTCTTGTGGAGGAACTCTCGATCTATTGCGCTCCCCGATAGTTTTAGGGTATATGGATATATATAGGCGGAAGAAATACATCAGGGGAGCCACGAGGGGCTCACGAGGGTGGAGGGCGCGCCCAGGGGGTGGGCACGCCCCCCTGCCTCATGGCTTCCTCATTGATCCCCTGACGTGCACACCAAGTCTCCTGTACTGCTTTCTTTCCAAAAATAACTTTTCCGAAGGTTTCATTCCGTTTGGACTCCGTTTCATATTCCTTTTCTGTGAAACACTGAAACAAGGGAAAAACATAAACTAGCACTAGGCTCTGGGCTCTGGGTTAATAGGTTAGTCCCAAAAATAATATATAAGTGGATAATAAAGCCCAGTAATGTCCAAAACAGTTGATAATGTAGCATGGAGCAATTAAAAATTATAGATACATTGGAGATGTATCATGGATTTCCAGAGTGCTTATCATGCTATTCTGGGAAGGCCTGCATACGCACGTTTTATGGCTCGACCATGTTACATGTATCTTAAGTTGAAAATGCCTGGTCCCAAAGGAGTGATCACGGTCACTGGCAATCGGCAGAAGGCAGAGGAATGCTTCCAGAAGGGCTCTAAAATTGCCGATGCACAAATGGAAGCAGTTGAAATGCAAGAATATCAGAAAAATGCAGATCCGAGTGATTTGTTTCGAGCCAAGAAGCCTGCCATAGATTCTGCATTTCTGTCGTCCGGTGAAACAAAACCAATTCATATTCACCCGACCGATCCTAATGCTGCCCTTACTCATATCTCAACATCACTCGACAGCAAATAGGAAGAAGCGCTCATCCAGTTCCTCCGTGAGAACTAGGACATCTTTGCATGGAAACCTTCTGACATGCCGGGTGTACCCAGGGGACTGGCTGAGTACCGTTTGTGAGTCGACCCAAAAGTGAAGCCAGTCAAGGAACATCTTAGACGGTCTGCCATACAGAAGAGAAAAGCAATTGGTGAAGAAGTGGCTCGGCTCCTAGCAGCTGAGTTCATCCGAGAGATCTACCACTCCAAGTGGCTTGCCAATGTTGTCATGGTCCCCAAGCAGGACGATTCACTTCATATGTGCATTAACTTCAAGCATATCAATCGGGCCTGCCCGAAAGATCATTTTCCTCTCCCCCGTATCGACCAAATCATCGACTCGACTGTGGGATGTGAGCGTTTTTATTTTCGAGACGCCTATTCCGGGTATCATCAGATCCGATTGTATGGACCCGATGAGATAAAAATAGCTTTCATCACTCCATTCAGGTGCTTTTGTTATGTCACCATGCCATTCGGTCTCAAGAACACGGGTGCCACATTTATGAGGATGATTCAGAAGTGCCTGCTCACTCAAATCAGTCGGAATGTGGAAGCATATATGGACGACATTGTGGCCAAGTCGCGCAAAGGTTCTGACCTTCTGACTGACCTCGCTGAAACCTTTGCCAACCTAAGAAGGTATGATATCAAGCTTAATCCGTCCAAATGCACATTCGGAGTTCCAGGAGGAAAGTTACTCAGTTTCCTCGTTTCTGAACGAGGAATCGATGCCAACCCAGAGAAAGTTGGAGCCATACTCCGGATGAAACGCCCTGTGCGTGTGCATGACGTTCAGAAGCTTACTTGTTGTTTGGCCGCCTTGAATCAATTCATATCTCACCTCGGTGAAAAGGCATTGCCTCTTTACCGACTGATGAAGAAGTCTGATAAATCCGAGTGGACTCCTGAAGCTGACGCAGCATTTGCAGAACTCAAAACCCTGCTTTCCACCTAGCCGGTGCTCGCTGCTCCAATCAGCAAAGAACCTTTACTGCCTTTATATTGCAGCCACTGGACAAGTTGTCAGTATAGTACTTACGGTCGAGCGGGAAGAAGGAAAGCCTATAAAGTTCAGCGCCTAGTGTATTATATTTCTGAAGTCTTGAGGCCATCCAAGCAAAGATATCCTCACTATCAGAAGCTTGTCTATGGGATTTACATGACCACGAAGAAGGTTGCACATTATTTCTCTGATCACTCCGTTACAGTTGTCATCGACGCACCTTTGTCAGAAATTCTGAACAACAGAGATGCAACTGGTCGAGTGGCAAAGTGGGCGATTGAACTCCTTCCCTTAGATATCAAGTTCGAGGCAAAGAAAGCTATCAAGTCCCAGGCAATAGCAGATTTCCTCACCGAGTGGGTCGATCAGCAACAACCGACTTTGATGGATCCAAGATGCTGAACGGCTCTGGTGCTGGGGTGGTATTGGTATCCCCTCGAGGAGACAGACTCAGCTATGTTCTTCAGATCCATTTTGATTCCTCCAACAACGAAGCCGAATATGAAGCACTTCTGTACGAGTTGCGTATGGCCATTTCACTCGGCGTCCGTCGCCTAATGGTCTACGGCGACTCAGATTTTGTGGTTAATCAAGTAATGAAGGAGTGGGACGTCAGAAGCCCGACTATGACTTGTTATTGTAATGCAGTGAGAAAGTTAGAGAAGAAGTTTGAGGGGTTAGAGCTCCATCATATACCCCGACTGAAAAATCAAGCAGCTGATGATTTGGCAAAGATAGGCTCCAAGCGTGAGTCCATTCCCAGTAACGTGTTCTTGGAGCATCTCCATACGTCGTCCATCCAAGAGGATCCCTTCACGGCGGAGCCCCCACAACCTAAGAGTCCTACTGATCCGACTGAAGTTGAAGTCCCAGCCGTGGTCGACTTGGTCGTGGAAATTTTGGTCGTCATACCCGATTGGACAGTGTCGTACATCGCGTATATTCTTAGGAAAGAGCTTCCAAAGGATGAAGAAGAGGCTCATCAGATTGTCCGACGATCTAAAGCTTTCACAGTAGTGGGTGGACAGCTTTACAGAGAAAGTGTTACTGGAGTTCCTCGGAAGTGCATAACACCAGAAGAAGGTCGAGTGATCCTCAACGACATCCACTCGGGGACCTATCGTCACCATGTGTCCTCTCGGACCATTGTGGCCAAAGCATACCGAGCGGGATTTTATTGGCCACGAGCGAATGAAATGGCAAAAGACATAGTCGATAGATGTGAGGGTTGCCAGTTCTACTCCAACATGTCTCACAAGCCTGCATCAGCCCTGAAGACCATTCCACTCATTTGGCCCTTTTGCTGTTTGGGGATTAGATATGGTTGGACCTCTGAGGACTGGCAGAAGTGGCTTCACCCATGTGCTCATAGCAATCGACAAGTTCACCAAATGGATTGAAGCCAAGCCTATTAAAAACCTCGAAGCAAGTACTGCTGTTAGCTTCATCAGAGAGTTAACATTAAGATATGGTGTCCCGCACAGCATCATCATGGATAATGGGTCAAACTTCGATTCTGATGAGTTCAGAGCCTTTTGCGCTTCCCAAGGCACTCGGGTTGACTATGATTCAGTCGCCCATCCCCAGTCGAATGGACAAGCTGAAAGAGCGAACGGATTGATTCTCAAAAGGACTGAAACCCCGGTTGATGCGTGACCTCAAGCATGCAGCGGGCGCTTAGGTCGATGAACTTCCATCAGTACTTTGGGGATTGAAGACAACTCCTAATCAGTCGACCGGCCGAACTCCATTCTTCTTAGTCTATTGGGCTAAAGCTGTGCTTCTGAGTGACTTACTTCATAACGCCCCGCGAGTGGAGCTCTTCTCAAAAGCCGAAGCAGAACAAGCCCGTCAGGATGCTGTTGACCTTCTGGAAGAAGAAAGAGAGATGGCGCTAATCCGGTCGACCATCTATCAACAAGACCTACGTTGATTCCATGCCAGGAACGTGAGAGGTCAAGCATTTCAAGAGGGAGACCTGGTTCTTCGAGTGGATCAGCAGAAACCACACAAGCTCGCTCTTGCTTGGGAAGGCCCCTTCATCATCACCAAAGTACTTCACAACGGGGCTTATTGCCTCTACAATGTGGAGCACAATAAAGACGAGCCATGTGCTTGGAATGCGGAGCTGCTCAGCCCCTTTTATACTTAAGCATTCGGATTGTTGCGATGTAATAAGAAATACATTCTAGTTCGATTGTCAAAGACACAGTTTCTCAGAGGATTGTTGTTCCTTTTTTAAGCGTTCTAAATCCCCTAGTGGGTGCCTTAGCTGCGAATCCATTTCACCTAAGTTTAAAAAATCCTACCGAGTGATGAGCAAGTCTCTCACTCGGGGGCTTAGCTGTGAATCCGTTTTGACTAAGTGTAAAAAATCCTACCGAGTGATGAGCAAGTCTCTCACTCGGGGGCTTAGCTGCGAATCCGTTTCGCCTAATTTTAAAAAATCCTACCGAGTGGTGAGCAAGTCTCTCACTCAGAGGCTTAGCTGTAGTCCAGTACTCGCCTAAGTTGAAAAAATCCTACCGAGTGGTGAGCAACCCTCCCACTCGAAGGCTTAGCTGTAGTCCAGTACTCGCCTAAGTTGAAAAAATCCTACCGAGTGGTGAGCAACCCTCCCACTCGAAGGCTTAGCTGTAGTCCAGTACTCGCCTAAGTTCAAAAAATCCTACCGAGTGGTGAGCGACCCTCTCACTCGGGGGCTTAGCTGCGATGTTTCGCCTAAGTTTAAAAAATCGTACCGAGTGGTGAGCAAGTCTCTCACTCGGAGGCTTAGCTGCAGTCCAGTACTCGCCTAAGTTTAAAAAATCCTACCAAGTGGTGAGCAACCCTCCCACTCGGGGGCTTAGCTACAGTTCAATACTCGCCTAAGTTCAAAAAATCCTACCGAGTGGTGAGCAATCCTCCCACTCGGAGGCTTAGCTGCAATCCAGTACTCGCCTAAGTTCACAAAATCCTACCGAGTGGTGAGCGACCCTCCCACTCGGGGGCTTAGCTGCAGTTCAATACTCCTCGCCTAAGTTTAAAAAGTCCTACCGAGTGGTCAGCAACCCCCCCCACTCGGGGGCTTAGCTGTAGTTCAATACTCGCCTAAGTTTAAAAAAATCCTACCGAGTGTGAGCAACCCTCCCACTCGGAGGCTTAGCTGCAGTCCAGTCCTCGCCTAAGTTTAAAACAATTCTACCGAGTGGTGAACAACCCTCCCACTCGAGGGCTTAGCTATAGTCCAGTACTCGCCTAAGTATTAAGGCTCGCTCCATCCTTACCGTAAGGACGACAAGGTGCAGGTCGACCATGATCTACCCTCGGAGCTTCGCCACAAATACAATGCCCGCTCCATCCTCACCCGTAAGGACGGCGAGGTGCAGGTCGACCACGATCTGCCCTCAGAGCTTCGCCACAAATACAACGTCCGCTCCATCCTTATCCGTAAGGGTGGCGGGGTGCAGGTCGACCACAATCTGCCCATGATTCACTCGACTGAGCTGCATCACAAAGTCAATAGCAACTCAAACTGCAAGAAACAAGTCCTGCGCAAAGAGTCAAAAGATTCAAAAGCAACCAAAGTTGAGATAAAATCCTAAGGTTCCAGAACACGGATTAAAGTACTCGGGCATCAGGCCCGAAGGAGTTTAACGGTTACAAAATCATTCGCAATTCCGAGGCAAATTTAAGGCGGGGCATAAAGTTTGTTCACTCTGTAGGAGGAGGGCTTGCAGGCTCGGCGAACTCGTCCAGATCAATCCCGTCAGCAATCCGAGTGGCAGCAGCAATGAAGGTTTCCATGAAGGATCGGAAGTCATGCTTTTTGGTATTGGCAACCTTGATCGCTACCAGCTTCTCTTCTCGGGCTTCCTTGCAATGGACACGAACCAGCGACAGAGCCACGTCAGCACCACATCGAGCAGAAGACTTCTTCCGTTCTTGCACTCGACCAGGGACCTCATTGAGTCGAGTCATCAGAGACTCGAGGTCATTTTCAAGCGTCGCCCTTGGCCAGAGTGCTGTATCGATGCGCGACACCGCCACCTTCAGGCGAGCAAGATAGCTCGTAACACTGGCAACATGGGATTCCAGTCGAAGCACGTTCATAGAAGCATCATCACCGACGGGAGAAAGGACAGGGTCCAGACCTGTCTCGACCCGCCCAGTCTCTTCTTCAAAGTTTTGACAGAATTCTACAAACTCAAAGAAATAATGAGTCGACGAATGCTTGATGAATCGACAACAGTTAAACAGTCGAGCAAAGGGAAATACCTTCGAGCATGAGGAACAGCTTTTTGGCAAGTGCCCCCAGATAATCCTCCAGGTCATTTCTCTTACGAGAAATGCCTTCAATCTTCTCGTTCAAAGCAACTTTGTCCATCTTCAGATGGGTTGCTTCTTTGTTGGCCTCGGTGAGGGATGCCTTTCGTTTGGCGTTGTCTTACTCCAGTGCTCCGACTGAAGCCAGCTTCTTGTTGGCAAGTGCAGTCTTCTCCTTAGCCTCCTTCTACACAGCTGCAAGGTCAAGATCCTTTTGCACCAAAGCTTGCTTCATTTTCTCTGAAGAATGTGCAAGATCAAAGATCAGTCGCTTCCGAGTGAATAGAGCTCTAAGACTAGCGTAGAATCAAAACATTCTATAGCAGTCTCGGGACTACACCCAGTGGGTGCACTTAGCGTGCCCCCACTGGTCGGGTTCCACTCGACATGGTCTGACCAGACCGAGTGGAAAAAAAAGAGAAGACCAAGGTTATTTTTTGAAGTCAACAAAAGACATTCTCCGACCCTAACCGACTGCCCACATTCGACTGTGGTCTCGGGGACTACACCTAGTGGGTGCACTTAGCGTGCCCCCACTGGTTCGGATTCCACTCAACATGGTTCGACCAGACCGAGTGGAAGAGTGAAACAATAAAGACATAAATTCAAACACCCAGTAGGTGTGCAGATGCGAAGTGCATAATAACAGGAGGATGCACAAAGAAAAGTTTTCAGGTAGCATATCCTAACAGAACAAGCAACAAGATAAGAATTCAGTCGGAAGCCAACTTACCTGGACATTGGCTCGAAGGGCCGCACTGGCGTCATAAGCAGCCTGACTACCTTCATGCACCACCTTCACTCGCTCCATCATTATGCCAGCTTGGCGAATGGCTTCTGCAGCGGCGCCTGCTTGATCTTCTGGAACGTGATAAGTAGTGAAGAATGGGGTTGGCGGTTCAGTCGCGGTAGCTTGAAGTTCCGAGGCATGAGGCTGGATAGTTGAAGCAAACACTGGTGCAGTTGACGATGTGGGGTGTTCACTTGATACTGGAACAGAGAAAGTAACAGAAGCCCGAGTCACATCTTCAGGCTGTTGAATCACTGGCTCTGCCACCGGCACCGACTGGGACGTCTTGCTAGTTGATGCCTTCTTACTCCTCCTGGGCCTCGGCGACACTTCCTCGTCATCATCCGGAAGATCAATGCCATGGGGAGGAGCTGCAAAAATAATTAGTTGTCAGAATTCAGTCGGTCAACAAAATAGCTGAGGAAGCAAAGGAAAGTTTGCAAAAGTCATACCCGGGTTAGAAGTGACCGTGTCTTCTACATCTTCATCATCATCCCTGTAAGAAGAAGTCCCAGAAGTAGCAGCTCTGCAAGTTTCAAGATTCACTCGGATAAATGAGAAAGAGAGTCGACAACATAAATCCTCGACCGAAAGGTGGAGACAAGACACTTATGCAGAAGCGACAGGGACGTCAATCTTGATCTTGTGCAGGGCCTTCCGAGGCTTTGGTTCTATAACCTTTTGCTACTTCAGGGCCTTCTCAGTCAGCACAGGGGAAGAGGTCTGAGTGCGCTTGGAAGTTTGTCCGGTCGGCCTAGCTACTTCTCCACGAACACTTGCTGGGTCGTGCTTATGTTTGGAATGCTTTTCAGTGCGAGGCGGTGACTCGACTTCTTCACCACTGCTCGAGTCCTCGCTTTCCTCCTCCTCTTCCCCTCCATCAGATTGCCAATCCATGCTTTCACCTCCGCTCGCCTCCCCTTCCGGGTCCTGCTCCTGCTCTCCGTTGGGCATCGAGTACATCTCAATGAGGGCCTGAAAGACAACAAGTAGAACAAATGTCAGTCGATTGGCAAAAAGCGATTACATGATAGATCAAAAACACTCGAAAGATAGAATTGGACCTTGTCTGGTTCATATGAGTTGTCGAGTGGAGGGATTCTCCTGGACCCCATGGGGTTATCCTTGTTGCCAGTGATGCCCCTCAACCATTGCTCCACCGTATCCTCGTCGACTTCTTCTCGGTGGATCCGAGTGGTATCTTCGATGCCCGAATACATCCACATCGGATGGTCGCGAGCTTGAAGTGGCTGAATGCGTCGTCTGAGGAAGACCTCCAACAGATCCATGCCAGTCACGCCATCACGAACGAGCTGGACCACTCGCTTGACCAGCACCTTTACCTCCGCTTTCTCCTCTGGAGTCACTTTCAAGGCAGAGGGCTTCTCGACTCGAGCCATGGAAAAGGGGGGAAGTCCAGTCGACTGGCCTGGAGTCGGCTGCTCTTTGCAGTAGAACCAGGTCGACTGCCACCCTCTGACTGACTCGGGAAGAATCATGGCTGGGAAAGTACTTTTACCTCTCATTTGGATCCCAAGACCCCCACACATCTGGATCACATGTGTCCCCTCATCACTCGGATTGGCCTTTTTGACCGACTGAGAACGACAGGTGAAAATGTGTTTGAAGAGGCCCCGGTGTGGTCGACAACCCAGGAAATTCTCGCACATGGACACGAATGCAGCGAGGTACACGATAGTATTGGGGGAAAATGATGAAGTTGTGCTCCAAAGAAGTTCAAGAAACCTCGGAAGAAAGGGTGGGCAGGCAAAGAAAAACCACGGTCGACGTGGGTGGCAAGAAGCACACACTCACCCTCCTGCGGCCGCGGCTCGGTCTCGTCCTCCGGGAGCCGCACTGACTTGTGGGGAATCAGTCCCTCCTCGACCAGATCATCGATTTCGTCTTGCCAGATCATCGACCGAATCCAATCTCCCTGGATCCAACCGCGTGGCAGGCCGAATCTTGACGAGGATCCGCCCTGGCTAGTCTTCCTCCCTGTCGGTGTCAAAACCGGCGGATCTCGGGTAGGGGGTCCCGAACTATGCGTCTAGGCCGGATGGTAACAAGAGGCAAGGGACACGAAGTTTTACCTAGGTTCGGGCCCTCTTGATGGAGGTAAAACCCTACGTCCTGCTTGATTGATATTGATGATATGGGTGTTATAAGAGTAGATCTACCACGAGATCAGAGAGGCTAAACCCTAGAAGCTAGCCTATGCTATGATTGTATGTTGTGATTGTTGTCCTACGGACTAAAACCCTCCGGTTTATATAGACACCGGAGAGGGTTAGGGTTATACAAGGTCGGTTACAAAGGAGGAGATATCCATATACGTATTGCCTAGCTTGCCTTCCACGCCAAGTAGAGTCCCGTCTGGACACGAGACAAAGTCTTCAATCTTGTATCTTCATAGCCTAACAGTCCGGCCAATGGAGATAGTCCGGCTGTCCGGAGACCCCCTAATCCAGGAGGACCAAGGGTTGAAATTCGGGGCGACTAGCTCCAGCGCATATACGTCCCTCAGCGCACGCTTCCGCTCCCTCTTGGGGATGTGGGTTGCGTATATCATGTTCACCATCCGCACTTGCGGGGGAAACCTCTCCTGTCCTCTGGTGTGCGGCTGCCGGGGTTCTTCCTCGTCATCGCTATGCAGCCCCTTGTCCTTGTTTTCGGTGATTAACTTGCCGGCCTGCTTGAACACCCAACAATCCCTGTTGGTGTGATTGGCTGGCTTGTCTGGGGTGCCATGTATTTGACACGAGCAATCGAGTATACGGTCCAAGCTGGACGGACCCGGCGTACTTTCACTAGTAGAAAAAGGGTCAAACGTGAAGCACATTAGTGCCGGTTTGAATTTGAGCCGGCACTAATGGTAACATTAGTGCCGGTTCGAACGACTATGCATTAATGCCGGTTCGTGTTGGACCTTTAGTACCGGTTCGTGCCACGAACCGGTACTAAAGGGGTGATGGCAGGTTGGCGTCAGGCTGGGGCCCCACGATCACCTTTAGTACCGGTTTGTGACACAAAACCAGCACTATAGTGCGATTTTCAAACTCTACCCCCCCCCCGTGTGTCCCATTTCAGTTCTGAAAAAATCAATAGAAATTGATAAAAACTTCAAAAAATAAAATCCTTCGAGAGGTAGTTATATTACTACATCTACTAGTTAGGAAAATTTGAAAACTTAAATTTGGACATGTTTTGCAAAAAGTGTAGGAAAATGTAAAATGGCTATAACTTTTGCATACGATGTCGGAAAAAAACGTAATAATATAAAAAAATTCAAGCACGAAAATCCGCATCGATGGAAGACTGCCTTACGCTCGTTGGAATTTTTTAGAATCCAAATTCCAAAAGGAAAAAAGATATTGGTCAATTTCAATTTTTAAAAAAAAATTGGTTTAAATCTGGTCAAACTACTTATTCAAGAAGTATTGTTACTACATAATTATTTAAGAATAATTAGTGTTTACTAAATAATTATTTTTATTTTTTGAATTTTGGTCAAATCTGGTCAAACTATGGTCAAATCTGGTCAAACTTATTCAAGAAATATTAGCGTTACTAAATAATTACTGTTTTTTTAGAATAATAGTTTCAAACTCAAACGATGAAATGTGTGACTTCATGCTCAAGCTAAACTCCTGAGGGTTAATAGGATTAACATCTTACTATTGTCAGGAAAACAACAAGTGCAGACTTGGAAACGAAGGAGAATAGAACCCGAAAGTTAAGCATGCTCGGGCTGGAGTAGTGAGAGGGATGGGTGACCGGTCGAGAAGTTAGATGATTTGGAATGAGTGATCCACACTTGAGCAGTTAAGAGAGGTGATTAGAGACTAAATCATCAAATAATTCAGAAAAATTAAAAATCGAAAAAAAATCAATTTTTTTTCCAAAATTTTCAAAAAAAATTCAAAAAAAAACCTTTAATACTGGTTGGTAACACCAACCGGTACTAAAGGTCCCCCATACCAGGGCGTGAGCTCACGCCACGTGGTGGCACTTTAGCGCTCGGTTCGTGCCGAACCGGTACTAAAGGGGGGGCCTTTAGTGCCCACACTTTAGTGCCGGTTTCATAACCGGCACTAAAGGCCCTTACAAACCGGTTTTAAAGCTCCGTTTTCTACTAGTGTTTGTTTGAATGGCTTTTTCTGCTGACCGGGTTTAGATCCTTTGAATCCGGCATTGACTGTCTTATCCTCAATACTTTCGCCGTTAATGCGGCGCTTATGCTTGTTGCGACGTGACCTGCTGTTGCCGTCCTTGGTATCTGAGGTACCATGGTTCTTTGATATGTTGACTGCGAGCCAACCAGCTGTCTTCTCCCACACAAAAGGTCATGAGCGTCGTGAGGGCTGCCATAGATTTCGGCTTTTCCTGACCAAGGTGCCGGGCTAGCCACTCATCTCGGATGTTGTGTTTGAAAGCCGCTAAGGCCTCCGCATCCGGACAGTCGATGATTTGATTTTTCTTTTGTAAGGAACCGAGTCCAGAATTGCCTGGCCGACTCTTCTGGCTGCTGAATTATGTGGCTCAAGTCATCGGCGTCTGGTGGTCGCACATAAGTGCCCTGAAAGTTGTCGAGGAATGCGGCTTCCAGATCTTCCCAATAGCTAATGGAGTCCGCTGGCAAGCTATTAAGCCAATGATGTGCTGGTCCTTTGAGTTTTAGTGGGAGGTACTTGATGGCATGTTAAGTCATCACCGCGGGCCATGTGGATGTGGAGGAGGAAGTCCTCAATCCATACCGCGGATCTGTTGTGCCGTCGTATGATTCAATGTTTACAGGTTTGAAACCTTCTGGGAATTGATGTTCCATTACTTCGTCTGTGAAGCATAAGGGGTGTGCGGCGCCTCTGTATTGGGCTATATCGCGACGCAGCTCGTATGGGTCCTGCCCGCTGTGTTCGGCCCGGCCGGATTTGCTTTTACTGTATCCGGCGTGACGTTTACCGTCTCGTAGAGTGGTGCGCCCTCGTGATCCGTAGATCGATCTTGAGTGCTTTGCTTTGTCCTCCAATATGTCTCGCAGGTCTGGCGTATCTCCCCATGCCTTTTTATTTGGATGGCGTTGGGGTGGAGGCTGAGCTTTTGGCAGGAATGCCTCTCTATCGCGGCCATCGAGGTGGCCGGTCAGCCCGTATCATACGCTTCTTCCTCCAGTCGGGGTAGTAACCTGCGCCTTGGGTAACTCTTGGAGGGACGCTCGAGTTTATATTCCTCGGCTGCGAGGACTTCAGTCCATTTGTCAGCTAGCAGATCTTGATCAGCTTGAAGCTGCTGCTGCTTTTTCTTCAGGCTATTTGCCGTGGCCATAAGCCTGCGCTTGAAGCGCTCTTGTTCGACGGGATCCTCTGGTACGGCGAATTCATCGTCGCCGAGGCTTGCCTCGTCTTCGGAGGGGGGCATGTAATTGTCATCCTCCTCCTCTCCGCCAGCCGCTCTCTCAGGAGAGCTGGCTCCTTCATCCTCCTGATCTAACTCTTGCTGGGGGGTTTGTTGTCTTCGGCGCTATCCGGAGTGTATTATCTCCTGTGCCGGTATCACCACTTTTGCTTTGGCGGGACTTAGAGCGGCGCCGCTGACGTCGGCGCTTGGGTTGCTTCTTGGAGGGGTCATCCTCCGCTATCTCGTCGTCGTTGCCTTGATTGGGTGTATCCACCATGTATATGCCATACGACGAGGTGGCTTTCCAGTGCCCTATAGGTGCTAGTTCATGTTCGTCTCCTACATCGTCGTCCATACCGTCGATGTCTTTGGAGTCGAAGTCAAGCATGTCGGTTAAATCATCGACAGTGGCTACAAAGTGGGTGGTGGGTGGGGTGTCGAATTTCTTCATCGTCCGCATCCCAGTCCTGTTGGCCATAATCCGGCCAGGGCTCTCCTGACAAAGAGAGAGACCTTAGTGAATTCAGAATGTCGCCGAAGGGCGGGTGTTGAAAGATATCCGCGGCAATGAATTCCATGATCGGCGCCCACTCGGATTTGATTGGCGGGCGCGGATGGTTCGGGGTCCGGAAGAGAGTCCGGCACCTTGGAGTCACGGGTTAACGGGGGATTATGCTGGTGTTTGGCTCGATCGCCGTCGAGACTGCAGCCCCTAAGGCGGTGTCTAGCCACCCGTCCTTGATTGGCGCAGTTGGCTCCGGGCTAAGGGTCGGAGCTGGTGTGGGCGCGGCCTCTGAAGTACCGTCCGGTGATAGAGCTAGGTCATGCCCATTGAGACAATGCGGCGCGCCCGGCTGTGGCTCGAATCCGTCGAAGATCAAGTCTCCGTGGATGTCAGCCGTGTAGTTCAAAATTCCCAATCTGACCTGATGGCCAGGGGCGTAGCTTTCAATCTGCTCCAGATGGCCAAGCGAATTAGCCCGCAGTGCAAAGCCGCCAAATACGAAGATCTGTCCGGGGAGAAAAGTCTCACCATGCATCGCTATCGATGATAGTAGAGCCATCAACCTAACGGCGACCACACAGAGAACTCTCAATGAAAGCAACAATGTCGGTGTGTGAAAACCGGCGGATCTTGGGTAGGGGGTCCCGAACTGTGCGTCTAGGCCGGATGGTAACAGGAGGCAAGGGACACGAAGTTTTACCCAGGTTCAGGCCCTCTTGATGGAGGTAAAACCCTACGTCCTGCTTGATTGATATTGATGATATGGGTGTACAAGAGTAGATCTACCACGAGATCAGAGAGGCTAAACCCTAGAAGCTAGCCTATGGTATGATTGTATGTTGTGATTGTCCTACGGACTAAAACCCTTCGGTTTATATAGACACCGGAGAGGGTTAGGGTTACACAAGGTCGGTTACAAAGGAGGAGATATCCATATACGTATTGCCTAGCTTGCCTTCCACGCCAAGTAGAGTCCCATCCGGACACGAGACGAAGTCTTCAATCTTGTATCTTCATAGCCTAACAGTCCGGCCAATGGAGATAGTCCGGCTGTCCGAAGACCCCCTAATCCAGGAGGACCAAGGGTTGAAATTCGGGGCGACTGGCTCCAGCGCATATACGTCCCTGAGCGCACGCTTCCGCTCCCTCTTGGGGATGTGGGTTGCGTATATCATGTTCACCGTCCGCACTTGCGGGGGAAACCTCTTCTGTCCTCTGGTGTGCGGCTGCCGGGGTTCTTCCTCGTCATCGCTATGCGGCCCCTTGTCCTTGTTTTCGGTGATTGACTTGCCGGCCTACTTGAACACCCAACAATCCCTGTTGGTGTGATTGGCTGGCTTGTCTAGGGTGCCATGTATTTACACGAGCAATCGAGTATACGGTCCAAGCTGGACGGACCCGGCGTACTTTCACTAGTAGAAAAAGGGTCAAACATGAAGCACATTAGTGCCGGTTTGAATTTGAGTCGGCACTAATGGTACCATTAGTGCCGGTTCGAACGACTATGCTTTAATGCCGGTTTGTGTTGAACCTCTAGTACCGGTTCATGCCACGAACCGGTACTAAAGGGGTGATGGCAGGTTAGCGTCAGGCCGGGGCCCCACGATCACCTTTAGTACCGGTTCGTGGC
The DNA here is from genome assembly GCF_003073215.2 of Triticum urartu. Lineage (NCBI taxonomy): Eukaryota > Viridiplantae > Streptophyta > Magnoliopsida > Poales > Poaceae > Triticum > Triticum urartu. Next base: position 45,602,401 of record NC_053028.1, on the reverse strand, counting down.
ACAAACCGGTACTAAAGGGCTAACCTTTAGTACCGGTTTGTGCCACGAACCGGTACTAAAGGGGTCTGACCTATAGTACCGGTTTGTGACACAAACCGGCACTATAGGGCAATTTTCAAACTCTACCCCCCCCCCCGGTTGTGTCGCCATTTCAGTTCTGAAAAAATCAAAAGAAAATGATAAAAACTTCAAAAAATAAAATCCTTCAAGAGGTAGTTATATTACTACATCTACTAGTTAGGAAAATTTGAAAACTTAAATTTGGACATGTTTTGCAAAAAGTGTAGGGAAAATGTAAAACGGCTATAACTTTTGCATACGATGTCGGAAAAAAACGTATAATATATCAAAAAATTCAGCACGAAAATCCGCATCCGATGGAGACCGCCTACGGCCTGTTTGGAATTTTTTAGAATCCTCAAATTCCAAAAGGAAAAAAAGATATGGTCAAATTTCAGTTTTTAAAAAAAATTGGTTAAATCTGGTCAAACTACTTATTCAAGAAGTATTAATGTTACTACATAATTATTCAAGAATATTAGTGTTACTAAATAATTATTTCAATTTTTTGAATTTTGGTCAAATCTGGTCAAACTATGGTCAAACTGTCAAACTTATTCAAGAAATATTAGCGTTACTAAATAATTACTGTTTTTTAGAATAATAGTTTCAAACTCAAACGAGTGAAATGTGTGACTTCATGCTCAAGCTAAACTCCTGAGGGTTAATAGGATTGTCTTACTATTGTCAGGAAAACAACAAGTGCAGACTTGGAAACGAAGGAGAATAGAACCCGAAAGTTAAGCATGCTCGGGCTGGAGTAGTGAGAGGGATGGGTGACCGGTCGAGAAGTTAGATGATTTGGAATGAGTGATCCACACTTGAGCAGTTAAGAGAGGTGATTAGAGACTAAATCATCAAATAATTCAGAAAAATTAAAAATCGAAAAAAAATCAATTTTTTTTCCAAAATTTTCAAAAAAAATTCAAAAAAAAACCTTTAATACTGGTTGGTAACACCAACCGGTACTAAAGGTCCCCCATACCAGGGCGTGAGCTCACGCCACGTGGTGGCACTTTAGCGTCGGTTCGTGCCGAACCGGTACTAAAGGGGGGGCCTTTAGTGCCCACACTTTAGTGCCGGTTTCATAACCGGCACTAAAGGCCCTTACAAACCGGTTTTAAAGCTCCGTTTTCTACTAGTGTTTGTTTGAATGGCTTTTTCTGCTGACCGGGTTTAGAGCCTTTGAATCCGGCATTGACTGTCGTATCCTCAGTACTTTCGTCGTTAATGCGGCGCTTATGCTTATTGCGACATGACCTGCTGTTGCCGTCCTTGGTATTTGAGGTACCATGGTTCTTTGATATGTTGTTACTGCGAGCCAACCAGCTGTCTTCTCCTACACAAAAGCGGGTCATGAGCTGTCGTGAGGGCTTGCCCATAGATTTCGGCTTTTCCTGACCAAGGTGACGGGCTAGCCACTCATCTCGGATGTTGTGTTGAAAGCCACTAAGGCCTCCGCATCCGGACAGTCGATGATTTGGTTTTTCTTTGTAAGGAACCGAGTCCAGAATTGCCTGGCCGACTCTTCTGGCTGCTGAATTATGTGGCTCAAGTCATCGGCGTCTGGTGGTCGCACATAAGTGCCCTCAAAGTTGTCGAGGAATGCGGCTTCCATATCTTCCCAATAGCTAATGGAGTCCGCTGGCAAGCTATTAAGCCAATGATGTGCTGGTCCTTTGAGTTTTAGTGGGAGGTACTTGATGGCATGTATGTCATCACCGTGGGCCATGTGGATGTGGAGGAGGAAGTCCTCAATCCATACCGCGGGATCTGTTGTGCCGTCGTATGATTCAATGTTTATAGGTTTGAAACCTTCTGGGAATTGATGCTCCATTACTTCGTCTGTGAAGCATAAGGTGTGTGCGGTGCCTCTGTATTAAGCTATATCGCGACGCAGCTCGTATGGGTCATGCCCGTTGTGTTCGGCCCGGCCGGATTTGCTTTTACTGTATCCGGCGTGACGTTTACCGTCTCGTAGAGTGGTGCGCCCTCATGATCCATAGATCGACCTTGAGTGCTTTGCTTTGTCCTCCAATATGTCTCGTAGGTCTGGCGTATCTCCCCATGCCTTTTTATTTGGATGGCGTTGGGGTGGAGGCTGAGCTTTTGGCAGGGATGCCTCTCTATCGCGGCCATGAGGGGGCCGGTCAGCCGGATCATACGCTTCTTCCTCCAGTCGGGGGAGGAACCTGCGCCTTGGGTAACTCTTGGAGGGATGCTCGAGTTTATATTCCTCGGCTGCGAGGACTTCAGTCCATTTGTCAGCTAGCAGATCTTGATCAGCTTGAAGCTGCTGCTGCTTTTTCTTCAGGCTATTTGCCGTGGCCATAAGCCTGAGCTTGAAGCGCTCTTGTTCGATGGGATCCTCTGGTATGGCGAATTCATCGTCCCCGAGGCTTTCGTCGTCTTCCGAGGGGGGCATGTAATTCTCATCCTCCTCCTCTCCGCTAGTCGCTCTCTCAGGAGAGCTGGCACCTTCATCCTCCTGATCTAACTCTTGCTGGAGGGGGTTTTCGTTGTCTTTGGCGCTACTTGGAGTGTTATTATCTCCTGCGCCGGTATCACCACTTTTGTTTTGGCGGGACTTAGAGCAGCGCCGGTGATGTCGGCGCTTGGGTTGCTTCTTGGAGGGGTCATCCTCCGCTATCTCGTCGTCGTTGCCTTGATTGGGTGTATCCACCATGTATATGCCATACGACGAGGTGGCTTTCCAGTGCCCTATAGGTGCTGATTCATGTTCGTCTCCTACATCGTCGTCCATATCGTCGATGTCTTTGGAGTCGAAGTCGAGCATGTCGGTTAAATCATCGACAGTGGCTACAATGTGGGTGGTGGGTGGGGTGTCGAATTTCTTCGTCGTCCGCATCCCAGTCCTGTTGGCCATAATCCAGCCAGTGCTCTCCTGACAAAGAGAGAGACCTTAGTGAATTCAGAATGTCGCCGAAGGGCGAGTGCTGAAAGATATCCGCGGCAATGAATTCCATGATCCGCGCCCACTCGGATTTGATTGGCAGAGCGCGGATGGTTCGAGGTCCGGAAGAGAGTCCGGCACCTTGGAGTCACGGGTTACGCAGGGGATTATGCTGGTGTTTGGCTCGATCGCCGTCGAGACTGCAGCCCCTAAGGCGGTGTCTAGCCACCCGTCCTTGATTGGCGCAGTTGGCTCCGAGCTAAGGGTCGGAGCTGGTGTGGGCGCGGCCTCTGAAGTACCGTCTGGTGGTAGAGCTAGGTCATGCCCATTGAGACAATGCGGCGCGCCCGGCTGTGGCTCGAATCCGTCGAAGATTAAGTCTCCGCGGATGTCGGTCGTGTAGTTCAAAATTCCCAATCTGACCTGATGGCCCAGGGGCGTAGCTTTCAATCTGCTCCAGATGGCCAAGCGAATTAGCCCGCAGTGCAAAGCCGCCAAATACGAAGATCTGTCCGGGGAGAAAAGTCTCACCCCGGACCGCATCGCTACCGATGATAGTAAGAGCCATCAAGCCTAACGGCGACGTCACAGAGGAACTCTCAATGAAAGCACCAATGTCGGTGTCAAAACCGGCGGATCTCGGGTAGGGGGTCCCGAACTGTGCGTCTAGGCCGGATGGTAACAGAAGGCAAGGGACACGAAGTTTTACCCAGGTTCGGGCCCTCTTGATGGAGGTAAAACCCTACGTCCTGCTTGATTGATATTGATGGTATGGGTGTTACAAGAGTAGATCTACCACGAGATCAGAGAGGCTAAACCCTAGAAGCTAGCCTATGGTATGATTGTATGTTGTGATTGTTGTCCTACGGACTAAAACCCTCCGGTTTATATAGACACCAGAGAAGGTTAGGGTTACACAAGGTCGGTTACAAAGGAGGAGATATCCATATACGTATTGCCTAGCTTGCCTTCCACGCCAAGTAGAGTCCCATCCGGACACGAGACGAAGTCTTCAATCTTGTATCTTCATAGCCTAACAGTCCGGCCAATGGAGATAGTCCGGCTATCCGGAGACCCCCTAATCCAGGACTCCCTCACTCCCCTTCGCCTTCTTCGCACGCTCCAAGGCCGCCGTCTTCTCCTTCCCCATTGCAGCGGACGAAGCTCGAGCGGGCCGGCAGCGCCGAGAGCAGAGGTGGATGCGGTGGAGAAACATAGGAGAAAGGGAGAGAATGGGGCGCACTGTGCAGAAAACCCCAGCCTTGTCACCCTATATGAGGTCTTTTCTCGAGTGGCTGACTTGTGGGTCCAAGCAATCCTGTCAAATCCCGCAACAGTCGCGCGCGTAGTACATGGCGAAAAAGGTGGCGCGGGAATCTAGGCGCCCCTGCCTAATCTTCTCCGATTACCGCAGCCTCCTCCTCCCCGCGCGCTTCCCGAAATTCAAATCCCGCAGGATCCGCAAGCAGCAGAGCAACCTGTCAGACGGAAGATTTTTTCCATATCAACACTCGAAGCTTTTCAATAAAAGTTCACTCGACAAACTAAGAATGGATCAAGTTAACTGAAGAAGAAATTGAAGTCATCGTGATTGGTCATTTGATCCCAGTCAGACGCTTCCGAAGCGCAAGAATTGAGTCAGGGGTATTTTCAACTCCTTCTCCACTCGAGCCCTAAACCATTCGGGGGCTAATGATGAAGCTATGTATCTAGGGTAGGTTCATAGGCCTGACCTAGACACCCTCCACTGGGACATCACCCTAAATCCAGAAACATTCAAGGGATACCATCATCCACTCGACCAGAAGCATTCCACTCGGAAGACTCAAAGTCACTTGAATGTAGCAATTGTCACTCGGCAATCAGAAGACCTAAAGCCACTCTGTATAGCAACGGTCGAACGTTTATTTTGTAGACTTAATGGTCATTTATGTCACTTTATTACTAGCGTTACTAGTAACGCCGCATCTTTATGTACCTTAAACCCTTTGTAACTGAGGGCGGGAGGGGTCCGGCGAACTCTATATAAGCCACCCCCCTCCTCAGGGACAAGGGTTGGCACCCCTGTAATACCACACTCATATAATCCAGTCGACCGCCTCCGGGCACCGAGACGTAGGGCTTTTACTTCCACCGTGAAGGGCCTGAACTCATAAATCTCGTGTGTACAACTTCACCACAGCTGGGATCTTTCCTCCTCATACCTACCCCCCATTCTACTGTCAGTCTTAAAACCATGACAGGCTCAGAACATTTCCAGTACCCACTAAAATAATTTTCATCGCGTTCCGAACCAATTTTGGTTTAGTGAATTTCATCTGCGAAAAGCAAACAAGAATGTGTTTTCACTATTCATAAAGACAATTTTTCGCGTCCATTAAATCCGAAAATATTTCTGTGGGTCTTAGAATAATTCCAGTACCCACTAAAATGATTTTGGATTCATCCTGAGACAATATCAGATTAGTGAATTTTATCCGCGAAAAGCAACCAAACCGGTACCGACAGCTCCGGAACAATTCCAGCTTTTATCCTGGAAAATTCTAGAAAGTTTCCAGAATGACTCTGGCACCCTCCAAGAATTATCAGGCATGTGCCGAAAGCAATTTGACTTAATAGTATATCCCGAAACAACTTTTCGGTTTCACCGAAACTCATCCGATGACCTCTCTCTGCGGAACTTTTCTGTTGTCCGAAACATTTCGGTGTCCGAAACTTTTTCGGTGATTTTCTCTCAAACTCCCTGTCTAGTATTCAACAGATAAATGATCCTTAAGAGTGTGACCCTATAGGTTCGATGAAGCATAGACATGACCGGAACACTTTCCGATCAATGATCAACATCGGAACCGTGGACACCCATATTGACCCCTATACCCACACGAATGAATATCCGAGCGAACCTCCAATTGTCATGTGCTATTCCTGTTGCTTCGTGATATGTTACAAATACCTGAGGTCAGACATGTTGGCATCCCCATGGATCAACAACTTGTCCACTATGCCAGTTACATCGTTACCGGTATTGTTCTCTTTTCTCGTTCTCGTGTTCCGGCATCCCCGTGATCAAATCACAAAGTGTCTGGCCAGACGATAATGGATACCGTAACACCGAGAGGGCCCAGACATATCTCTCTATCATTGGAGGAGCAAATCCCAATCTTGAGCTATCAAGTTACTTGACATACTTTTCCATGAACCTGTAAGCCGCCGTAATAGCCACCCATTTACGGATGACGTTTAACAAATCCCAAAGTTCATGAAGCAAGCATGAAGAAACTCGATACTCTCATGGTCTAAGGAATCATGCAAATGTTAATCATCTCTGTGTTATGTAACATTAACTTGTGACGAATGAATCTTATAGCATAACATTAATCCGGGTCGATTCAACACAAATGTTCTCTTAACATTGTGCCCTCAAAGTTGTTGGCATAGACATGCCCATGATCAGGAAAACAGAACCATCATGCAACACTTGAACTAGTCTTAGAGGCCAGACTAAGAATACTTCTTACCGTTTATTATTCCACACGTGCATATGAGTCTTCCTCTAAGCCTCGTGTTATTGCAGACTCGAGAATCATAGCAGTTATAGCATGAAACATAAACATAATTATGAATTTGGAGATAAATAATATCATGTATTATTGCCTCTAGGCCATATCTCCTACACCAGGAGCACCACGAAACCCTATTTCCACCGCCGCAACCTTCTGTACCTGTGAGATCCCATCTTGGGGCCTTTTCCGGCGCTCTGCCGGAGGGGGAATCGATCACGGAGGGCTTCTACATCAACACCATAACCTCTCCGATGATGTGTCAGCAGTTTACGACAGACCTTCGGTTCCATAGTTATTAGCTAGATGGTTTCTTCTCTCCCTTTGGATCTCAATACAAAGTTCGCCTTGATTCTCTTGGAGATCTATTCGATGTAATTCTTTTTGCGGTGTGTTTGTTGAGATCTGATGAATTGTGGGTTTATGATCAAGATTATCTATGAACAATATTTTATTCTTCTCTGAAATATTTTATGCATGATTTAAAAATCTTTGCAAGTCTGTTTGAATTATCAGTTTGGTTTGGCCTACTAGATTGATCGTTCTTGCAATGGGAGTAGTGCTTAGCTTTGGGTTCAATCTTGCGGTGTCCTTTCCCGGTGACAGCAGGGGCAGGAAGGCATGTATTGTATTGTTGCCATCGCGAATAAAAAGATGGGGTTTATATCATATTGCTTGAGTTTATCCCTCTACATCATGTCATCTTGCCTAATGCGTTACTCTGTTCTTATGAACTTAATACTCTAGATGCATGGTGGATAGCGATCGATGTGTGGAGTAATAGTAGTAGATGCAGAATCATTTCGGTCTACTTGTCACGGACGTGATGCCTATATACATGATCATGTCTAGATATTCTCATAAGTATTCGCTTTTCTATCAATTGCTCGACAGTAATTTCTTCACCCACCGTAGAATTTACTATCTTGGGAGAAGCCACTAGTGAAACCTATGGCCCCGGGTCTATCTTCCATCATATTATTTTCATATCAATTTGCTATTTCTATTACCGTTTATTTTGCAATCTTTATTTTCCAATCTATATCATAAAAATACCAAAATTATTTATCTTATTATCTCTATCATATATCACTTTCGTAAGTGACCGTGAAGGGATTGACAAGCCCTTTATCGCGTTGGTTGCGACGTTCTTGTTTGTTTGTGCAGGTACTAGGTGATTTGTATGTTACCTCCTACTGGATTGATATCTTGGTTCTCAAAAACTAGGGGCAATACTTACGCTACTATGCTGCATCACCCTTTCCTCTTCAAGGAAAAACCAACGCATGCTCAAGAAGTAGCATACTACTGTGCACCCCAAATCCTTGAGTCAAGTTTCTTCCATGAGTGTTCACCATACCTACCTATATACGATATTACCCTGCTGTTCCAAGTAAATATGTATGTGTCATCTCTAAAACCTTTAAATGAACATCTATTTTGTGTACATGTATCGTTCATGAAGCGGATGGGATAGTTAATATATTCCATGCTAAGTGTGTTTTACTCACTGACAAGAGTTTATTCACTTTCAAATTTAAGAGAGGGTGGTAAAAGGGATGCCCAGTTCTGCTTAAGTTAATAAAAACAAAACTCTCCCTGTAAAGTTGATTGATTGGTGGGCATCCGTGGATTCGGCTAGCCATGACTTGTGTGTTTTATGATTGTGGGGGAGTAAAGCATTTTAATTATGAAAACCACCATTAACGTGTTTAGCATGGAAGATATTGAAAACTTTTTCGTTATACCGTTAACAGGAAAAGTACACATCTCAAATGAAATTATCTCTGTTTTAAGCAATGAGTTCTGGCGCATAAGCAAATCTTTGCTTCCCTCTACGAAGGGTCTGCCTATTTAATTTTTATGTTGAGTCAACTTCTTATTTCAACCTCAATTATTCTTTTTGGGGCAAGCATCATGTGATGGGAAAAGATCCAGGCACATATATATCCAGTCAAATATATGTGATCATGAATTATTATTGTTAACAATTATCTCTATGATAACTAAGTTGGGAGGTTAAGCATTAAGCCCCTATCTTCCTCACTGCACCGATGGGGAGAGGCAAGGCGGCAAATCCGAAACTGCCCCGTGCCCACCTTGAACCTCTTGAGGGAAATACGGAGGGTTAGCTCCTCATTGACATTGAGGTCCAAGTTGGAGCGCCTACCGGAGCTTAACATGGTCGTCGGAGTAGATTGGAATCGAAGAAATCAAAGTAAAGGATAAGAAGAGATGGAGCGAGAGCGGAGTGAACTAAGCTAGGGTTTTTGGATTGGGGTTTTTTGGGTAAGAGCGGGGGCGGTGGTGGCCGGACTTGTCAGGTGGACGCGCCGGACTTGCCCGGGCCGCCTTGTGCCGGACAGCCCGGACGTTTAAGGCCGGTTTGAAATGTCCGAGTGAGTCTCTTTTTTGTGACCGATAAGTGATCGAACCACTAGTGCAGAACCGGGCAATAGCACCGGTTCGTAAGGCCCTTTAGTGCCGGTTTAGGAACCGGCACTAAAGTTTCGGCACTAAATCCCCCCCCCCTTTAGTACCGGTTCAGCATGAACCGGTGCTAAAGGGGATCCACGTGGCACGAGCCAGCTCCGGGGGCCGGGAGCCCTTTAGTACCGGTTGGTAACACCAACCGGTACTAAATGGTTGTGGGGTTTTTGGTTTTATGATTTCTTTTTCATTTAATTTTGTGTTTTCCATTTTAATTCTTTTTCGTTTGCTGGTATTTTACGGTACTACACATTGTACACGTTATGCATATATATATATATAAATAGAATTTCTAGTAGAACCAATCATATATATATCATCAATGTCTTACAAACCACCATATTAATTTACACATACACACATGTATAGCTATATACAATTTCTCCTACATATGCATGTTGCCTTCGGAGCCAGTGGCATTAGCCTAATTGGTACCTTCGGAGCACGATGACAATTGGAAGTGGTTCATGGGGGCGGTAGCGGGTAATAGTATTCTCCCTTCGGATTTATGACCTGGTCGAGAAAAAATCCCGCTATTTCCTCTTGAAGTGCTTCTACGCGCTCCGTTGGTAGGAGCTTGTCCCGCACCACTTTGAACTATTAAGAAGGAGATCAATATGCATGTGTATTAGTTGTGTGACTAGATATCGATAATGGTGTAAAAATTGTGAATAGTGTTCTGACAAGCGTACCCATTCCTGTCTTTGAGATCTGCTCCTTTCGGACGCCATCATGCGAATGTTCTCGCAAACGCAGAATGCACACAGATCAGTCCCCTGCGCCTGCTTCAGGGCCTTTATTACGAGAATGGAATTTAATTTGATCAGATAATAATTAATCAAGCATGATAATTAAAGAGATGGCAGCTAGCTAGCTAGCTAGTACTACTTAATTACTTACCTTGGATCGAAACCATTTCAGCTTTGGTTTCCATTCGCCTTCCGTGACGCTGATGAACCTTGCCCAAGCCCTGCCCACCGACAAAGAAAATGAATAAAGGGGTTATTAAATAGTTCATATCATGAAATTAATGACGAACTAAATAGGCCGAGATATATAGTTAATAATGATTGAAATTACCTGTTGACTATCCCAAACAAGATGTTATAGTCACTATTTGCTTTGAGTAGCGAGTCCAGTATTTCAACTGTTCCGGCGTCAACTTTAATGATACACAAGATCCAGTGAAATCTGCATGCACACACGTTTGCATGTCTTAATTAAGCGGGCATATGTAAGCAAAAACATGTAGCTAGCTAGTAGGCAAAAACAGAGAATTTGTAGTACAAGAAAGTGTGACTCACTGGAAGTTGTAAGGAAGTAGTATATCTTCATTGTATTTGAGGCGCTTCAAGAACTCTAGCATGCTGTCCTCTACCTCTTTTTCTTGATGCTTGTTCATTTTCCATGTGTATTCATTAACGGTGTTTGGGTCAATGAACCCAATGCCATAGCGTCCACCTTTTCTCATTTCATACATCTTCATCCTGCATAATACCACAGAAAAGAATATAGTGAGGATAATTACAGGTAATGATTGATCAAAAGGATCACTACATCTAGCTTGAGACTTAAATTACAGAAAGAAATCACTTACAGACAATAGCAACTGATGATAGATTTGTCGAGTGCGTCTTGATTGTATAACTGAAACAGTTCAGGATACTCAACGGCCACAGCTTTCTCATGGTAGTAATCATCCTTCTTGACATTCACCATGAGGGACTCTCGATTGGATCTCTTGGTAATGTCCATGTACCATTGATGCAATTCATACATTCTCGTTGGGAGCTTGTTGACATCTTCTGGCTCGACCAAAGGATGGCCCCAGACATATTTCCGTTTTATTTCCTCCTTTGTAATCCCAGGCATGTCCTCGATCTCGAGGAGTTGTCCAACAGTGATCTTGAGTTCTTCAGCCTGCATTATATGCTCCTGGGTTATTACCACATCGCCCACCTCGGGAACGTAAACTGTTTGGCCACAATAATATTGGGCGCGCGTACTGTCACGTGTTGTTGGCGGCACAACAAGCGGGGGGATCGATTGCGCCGCCTGTTTTCCCAGCTGGGCAACGGTTTTCCCGCATTTTTTGACAGCTGCTTGTTGTTTGCTCGAGCTCGAGCTCGCCTCCTTCTGTAGACGTCGTCGATGTAACTTCCTGATGTGGCGCTCATAGTCTGAGTCAACAGGCTTAGGAGCTGGTGGTTGAGCCATACGAATGAAGTGGTCAACTACTTCCACAGGCACTTTCTCCCTTGGCGGCGGTGGCGGTTTCGGTCCAAAATGGGCGTCGACTTCTGCCTGCACTATGGCATTGGTTTGCTCCTCGGTCCTGTCGTAAGCCCTCATAGGAAGAGGAGTAGTGAGGTTTGGACCATATTTATATCGCTTGCCTCCGCCTGTACTTCCTGTACTATGACCTCGACTCGTACCGCTACGCACCATAGCTGCGGGGTGTCTCTTCTGTGATTGCTGAGGTGGCGAAGACGGCTGACGGGGCTGAGTTGGACGAGGAGGAGTGGCCTGAAGCTGTGCCGGACTTGCAGTGGCCTGAGGTTGTGCCGGACTTGGAGGAGGAGTGGACGTCTGACGCTGTGTCGGACTTGGAGGAGGAGTGGCCTGACACTTTGCCGGACTTGGAGGAGGAGGAGTGGCCTCACGCATTGGTGGACTTGGAGGAGCGGGAGTCTGCTGACTCGGTGGCGGACTTCGACGAGGAGTCGGGTGACGCGGTGTCGGTGGCCTTCGAAAGATGATGCAATCCTTTCTCCATAGGATAACACGATGTATGGCCTCTCCCAATGGGTGCTCGTCGTCACCTCCAGGAATGTCAAGCTGTAGCTCCGAATATGGGTCCACCACCTCATCAACCAAGACACGAGCATAGCCCGCTGGAATCGGATTGCAATGGAAGGTTGCCTCGGGGGAATTTGAAAAAGCAACGGCGTCCGCCACCTTCATGGATATGTTCTTCATTTTGAAGTGTAGCTCGCAGTTAGTGTTCTCCGTGATGTCATCCACGGGGTATCTATCCAGCACTACTGCGTCACCCGGGGTGGAACCCACGCTGCTTCTCGGCATGGATGGGGCGGTGGTATCCAATGCTGGATCATCCGCTAGCTGCTGCAGATGCTGAGACCCCCTTTGCTGGCTAAGTGAGTCGATCTGCTCCTGCTGCCGCTGGAATTTAGCTGCCAATTCCGCTTGACTTGCTTCTAGGCCTTGAAGGCATTCATAGTCCCGCTTCCTCTGCTCCTCCTCCATCTTCCTCTTCTTCTCCTCCGCAATCTTCTTTCTCGCACGGGTTCTGTAGTCGGTGTTCCAGTCCGAAAACCCCTCATACCACGGAAGAGCGCCCTTACCTCGTGTTCTTCCCGGGTGTTCAGGATTTCCCAAGGCACGCATAAGCTCGTCGTTCTCTCTGTTGGGCTGGAACACCCCCGATCGAGCCTCTTCTATTGCAACAAGTAGCGCATCGTCGGCTCCGTTCAGACATGCCTTCGTCGAAACATTGCCTGTCTTCGGGTCCAACTCCCCCCAATGCGCATAGAACCAAGTCCTGCACCTGGGGGGCCAGCTCTTAGTAACCGGAGTGACACCTGCATCCTCCATCTCTTTCTCAGACTTATCCCACTTAGGCATTGCCACCGCGTAGCCACCTGGCCCCAGCTTATGGAACTTATCCTTTTTTCGGCATTCTTCTTGTTTATTCTCGACCGTTCCTTAGCTAATTCTGAATCCTTGAATTTCACGAAATCGTCCCAATGAGCACTTTGATTCTCTAGTATCCCCTCGAATACTGGAGTCTTCCTTCCTCCCTTGACGTACTTCTCCCACATCATTCTCTTGTGGTTCTTGAATGCAACCGCCATTTTCCTAAAAGCAGCGTCCTTGACTTTCCGCACATCTGCTTCTGTGAAATTATCTGGTAGGGTGAAATGTTCCATGAGAGTATCCCAAAGCAGATTTTTTTGATTCTCGTCGACAAAAGTAACATCTGGACGTGGATTTGCTGGCTTTCTCCATTCTTGAAGGGAGATCGGGAGTTGGTCCTTCACAAGAACTCCGCACTGACGAACGAACTTGTCCGCAATCTTCTTGGGCGCTAATGGTTCGCCATTAGGTTTGAATGCCTCGATATTGTACTTTACGCCCTCCTTCAACTTTTTGTTCGGGCCTCGTTTCGTCCTTTTGCCTGAAGATTTGCTCGATCCGGATGGCTGAAAGAAGAAAGATCGATTCGTTAATATATCTTCAACTCATTTAAAACATGCGATGATCACCAGATTCCTGCTTATATAAATATATATACCTCACCGGTGTTTGTTGTTTCAGGATCAACATGTTCTTCGTCGTAGTTCATGACTTCATCTTCTCGGTCGTCGCAATCGAATATCATATCACCCTCTCCGGTGTTGTTTAGAAATTCGGAGCCGTCAAAATCTTCTTCATTCTGATCATCATCTGGCCCGCGTATGATATCGAACATGGTCTGTTCTCTCTCTCTGTCGGTATTGTCCACCATAGCTTTTATTTAACTATGCCAAAAGAAATATAAAACAATTTAGTATAATCTCGAATAATAGATATAATCTTGAATACATCGTCTCGAATAATAGATATAATCTCGAATACATCGTCTCGAATAATAGATTTAATCTCGAATACATCGTCTCGAATAATAGATATAATCTCGAATACATCGTCTCAAATAATATATATAATCTCGAATAAATCATCTCGAATATTATATATCGAATACATCACTAGCTAGCTAGCTAATAAAGATCGAATACTAGAGAGTAATCTAGGCGATGGACAACCAAAGTGAAGGAACCATCACTGGATCATAGCTCGGGTGATCTCCCCAAAGAACCTGCCAGGTATTGGAGAACCTGACGTCCATAGCAGCCATGTAGCGATGGACATGCTCGTCCTCCTCCCTGACACGGCGACGTACCACCTCCGGTGGGGCCGGCTCCCTCCGCACCGAAAGTGGCCCACGCGAATGCCACCAAAGGAGATGAGGGTCGACGACGGGACCCGGGGCCGGGTTCCTCACCAAGCGTCGCGCCCCTGAAGGTAGCACCTCCCAGTGCCAGCCCGGCGGAGCCCAGTCCCGGACATGGGTCCTCTGAAGCAGGACGTCGTCGCGAACGGGTCGACGGCGAGGATGCGGGCCGGGCATCATCGACAACAAATACTATATGCAAATGTAACACTAATTATGCTATCATTGCATATGTCAAAATTCTATATGCTATTTCATACTAATTAAGCATCTAACACTAAAAATAGAAAAAACAACTTCTATACATCCATTAAAAACAGAAAAACAACATTATATAAAAAAATTCCATACTAATTAAACACTAATTGTATCCATCTAACATGCATTCATACATATATACTAGTGAAAAAATAATAATCTGAAAAATCTAAACTAATTAAACATACAAAAATACGTATATACTAATTAACTTAGTTAAGGAAATGTGCGTGTGTGTGTGTGTGTTCATGCTTGTGTGTGTATTGGCTCGGGGAGGGGCGGCGGCCACCGGGGGCGAGGGATCGGAGAGGGGTTAGAGGGGGAGAGCTCACAGCGGGGCGACGGCGACGGCGAGGCGACGGCCCGGGGCATGACGGGGCGGCGACGCAGGGACGGCGCGACATGGACGGGGACGGGCCCGGGGCGGCGACGGAGATGAGGGCGGCGACGGCGACGGGGGCGGCGACGGGGACAGGGGCGGCGACGGGGATGAGGGCGGCGACGAGGATGGGGGCGGCGACGGCAATGGCGCGCGACGGGGGCGGCGTCGATCGATCAGGAAGAAACAGAGGGGGAGAATGAAATTTTTCGAAGTGTTGTATATATAGAAGGCACCTTTAGTACCGGTTGGAGCCACCAACCGGTACTAAAGGTCTGTTTTGGCTAGCCAAAGCGGCGGGAAGCGACCCCCTTTAGTATCGGGTGGTGGCTCCAACCGGTACTAAAGGCCCCCCCTTTAGTACCGGTTGGTGCCACGACCCGGTACTAAAGGGTGTGCGCTGCCAGGCGAGGGGCGCAGAAGTTTAGTCCCACCTCGCTAGCCGAAGGGCGCTCACACCTACTTATAAGCCCCGCCGCCGCTGCTGTCTCGAGCTCCTCTCTAAAGCAGGCCTTCTGGGCCTACCTCTGCTACTCTACCCTGTGGGTCCTATTGGGCTTGCGGGCCTGCATCCTGGCCCAACAACAGGTTGGGTTTCTAGTCGTATGCAGGCCGCTGTGGCCCGGTAGGTGGGCTTTTTTCATTTAGTTTTTTCTTTTCTGCTTTATTTATTTTGTTTTATTTATTTTTAGTTGTTTTTTGCTGTATTTAGAGTTTCTTTGTGAATATTTTTGATAGTTTTTAGAAACTTTCAGTTAGTGCCGGTAGTTTTTAAATTTGAATAGTTTAAATTTTGAATTATTTGAAATTTGTGTGAATCACTAGTTTGTGAATAACTTAACTTTAAAAATACATTTTCCAGTGATTCTTTTTTCTTATGTTTAATATTAGTGTGTTTTATCATTATATTCAATTTGGTAATGCTTAAGTTATTTAAAAATGAAATGCCTTTGTAACGGATGAGTTTTCGTCCGAAACCCTGATACTTCGAAACAGATTGTCCATTTTGTACACGAAGTGCATCCAGTTTTTGCGGTAACCCTCTCTACTTTTTTGCACATGCTATGTGGGTGAAATTATGATACCATGCCAACTTTCATCCTTTTCTGAGTTCATTTGAAATGCTTTTCAATTTCAGGGTCATTTAGCTGAAAAAATCAGTAAATGCATGAAAGAATTTGCTTGCACATAAAATTTCTTCGCGTTTCAAATGCCAAAACACATAACTAGCTACCCTAACTATTACAGAGATTCCCTCCTGGGTGTGAAACACAGAAGAAAGTGATGATAGTTAAGCCGATCACATCCCAGATCTTTGGGTGTGAAACTTTTTCTTCGCGTGTGTCCCTTTGCGTCGTAGCCATGGAAAATCTTCATCATTTAACGGGATGCTCGGGTCAATATTCACTGTGAATGGAGCAATTTCATCAAACTTTTCATAATCTTCTGACTTGTCTGTCTTGTCATCCACTCCCACGATGTTTCTCTTCCCAGAAAGAACTATGTGCCGCTTTGACTCATCGTACGATGCATTCGCTTCCTTATCTTTTCTTTTTCTTGGCTTGGTAGACATGTCCTTCACATAGAAAACCTGTGCCACATCATTGGCTAGGACGAATGGTTCGTCTGCATACGCAAGATTGTTGAGATCCACTGTTGTCATTCCGTACTGCGGGTCTTCCGTTACCCCGCCTCGTGTCATATTGACCCATTTGCACCGAAACAAAGGGACCTTCAAACCACGTCGATAGTCAAGTTCCCATATGTCCTGTATATAACCATAATATGTTTCCTTTCCCGTCTTGGTTTCTGCATCAAAGCGGACACCACTGTTTTGGTTGGTGCTCTTCTTATCTTGGGCGATCGTGTAAAATGTATTACCATTTATCTCGTACCCTTTGAAAGTCATTATATTCGAAGATGGTAACTGGGACAGCAAGTACAGGTCATCTTCAATAGAGGTGTCATGCATGGTACGTGCTTGCAACCAGCTGGCGAAACTCCTGGTTTGTTCACGTGTAATCCAGTCATCAGACCGCTCCGGGTGTTTGGAGCATAGCAAATTCTTGTGTTCATCCATATACGGAGCCACCAAGGCGGAATTCTGTAGAACTGTGTAGTGTGCTTCAGTGAGAGAATGTCCGTCCATACATATTATTTGTTCCCCTCCTAGCGTGCCTTTTCCATCCAGTCTGCCCTTATGCCGCGATTCAGGAACACCAATCGGCTTAAGGTCAGGAATAAAGTCAATACAAAACTCAATGACCTCCTCATTTTGACGGCCCTTGGAGATGCTTCCTTCTGGCCTAGCACGGTTATGAACATATTTCTTTAAGACTCCCATGAACCTCTCAAAGGGGAACATATTGTGTAGAAATACAGGACCCAAAACGTTAATCTCTTCGCATAGGTGAACTAGGACGTGCGTCATGATGTTGAAGAAGGATGGTGGGAACACCAACTCGAAACTGACAAGGACATTGCACCAAATCATTCTGTAACCTTGGTATGATTTCTGGATCGATTACCTTCTGAGAGATTGCATTGAGAAATGCACATAGCTTCACAATGGCTAATCGAACGTTTTCCGGTAGAAGCCCCCTCAATGCAACCGGAAGCAGTTGCGTCATAATCACGTGGCAGTCATGAGACTTTAGGTTCTGGAACTTTTTCTCTGCCATGTTTATTATTCCCTTTATATTCGACGAGAAGCCAGACGGTACCTTAATACTGAGCAGGCATTCAAAGAAGATTTCCTTCTCTTCTTTGGTAAGAGCGTAGCTTGCATGACCCTGATGTATGCCGTCTTTTCCGTGCATACGTTGCTGGTCCTCCCGTGCCTCAGGTGTATCTTTTGTCTTCCCATACACGCCCAAGAAGCCAAGCAGGGTCACACAAAGATTCTTCGTCACATGCATCACGTCGATTGCGGAGCGGACCTCGAGGTCTTTCCAATAGGGCAGGTCCCAAAATATAGATTTCTTCTTCCACATGGATGCGCGTTCGTCAGCGTCATTCGGAACAGGTTGTCCACCAGGACCCTTTCCAAAGACCACCTTCAAATCCTTGACCATATCATGTACATCAGCACCAGTACGGTGGCGAGGCTTCGTCCGGTGATCCGCCTCACCTTTGAAATGCTTGCCTTTCTTTCTTACGGGATGCCTGCTCGGAAGAAATCGACAATGTCCCAGGTACACATTCTTATTAGCCAAATATATACTGTCGGTATCGTCCAATCAGTGCGTGCATGCGCGGTATCCCTTATTTGTCTGTCCTGAAAGGTTACTAAGAGCAGGCCAATCATTGATGGTCACGAACAGCAACGCCTTTAGGTCAAATTCTTCCCCCATGTGCTCATCCCACGCACGTACACCTGTTCCATTCCATAGTTGTAAGAGTTCTTCAACTAATGGCCTTAGGTACACATCAATGTCGTTGCCGGGTTGCTTAGGGCCTTGGATGAGCACTGGCATCATAATGAACTTCCGCTTCATGCACAATCAAGGAGGAAGGTTATACAAATATAGAGTCACAGGCCAGGTGCTATGGTTGCTGCTCTGCTCCCCAAAAGGATTAATGCCATCTGCGCTTAGACCAAACCATACGCTCCTTGCGTCATCTGCAAACTCCTTCCCGTACTTTCTTTCGATTTTTCTCCACTGCGACCCGTCAGCGGGTACTCTCAACTTTTCGTCTTTCTTACGGTCTTCTCTATGCCATCGCATCGCCTTGGCATGCTCTTTGTTTTGGAACAAACGTTTCAACCGTGGTATTATAGGAGCATACCACATCACCTTGGCAGGAATCTTCTTCCTGGGCCGCCGGCCCTCGACATCACCAGGGTCATCGCGGCAGATCTTATAGCGCAATGCACCACATACCGGGCAAGCGTTCAAATCCTTGTACTCACCGCGGTAGAGGATGCAATCATTAGGGCATGCATGTATCTTCTGCACCTCTAACCCTAGAGGGCAGACAGCCTTCTTTGCTTCGTACGTACTCTCGGGCAATTCGTTGTCCTTTGGAAGCATATCCTTTATCATTACCAGCAACTTTTCAAATCCCTTGTCAGATACACCATTCTCTGCCTTCCATTGCAGCAATTCCAGTGTGGTGCCCAGCTTTTTCTTGTCACCTACGCAATTCGGGTACAACAATTTTTTGTGATCCTCTAACATGCGCTGCAACTTCTTCTTCTCCAAATCACTTGCGCAGTTTCTCTTTGCATCGGCAATGGCCCGACCTAGATCATCAACGGGCTCATCTGATGCCTCTTCTTCAGCTTCTTCCCGCATTGCCGGCTCAGGTTCTTCCCGCATTACCGGCTCAGCTTCTTTCCCCATTGTTGTATCATCGTATTCAGGGAACCCATGGCCAGGATAGCTGTCGTTGTCCTCTTCTTCTTCATTGTCTTCCATCATAACCCCTCTTTCTCCGTGCTTGGTCCAAACATTATAATGGGGCATGAAACCGGACTTAAACAGGTGGACGTGAATGGTTCTTGACGTAGAGTAATTGTGACCATTCTTACAGCGAGCACATGGACAAGGCATAAAACCATCCGCCCGCTTGTTTACCTCAGCCGCAAGCAGAAAAGTACGCACGCTCTCAACGAACTGGGGAGAGCATCGGTCATCGTACATCCATTGCCGGCTCATCTTCATTACACAACACCGAATAGACCAAATTAATACAAGTTCATACATAAAGTTCATACAACACTTAAATGCAACAAACAAATAACTCTCTAGCTAAAGCATTTAAATGCAACAACAAATACGATCAAGATCGCAACTAAGGTAACAATGGATCCAACAGCATAATGATACCAAGCCTCACTATCGATGGCATATTTTCTAATCTTTCTAATCTTCAAGCGCATTTTCTCCATCTTGATCTTGTGATCATCGACGACATCGGCAACATGCAACTCCAATTCCATCTTCTCCCCCTTAATTCTTTTCAATTTTTTTTTCAAGTACTCGTTTTCTCTTTCAACTAAATTTAACCTCTCGGCAATAGGGTCGGTTGGAATTTCCGGTTCACATACCTCCTAGAAAAAATTTCTATATCAACTTGATGGGCATAATTTGTCATAAACACGAAATGCAACTAGTTTTAAAAGAGAATATACATACCACATCCGAATCATAACAAGGACTAGGGCCGACGGGGACGGATATCAAAACCATGGCACTATATGTATAACAAACAACGTACGGGTAAGATAATTATACGAGTAACTATATATCCAAATCACACAAACATCAATTTTTATATAAAATTTCATGAACAAGAGGCTCACCACAAGGTGGTGCCGGCGACGGGACGGTGTGGGCGATCGACGGTGGCTACGATGGAGATTTAGAAGGCACTAAGTAAACCACACCTACATATGCAAACTAAGTGTTATTTTTGACCTCAAATTGCATATAAATCAAATACTAGCACATATATATATATCCTCCCAAATTACTAAACTCACAAATTAATCACTATATAAACCAATGCAAGAGCTAATCTAGCAATGAGAGATGAAAGGACAAAGTTGCTAACCTTTGTGATCATTTGAATGGATGAGGGCCTTCAAATCTTGACAAATTTTGGGCAAATTTTGTGATGAACTCGAGAGGAAGAAGGGAAGAACAGAGGAGAGGGCCGGAGAGGGAAAGGGGGAAGAACAGAGTGCTGGTGGACGAAGGGTTTATATAAGACGACCTTTAGTACCGGTTCGTGGCACGAACCGGTACTAAAGGTGCTGAAGGGGCCCCACTCTGACAACATTCTGCCACCACTCTCATTAGTACCGGTTCGTGACACGAACCGGTGCTAAAGGTTCGCCACGAACCGGTACTAATGAAAGCGGCCTGGCTATCCGTTGGAACCGGCACTAACGTAGTGCCGGCTCAAATACAAACCGGCACTAATGTGCTTCACGTTTGACCATTTTTCTACTAGTGAATGGTCTGCCTGAATGTTTGAGGACGGATTGAGGCGCCGGCTCTAGATGCTCTCGTACCATAAATTAGAACATGTTTGCGAGACCTCTACATTTGCCCGTATACTGTGACCCGGACATTGTCATGCCATCCCACGAGTCCACGACTCTGGTTCACGACGCGTTGATAGCAAGCAGCAGGGAGTCCAAACAAACCTACTCACTATAGGTACCTCGATGCAAACAGGCTTGCCATCGAGTCCGGCACTCATCAGCAAAGTGAACAAAAGTGCGGCGGTAATACTAGTAAGTTTACTTGAACACCCGGAGGGCTTGGTGCAGCGCCTGCTGGGCTTCGTAGTCCGCCTCTCTGGCTTCGTACTCCGCCAGAATCGCCTTGGCCAGGCGTTCGATAAGACAGGCATCGCCTGATCCATCTGCGTCGAGGTCGCCGTGCAGCGCCTCCACGGCTTCGCACAGCGCCGCTGTGGTTTCCTGCCCCGCCAGTGCGGTCTTACGCGCCGCGAGATGCTCCGGCAGCCACCACGGCTCGGGTGTCGGCAGGTCCCTGCGCGTATCTGGATAGATACAAGAATTTACTCGATCTAAAACCACGACAAACTAAAACCACGACAAGTATTTTGGAATGGGGGTAGTAATTAAAGGAAACGAAGTAAGCAAGGAACGACCGTTGTTGGCTTTGCTTACCCTGGAGGGTCTTCTTCAACGCCGCCAGCTCGGGCAGGAGATGTTGGTCCGGCCGCAGCAGCTCGGCCGCCGGCCCGGCGAACATATCCATCATCGTCTTCCGCAGCGCCGCCATCGACTCTTGCCTGGCACGCCAGGCCGCGTCTAACTCGGCTTCTTCATCCTGCGTTGCACGCGGGTCCCCCGCCATCGTCCGTTGCACGTCGGACGCAGCGGTTTAGCTAGCTAGCTTGATTCGCTGGTGAGTGAAAGGAGGCGGAGAAGGGGAGGAGCAGTAAATAGAATTGCCCAGCTAGTGCGTCCTTTATTTACCGACGCACGCGTGGCAGAGCCGCGAAGGTGAACGACACATGGCAGAGGATAGTTGAATGCGCGAGGAAGTGAAAAGCTTATGCGAGAAGCTATCTGTTCAAGTTAGCAGTGCTACGGCTATAGCTAGCTAGCTAGGGCACGTCGTGCTGCAGCGCCCTCTGCCGAACGCGTGGCCTCATGCCTGCAAGCTAAGAGCAACTCTAGAAGAGTCGTGTACATATCGTTTCGATTGTTATAATAGCCGTTATTACGGTGATTTTGATTGAAAATGTTGTTTAATCGTCATATCAACTGCTTTTATTTTGATTTTGATTGAAAATATAGTTTCAACAGAATCGTTGTCCCGCGATTGAAATAACTTTTTAGGGAACTGAATATCCAGCAAACGTCAAAATTTAGACATGACAAATTGAATATGTTTCATGGCAAATTATGTTTGCCGAGGATGGCAGTTTTAGTGGCGAGCATGACAAATTCGACTCAGTTTATTATTATTTTTTTACGAAATTACCGTGTTTTCAAACTAAATTTGTCATCATCGCGCCAATATAAATTGTCATAAAAATGTTAGATCTTTACCAAATATTGATGCCACAAATACTTTAGGATGCACTTTCTTTCTATTGCTGCCCACATGTCCATGCCGTTGCCTTTTCGTGCCACCTCTCCTTGTGGACCGTCGCGATCTGGCCCTGGTCGCCTTTGTTGATACGCTCCCACGCCTCAAAAGATTCGCAAATGTTGCCTGGCGTAATGAGCTGCACTGCTAAGCTGCCATGCCAAGCAACCTTAAGGTCGCCTGGCGTAATGTTGCCTTTGTTGGCGCGGTCCGATCGTGCTACCACTTCTGCCATGCAACCTTAAGGTGTTCGACGACTTGCCCTGAGGTAAATTTCCCCAACCTTTTCTAGTAGAATTAGTTTACCAGTTCATAGATTCATGTTGGTGATATAAGATTTGCATTTTGTTGATGGATCTATTGGTAGAGATTTTTTTTTAGATTCATTGTCAAATTCAAACTCAGAGTCTGAGAGTGAAATCATAGACGACAAAGAAGACGAGATAATATTGATGGTTGCTTTATGGATAGCGGTAACCGGAACTAAGAGGAAGCATGCGGGATTGCAGGTTGGTCGTGCGGCATTTTTCCAGAACAGAATTGAAGGCAATGAGAAGCTCATGCATGACTACTTTCTGTCGGGTCACACCTTCCCGCGGTACGCATTCTAGCGACGTTTCTGCATGACTGAATGGTTGTTCCAACGAATGCCGACCACATAGAGCCCAGCGAACCTTTCTTATAACAATGGCGAAATGTGGCCGGTCTATTGAGTTGTTTCCCTTTTTAGAAGGTAATCATGACACTTCAGATAATTGCATATGGCGTCTGCATATGCATTTGATGAGAATCTTCTAGTGGCTGAAGATAGAATCATAAAGTGCACAAAAGTGTTCCCTAAAATTGTATTGAGTGTTTATGGAGAGCAGCATCTGCAAGCACCCAATGTCAAGGACACTACCGGGCTTCTAGCGACTCATGAAGTAAGAGGCTGGCCTGAGATGTTAGAGAGTGTTGGCTGTATGCATTCGAGTTCGAAGAATTGCCCCGCAACTTGGCACATCCAATTCATCGAGCATTGACGTGATCCAACAATAATTTTGGAAGTTGTTGTCTCTGAAGATTTGTGAACACATTTTTTTGGATGTTGCATCAAATCAAGCTCGTGAGCTTCTATATTTAGCATTTGCCAGAGGTGATATAACGTCTTCCATCCACCCAAATATTGGCACCGCTGACATTTTGGCTCCCGCCCCTTCCGTCTCCTCCCACATCCCCACATCACCCCTATTTAGTGCCACATTCGCTACTCGTACCGCCATTATTTGGGCCCGGTCGCCTCTGCTGATACCCTCCTGGATCTCCCACGCTTCGATGTACCTTTGTAACACCCACAATGCGGCTATATCTCCCACGTGTCGAGGCACGACTTAGAGGCATAGCCGCATGGTAGGCATGTCGCAAGAGGGGTAATCTTCACACATCCCATGTACTGAATAAGAAAGAGATAAAGAATTGGCTTACAATCGCCACTTCACACAAATACAAGTTAAACATACATCATCCAGAATACAATCAAGGTCCGACTACGGAACCAAAATAAAAGAAGACAACCCCAAATGCTAGATCCCCGATCATCCCGACTGGGCTCCACTACTGATCAACAGGAAACGAATCAACACAACGAACAAGATCTTCATCAAGCTCCCACGTGAGCTTGGTTGCGTCATCTGCACTGGTATCATCGGCACCTGCAACTGTTTGGAAGTATCTGTGAGCCACGAGGACTCATCAATCTCACACCCGCGAGATCAAGACTATTTAAGCTTGTGGGTAGGAAAAAGGGTAGTGAGGTGGAGCTGCAGCAAGCACTAACCATATATGGTGGCTAACATACGCAAATGAGAGCGAGAAGAGAAGCAATGCAACGGTCGTGAACTAGAAGTGATCAAGAAGTGATCCTGAAACTAATTACGTTCAAGCATAACGCAAGAACCGTGTTCACTTCCCGGACCCCGCCGGAAAGAGACCATCATGGCTACACACGCGGTTGATGCATTTTAATTAAGTCAAGTGTCAAGTTTTCTACAACCGGACATTAACAAATTCCCATCTGCCCATAACCGCGGGCACGGCTTCCGAAAGTTCAATCCCTACAGGGGAGTCCCAACTTAGCCCATCACAAGCTCTCACGGTCAATGAAGGATATTCCTTCTCCCGGGAAGACCCGATCAGTCTCGGAATCCCGGTTACAAGACATTTCGACAATGGTAAAACAAGACCAGCAAGATCGCCCGATGCGCCGACATCCCGATAGGAGCTGCATATATCTCGTTCTCAGGGTAACACCGGATGAGACAGGCTACGAGTAAGACCAGCCCTCGACTTTCCCCGAGGTGGCCCCGCAGGCGGCTCGATTCGGACCAACACTTAGAGAAGCACTGGCCCGGGGGGTTAAAATAAAGATGACCCTTGGGTTGGCCGACCCAAGGGAAGGGTAGTAGGTTGTTAGGCAAATGTAAAACCAAGGTTGGGCCTTGCTGGAGGAGTTTTATTCAAAGCGAACTGTCAAGGGGTTCCCATAACACCCAACCGCGTAAGGGACGCAAATCAAGGAACATAACACCGGTATGACGGAAACTAGGGCGGCAAGAGTGGAACAAAACACCAAGCATAAGGCCAAGCCTTCCACCCTTTACCAAGTATATAGATGCATTAATTAAATAAGAGATATTGTGATATCCCAACAAAAATCCATGTTCCAACATGGAACAAGCTTCAACTTCACTTGCAACTAGCAACGCTATAAGTGGGGCTGAGCAAAAGCGGTAACATAGCCAAACAACGGTTTGCTAGGAAGGTGGGTTAGAGGCTTGACATGGCAATATGGGAGGCATGATATAGCAGGTGGTAGGTATCGCGGCATAGCAATAGAGCGATCAACTAGCGAGCAAAGATAGAAGTGATTTCGAGGGCATGGTCATCTTGCCTGAGATCCCGCAAGGAAGAAGAACGAGTCCATGAAGAAGGCAAACGGACGTAGTCGAACGGATCCTCACAAACACGACGTTATCGAAACTAACCCGAAGAAGCAACACCAGAAAGAAGCAAACAACATAGTAAACAACCATCAAATCAATATGGCATGATGCACAACCAAGTATGATACATGTCCGGTTTAATGAAGCATGGCATGGAAAAATGCACAAGCAATCCTACAAATTAAGTGGAGCTCAATATGCAACTCCACATATTGGCGAAACACCACGTGACTTATTTAGTTCTCTCCCGTTTATGTACCCAACAATATTAAATGTTGGTTAGCATGGCAAGAGGTGAAGCATATGAAAACTACCTATCTAGGCAAGTTTAAATGAGGCCGAAACAACAAACAACAAGTCCGGAAACTCCTCATGTGCATATTTTTGGTTATGGTACTGTTCTGTCCTAAAGCATATTTTAAAGTTATTAAACATGCAAAGTAAATCCACTATGTTAAACTAGGAATTTTTTTACCCCGTTTACATATAAAGTTTATTAAATTTGGAGCTACGGTTATTTAGTTATGAATTAAAGCATTTTAACATGGCATATGAGCAAAATGAACAAACAACAAGGTTAAACATTTTAAACATAGATGAAAGTTGCATATTATGAAACTAGATGAAATTCTAGTCATATTTCATACATAATTTATTTTAATCCGATGCACGGTCAGTGAGTTATGATATGCATGAACAACAAGGGTTTTTTTTGCAAAACCGCCGCGTTCTCTGGAAAAATAACTAAATTCACAGATCTGGGAAAAACCTAAACAAGCCGAATCTGGCTGGCCCGATAGAGAGAAGGGCTGCTGCTCACATGGGCCAAGCCCAGTCGGGGAAGAGGCTTGGCAGGCAGGTTGCTGAGCCTTGAGGAGGGGCGCGGTCCACGTGCGGTCAACGGGCAGAGGAGGTTTGCGAGCGACGTGCTCGTCCTCCTCTCGTACAGGAAGAAGCGGCGGCGGTCTCAGGGAGCAGAAAATAGGGAGGCCTGCGGGTGCAAGGACGCGACGAAGGGACTTGTTGGCGAGGCAGGAGACGACGCAGCGGTGCTCGTAGCAGAGGCGAGGTAGGGGTGGTCGATGCAGGGGCATCCCTTTGACGCCGTCGGCTGGATGCAGAGCATGCAGGGTCCGGCAGTCGCAAGGGCGACGAGGAGGTCCAGCGGGAGCCGCGGCGACTGACGCGGACAAGCGGGACGAGGCGGAGGGACTCCGGCGAGCGGCAGGATGGCACGGTTCCGGCGAAGGAGAAGCAGAGAAGGCATGGAAGGAGGGTGGCGCGACGTGAAGCACCAAGGGCGGCCATGGCGGGTCCCTGTAGAGAGAGAGAGAGAGAGAGAGAGAGAGAGAGAGAGACGAGAGGGAGTTGAGGGAACCAGGGGAAAGGAAGGAAGAGAAGTAAAAAAGGGGGCGCGACAGGGCTTTCCTGGGAGGCGGAGGGCGTCGGCAGGAGGAGCTCTGCTTCGGCGTGGCACGCGAAGACAACGGTGAGTCAGAGGACGCGCGGGTGTGGGGAAACTCGCGGTGGTCTCGATCCAGGCAGGAGCGGGGTCTGGTGCCCGAGCGGCTGATGTGCTCGTGCAGCCCGCGTAGCAAGGAGGGGAGGCTGCGGGCAGTGGCGAGAAGGATCTTCGTGGGGATTGGGATGGCCGGGATGGATTGGTCCGGTGGGGAAAGCGAGCTGGAGAGGTGGTTGGCTCACGGTGGATCCCGAGGAAGATGGATTTGGTGGAGTGGCGGCGGCGACAGGGGACAAACCTCCTAGAAATTAGGGTTGGCTTGATTTGGTAGGGGTTGGTCTATATATATGAAAATGGATTGAGGTTGGACCCTCCGATCGAAATCGAGCAGTCGAGAAAAATAGGTTAGGGAGTCCAAATAATAAAACAGAGATGTTTTATAGACATTTGGGGATGATCCGGACCCAACGGTGACGACTGTCCGGGTCGGGTCCAGGAAAGCTTTTCGGACGCGTGCGCGAGGAGGGCCGCGGGCATAACCGAGAGAGGTTATATTGGGCCCGGCGGTGGGTAGCGGACTATGTAGACGGACTAGAGAGGAAAGAGAGGGAAAGCCCGGCAACAGTTTTCAGAGACCGAAAACGTCCGACGTTAGACCGGCTATATTGCCGCTATAGTTATCCGTTGGGGCATCAAACGGACTCCGAATGCGATGAAACTTGGCAGGCGACCTACTAACAACATAACAACACCGCATGCCAACTTTCATCCCATTCTGAGAACATTTCCCGGTCATTTATAAAATACTATTTCGGACGTGCCGCGGGCGCGTGCAAGTGTGTCTGGACTCAGAACGGACAACAGAGAGAACGAGGAGACCAGGACGGATGCAAGTTTTGAAAACATGATGATGCAATGCACATGATGACGTGATGAAATGCAACACGCAAGCAAATGACACGGCAACAAACAACGAATAACTGGAAAACACCTGGCGCATCGGTCTCGGGGCGTCACAACCTTGCACCTACTTCGCGGCGTCTGGACGCCCTACCACTTCTGGCGCACGACCTTATGATGTTCGATAACTTGCCCAGAGTTAAAATGTATCAACCTTTTTTTAGTGATTTAGTTTACTAGTTCATAGATTTGTATAGATGATATAAGATTTGCTTTTTCTGTAGATGGATCTGTTGGTAAATATATTTTATGATTCATCATCGAAATTGAGCCGGGTCTGAAAGTGAAATCATGGACGCCAAAGAAAATGATATTATATTTATGGTTGTTTAATAGATAGTAGTTGTAGAACTGCACGCACTAGTCAGTTCACCCAAAAGCTCAAGCTGATGGGGAAAGGTGGGCTGTGCATTTATACGTCAATACTCCCTCTCATGTGTGGCTCCCTCAGGTCTCAACGTGGACCGAAAGTGGGCTGCCATTTAATTGTGTCAGTGTGGTGTTGAACTCAAGACCTCTTGCTCTCCTATCATGTAGGAGAATAGAGAGGGATTGGTGGAATTGATGATTATTGCTTGAGCTTCTTGGGCATATATATAGGAATACATGATTAATTTGGAGTGTAAAACAAGGTAGAAATAAATTCTAGTATATCCCATGTTTCCTAATTAATCATGATACTCAACAACGGCAACCAGAACAGAGAGGAAGCATGCAGAATCACGGGTTGGTCGTGCAACATTTAATCGGAACAAAATTGAAGGCCACGAGAATCTCATGCATGACAGAATTTTGTCGGGTCACATCGCCCGCCATACGTATTCAGGCGACCCTTTTGCATGACAGTACAATTGTTATGTTAATTTTTCGAAGGCATGAAGGCCAGTGGACCTTTCTTCCAGTAACAGAGAAATGCGGTTGGTCTCCTGAGTTTTCCCCCTTATCGGAAGGTAACCGTGAGACTCCATACAATTGCATATGGCATTCTTGAAAATGCATTCGGTGGATATCTTTGTTGGCCGAAGACACAATCCTAAAGTGCATGAACGTGTTCGCTAAAACTTTGTTGAGGGGTATGGAGAGTAGTATCTGTGAGCACCCAATGTCGAGGACACGACATGGCCTGTAGCAATGCACGGGGTAAGAGGTTGGAAAGGGACGGTAGAGATTATTTGCTTGTGCGCAGGGCCAACCCACTTCTGCAAGGTGATCCTTGCCACAAAGATGAAGTACCTGCCTATGCCTCTAGACTTCACGAAGCTCTTCTTCGCCGTCCCTCCGGAGTTCAAGCTGAAGACGAACACCAGCTGCACATGGAGGGTGACGGTCCAGCTGATGAACGGCAGGGTCACCCTTGATCAGGGTTGGCCCTCCTTCATCGTTGTTCACCAAATCAGGATCAACTACATGGTCACCTTCAAATTGTGAACTCCCGACACCCTGAAGTTGATCGTCCTCAATGAGGATGGCATTGAAGTGTTGACCATGTGCAAGAAGCATGACGACGCCTTCGCCGAGCTCTTTATTGTCTGATTGCTTCGTGTTCAGAGTTAAACTGGTTTCTCCTTTTTTAAGACTATGTCATGCTTTGTTTAAGACGACATCTTTAAGATTCGTACTAGGTTAATCTGGTTTCTATGCTATCTATTTTGTATGTCTCTAGTTTGTTCTGGTTGCTAGTGTATTGATAACCTCACCACCTCCACGAGAAGGTTACCAGACAATATGTGTTGCATGTAATCAAACATCCTGACTTGTGTTTCCGCCTAAAGAAGCCCGCAACCAATCAACCTACTTTCTGTTTTGCCACAGCAAGACTAGATGGTATACATGCAACCAAACAACATGCCTATGATGATTTTTAGGCTGTTTTTCCTCAATCAGGCCCAACTGAGACAAGCATACAATGCAGGCAAAAAAGATGTGAGCAACTAAAGACATCCCAAGATCCCTGGCAGGCGCGCCTCCCTTAACCTCTCGGTGCTCCAACACACTACAATTTCATAGTGGTGTGGAACTGACGCAACAGCCAACGGGGCGATGGGTCGGAGATCTGACAACGAGAGCTTGACTGATTTGGTTTAGTGTTGGGGTGTACTAATGTGAACTTCTCGTGCACACGCACACACACACGCACACACACGCACGCACGCACACACACACACACACCGAGAGATAGACAAAAAGAACGTGGTGTGTGTGTGTGTCTAAGAGAGATATGGGGGCGGCCAAAAAATCATCACGCCAGCCCGAGCAACCCCACGACCAGAATCCGTGACGTGCCCTGTTGCTCGGTCCCCAGCCCCCCAGTGTCGCGGACGCCTCCCACATCAACGGCATCCCTATGGGGTCCCCAAGCCGATGCGCGATCCGCGGACGCCTCCCACACCGACGGCATCCCCGTGGGGTCCCCAAGCCGATGCGCGATCCGGCGCGGCGGGAGGGGTTGGTGTCGGTGTCAAAACCGGCGGATCTCGGGTAGGGGGTCCCGAACTGTGCATCTAGGATCGATGGTAACAGGAGACGGGGACACAATGTTTACCCAGGTTCGGGCCCTCTCTATGGAGGTAATACCCTACTTCCTTCTTAATTGATCTTGATGAATATGAGTATTACAAGAGTTGATCTACCACGAGATCGTAATGACTAAACCCTAAAAGTCTAGTCTGGCTATGATTATTCAGGTCTATCTACGGACCTAGCCCTCCGGTTTATATAGACACGGGAGGGATCTCGGGTTACACAAGGTCGATTACAGAGAAAGGAATATTCATAGTTGATCGCCAAGCTTGCCTTCCACGCCAAGAAGAGTCCCATCCGGACACGGGTAAAGGCTTCGGTCTTCGTATCTTCACGACCCATTAGTCCAGCCCATATCAATAGGTCGGATGCCCGAGGACCCCTTAGTCCAAGACTCCCTCAGTAGCCCCTGAACCAGGCTTCAATGACGATGTGTCCGGCGCGAAGATTGTCTTCGGCATTGCAAGGCGGGTTCCACTTCCCGAATACTCCAAGATAGTCTTCGAAGGTGTCCAGATCTGCAACACAAGTACCACACACAACCGCAGGGAATATAATATTTCACGAGTCCCATCTGCTGACAACTTTTTGCAAGATGACATCACGTCTGTTCGGTCACTATATCGAACCGTTTTTGTTCGCCGTTCCACGCTTCGAGATGCGGTTTCCATTGGCACGTCTTGTCAAAGCAGAGATCGTGTCCCCTTATTGCGAGATTTTCATCAATGCGGGCGTGGTTAACCCAACCATGCCATTTACACAGCCCTTGGGAATAGGCGAGTTTTATGGCGAGTGGGGACGCGTTCGATATTCACTGCCTTTATAAGGGGATAAGGATTCCCCCTTCTTCTCCCACGCCTTCTCTCTTCCTCTGCCCTTCCACTCTTGAGCTCCAGCGCCCAAGTTCCTATCTTCTCCCACTCGAGCAAGCACTCAACCATGTCTGGATCCGAAGGTCAAGGCAAGTGGATGGTCTCCTCCATCAAGGAGAAGGACATTATTGAGCTTCAGGCGGTCGGGTACCTGGCGAAGGAAATCGCCCACCATCTTCCATCCCAGGGGCAAGTTGTCCCCACACCGAAGCCCAACGAGAGGGTGGTATTCATCCCTCATTTCCTTCGCGGGCTAGGGTTTCCACTCCACCCTTTCGTCCGCGGGCTGATGTACTGTTACGGGATAGACTTCCATGATCTATCCCCGAACTCTTTCCATAACATATCGGTGTTTATCGTCGTGTGTGAGGCCTTCCTCCGCATCCAACCCCACTTCGGGCTGTGGCTCAAGGTCTTCAACGTGAATCCGAAGGTGGTGGATGGCCAGCACGTGGAGTGCGGAGGCGCCATGGTGAGTAAGCTGACCAATGTCTCCTGGCCGAAAGGCACTTTCGTGGAGACTCTCAAGGAATGGCAGAAACAATGGTTCTACATCACAGAACCCCGCGACGCCAACTGATACGTCTCCAACGTATCTATAATTTTTGATTGCTCCATGCTATTATATTATCTATTTTGGATGTCAATGCGCTTTATTTTACACTTTCATATCATTTTTGGGACTAACTACTAACCGGAGGCCCAGCCCAAATTGCTGTTTTTTGCCTATTTTAGGGTTTCGAAGAAAAGGAATATCAAACGGAGTCCAAACGGAATGAAACCTTCGGGAACGTGATTTTCTCAACAAACGTGATCCAGGAGACTTGGAGTGTGCGTCAAGAAACAAAGGAGGAAGGCACGAGGCAGGGGGTGCGCCCTCCACCCTCGTGGGCCCTTCGTTGCTCCACCGACGTACTTCTTCCTCCTATATGTATGCACGTACCCCCCAAACATCCAGGAGCACCACGAAAACCTAATTCCACCGCCGCAACCTTCTGTACCTGAGAGATCCCATCTCGGGGCCTTTTCCGGAGCTCCGCCGGAGGGGGCATTGATCACGGAGGGCCTCTACATCAACTCCATGGCCTCTCCGGTGATGTGTAAGTAGTTTACTTCAAATCTATGGGTCCATAGTTATGAGCTAGATGGCTTCTTCTCTCTCTTTGGATCTCAATACAAAGTTCTCCTCGATCTTCTTGGAGATCTATTCGATGTAATCTTCTTTTGTGGTGTGTTTGTCGAGATCCGATAAATTGTGGGTTTATGATCCAGTTTATCTATGAACAATATTTGAATCTCCTCTGAATTCTTTTATGTATGATTGGTTTATCTTTGCAAGTCTCTTCGAATTATCAGTTTGGTTTGGCCTACTAGATTGATCTTTCTTGCAATGGGAGAAGTGCTTAGCTTTGGGTTCAATCTTGCGGTGCTCGATCCCAGTGACAGAAAGGGAACCGACACGTATTGTATTGTTGCCATCGAGGATAAAAATATGGGGTTTATATCATATTGCATGAGTTTATCCCTCTACATCATGTCATCTTCCTTAATGCATTACTCTGTTCTTATGAACTTAATACTCTAGATGCATGCTGGATAGCAGTCGATGTGTGGAGTAATAGTAGTAGATGCAGAATCGTTTCGGTCTACTTGTCGCGTACGTGATGCCTATATACATGATCATACCTAGATATTCTCATAATTATTCGCTTTTCTATCAATTGCTCGACAGTAATTTGTTTACCCACTGTAATACTTATGCTCTTGAGAGAAGTCACTAGTGAAACCTATGGCCCCCGGGTCTATCTTCCATCATATTAATCTTCCAATACTTAGTTATTTCCTATGCCGTTTATTTTACTTTGCATCTTTATTTCTCTTTATCATAAAATACCAAAAATATTATCTTATCATATCTATCAGATCTCACTCTTGTAAGTGATCGTGAAGGGCTTGACAGCCCCTTTATCGTGTTGGTTGCAAGGTTCTTATTTGTTTGTGTAGGTGCGTGGGACTTGAGCGTGATCTCCTACTGGATTGATACCTTGGTTCTCAAAAACTGAGGGAAATACTTACGCTACTTTGTTGTATCACCCTTTCCTCTTCAAGGGAAAACCAATGCAGTGCTCAAGAGGTAGCAAGAAGGATTTTTGGCGCCGTTGCCGGGGAGATTCGCACCAAGTCAAGTCAAGATTTGACTCCCAACAACGAGTCATTTCTGACGCCATTACCAAGTCAAAACATACCAAGTACCCATCACAAACTCTTATCCCTCGCATTACATTATTTGACATTTGCCTCTCGTTTTCCTCCCCCCACTTCACCCTTGCCGTTTTATTCGCCCTCTCTGTCCGTTCCCCTTCTCTTTCCCTATTTGTCTCTTTTTGCCCGTTTCTTGTTTGCTTGTGTGTTGGATTGCTTGCTTGTCACGATGGCTTAAGATAATACTAAATTGTGTGACTTTGCCAATACCAACAACAATGATTTTCTTAGCACTCCGATTGCTCCACTTACCGATGCTGAATCTTGTGAAATTAATGTTGCTTTGTTGAATCTTGTCATGAAAGATAAATTCGCCGGTTGTCGTGGAATTGTCACGGCAGATGTCCTAGTGTGAGGACTTAGTCATGAGGCCAACGCCTCTTTGTAGTAGCTTGAGAGGGGTTGAGCGGAATCGAGAGACGCAACACAAGACAAGGATTTAGACAGCTTCGGGCCCCGAGAAACATCATCGGTAATAGCCTACATATTGTTTGTGGCTAGAACTCATTATGCTCATGAGAGAGTTGCCGCATAAGATGTCTCCCCCTTTGTGTCTAGACCTAGAGATTGTTTCTGGCCCTTCTTGGGGTGCCCTGCCCCTCCTTATATATGTTCAAGGTGTTGGGGAACATAGCAGAAATTCAAAATTTTCTACGCATCACCAAGATCAATCTATGGAGTAATCTAGCAACGAGGGGAAAGGGGGGTGCATCTACATACCCTTGTAGATCGCTAAGCGGAAGCGTTCAAGTGAACGGGGTTGATGGAGTTGTACTCGTCGTGATTCAAATCACCGGAGATCCTAGTGCCGAACGGATGGCACCTCCGCGTTCAACACACGTGCAGCCCGGTGACGTCTCCCATGCCTTGATCCAGCAAGGGGAGAGGGAGAGGTTGGGGAAGACTCCGTCCAGCAGCAGCACGACGGCGTGGTGGTGGTGGAGGAGCGTGGCAATCCTGCAGGGATTCGCCAAGCACCGCGGGAGAGGAGGAGGGAGAGAGGCAGGGCTGCGCCATGGAGAGATCAAAACTCATGTGTTGGCAGCCCCAAAGTCCTCAAGTATATATATAGGGGAGAGGGAGGGGGTGCGCCCCCTTTAGGGTTTCCACCCCAAGGGGTGCGGCAGCCCCAAACCCATCTAGGGTGGCGGCTAAGGGGGGAGAGGGGGAAACTTGCCCCCCAAGCTAGGTGGAGGCGCCCCCTCCCCAAACCCTAGGTGCCTTGGGCCCTTGTGGGGGGGCGCACCAGCCCACCTGGGGCTGGTCCCCTCCCATACTTGGCCCATGCAGCCCTCTAGGGCTGGTGGCCCCACTTGGTGGACCACCGAGACCCTCCCGGTGGTCCCGGTACATTATCGATAAAACCCGAAACTTTTCCGACGACCAAAACAGGACTTCCCATATATAATTATTTACCTCCGGACCATTCTGGAACTCCTCGTAACATTCGGGATCTCATCCGGGACTCCGAACAACATTCGGTAACCACATACAAACTTCCTTTATAACCCTAGCGTCATCGAACCTTAAGTGTGTAGACCCTACGGGTTCGGGAGTCATGCAGACATGGCCGAGACAACTCTCCGGTCAATAACCAACAGCGGGATCTGGATACCCATGTTGGCTCCCACATGTTCCACGATGATCTCATCGGATGAACCACGATGTCAAGGACTTAATCAATCCTGTATATAATTCCCTTTGTCTAGCGGTACGATACTTGCCCGAGATTCGATCGTCGGTATCTCGATACCTTGTTCAATCTCGTTACTGGCAAGTCTCTTTACTCGTTCCGTAACACATCATCCCGTGATCAACTCCTTGGTCACATTGTGCACATTATGATGATGTCCTACCGAGTGGGCCCAGAGATACCTCTCCGTTTACACGGAGTGACAAATCCCAGTCTCGATTCGTGCCAACCCAACAGACACTTTCGGAGATACCTGTAGTGATACTTTATAGCCACCCAGTTACCTTGTGATGTTTGGTACACCCAAAGCATTCCTACGGTATCCGGGAGTTGCACAATCTCATGGTCTAAGGAAATGATACGTGACATTAGAAAAGCTTTAGCATACGAACTACATGATCTTTGTGCTAGGCTTAGGATTGGGTCTTGTCCATCACATCATTCTCCTAATTATGTGATCCCATTATCAACGAAATCCAATGTCCATGGTCAGGAAACCATAACCATCTATTGATCAACGAGCTAGTCAACTAGAGGCTTACTAGGGACATGGTGTTGTCTATGTATCGACACATGTATCTGAGTTTCCTATCAATACAATTCCAGCATGGATAATAAATGATTATCATGAATAAGGAAATATAATAATAACCAATTTATTATTGCCTCTAGGGCATATTTCCAACAGTCTCCCACTTGCACTAGAGTCAATAATCTAGTTCACATCACCATGTGATTAACACTCACAGGTCACATCGCCATGTGACCAACATCCAAAGAGTTTACTAGAGTCACTAATCTAGTTCACATCACTATGTGATTAATACTCAATGAGTTCTGGGTTTGATCATGTTATGCTTGTGAGAGAGGGTGTAGTCAATGGGTCTTGCCATATTCAGATCCCTATGTACTTCGCAAAACTTTATGTCATATCGTAGATGCTGCTACCACGTTCCACTTGGAGCTATTGCAAATTGTTGCTCCATTATACGTATCTGGTATCTCTACTCAAAGCTATCCGGATAGGTGTTAATCTTGCATCGACGTAACTCTTTACGTCGAACTCTTTATCACCTCCATGACCGAGAAACATTTCCTTATTCTTCTAAGGATAATTTTGACCGCTATCTGGTGATCCAGTCCTAGATCACCTTTGTAACCTCTTGCCAGACATGTGGCAAGGCACACATCAGGTGCGGTACTCAGCATGGTATACCGTATAGAGCCTATGACAAGAGCATAGGGGACGACCTTCGTCTTTCCTCTTTCTTCTGCTGTGGTCAAGCTTTGAGTCTTACTCAACTTCACACCTTACAACTCAGGTAAGAACCCCTTCTTTGACTGATCTATTTTGAACTCCTTCAAAAACATGTCAAGGTGTGCGTTCTCTGAAAGTATCATCACGCGTTTTGATCTATCTCTATAGATCTTGATGCCCAATATGTAAGCAGCTTTATCCAGGTCTTCCTTTGAAAATCACTCTTCAAACAACCGTTTATGCTTTCCGGAAATTCTACAATATTTTAGATCAACAATATGTCATCCACATATACTTATCAGAAATATTGTAGTGCTCCCACTCACTTTCTTGTAAATACAAGTTTCTAGCAAACATTGTATAAACCTAAAAGCTTAGATCACTCCATCAAAACATATATTCCGATTCCGAGATGCTTGCTCTAGTCCATAGAAGAATTGCTGGAGCCAGCATACCTTTTAGCATCCTTAGGATCGTCAAAACCTTTTATTGTATCACATACAACTTTTCTTACGAAAACTGGTAAGTAAACTTGTTTTGACATCCATCTGTAAGATTTCATAGTCGAAAATACAGCTAATGCTAACATGATTCCGACAGACTTAAGCATCGCTACGGGTGAGAAATTCTCATCGTAGTCAACTCCTTGAACTTGTGAAAAGACTCTTTCCCACAAGTCGAGCTTCATAGACGGCAACATTACCGCCCACGTCCGTCTTCTTCTTAAAGACCCATTTATCTCAATGGCTTGCCGATCATCGGGCAAGTCCACCAAAGTTCATACTTTGCTCTGATATATGGATCCTATCTCGGATTTCATGGCTTCTAACCATTTGTTGGAATACGGGCCCACCATCGCTTCTCCATAGTTCGTAGGTTCATTGTTGTCCAACAACATGATATTTAAGACAGGATTACCGTACCACTCAGGAGTAGTACATATCCTTGTCGACCAACGAGGTTCGATAGCAACTTGATCTGAAGCTTCATGATCACTATCATTAACTTCCTATTCAACAGACGTAGGTGCCACAGAAAACATCTTTCTGTGTTGCATCACTCTCTGGTTGAAGTAAAGGTTCGACAACCTTATCAAGTTCTATCTTCCTCCCACTCAATTCTTCCGAGAGAAACTCCTTCTCGAGAAAGGACCCGTTCTTAGCGACAAACAATTTGCCCTCGGATCTGAGATAGAAGGTGTACCCAACTGTCACCTTTGGGTATCCTATGAAGATGTGTTTGTCCTCTTTCGGTTCGAGCTTCTCTGGCTGAAGCCTTAAGCATCGCAGCCCCAAACATTAAGAAACGACAACTTTGGTTTCTTGCCAAACCAATGTTCATATGACGTCATCTTAACGGAATTTAGATGGTGTCCTATCTAAAGTGAATGCAGCTGTCTCTAACGCATAACCTCAAAATGAAAACGGTAAATCGGTAAGAGACATCATAGATCGCACCATATCTCATAGTGTTCGATTACGACGTCCGGACACACCATTACCTTGTGGTGTTCCAGGTGGCTTCAACTGTGAAACAATTCCATAATGTCTTAAGTGATTGCCAAACTCATAACTCAGAAAATCCCCTTTTGATCAGATCGGAGGAACATGATCTTATTGTTATGATGATTCTTAACTTCACTCTGAAATCGCTTGAACTTTTCAAACGTTTCAGACTTGTGCTTCATTAAGTAGATATACCTATATCTACCCAAATCGTCAGTGAAGATGAGAAAATAGCGATATCCACCGCACGCTTCAATTCTCATTGGATCACACGCATCAGCATGTATGATTTCCAACAAGTCACTTGCCCGTTTCATTGTACCTGAAAACGGGGTCTTAGTCATCCTGCCCATGAGGCATTGCTCGCATGTGTCAAGCGATTCAAAATCAAGTGACTCCAAACATCCATCGACATGGAGTTTCTTCATGCATCTTATGCCAATATGACCTAAGCGGCAGTGCCACAAGAAAGTGGTACTATCATTATTAACTCTACATCTTTTGGCGTGAACATGTGTATCACCACGATCGAGATTCAATGAACCATTCACATAGGGTGCATGACCATGAAAGGTATCATTCATGTAAACAGAATAACCATTATTCTCTAACTTAAGTGAATGACCGTATTGCAATGAACATGATCTAATCATATTCATGCTCAACGTAGACACCTGATAACATTTATCTAGGTTCAATACTAATCCTGACGGCAGATGGAGCGTGCGATGGTGATCTCATCAACTTTGGAAACACTTCCAACACACATCGTCACCTCGCCCTTAGCCAGTCTCCGTTTAGTCCGTAGCTTTTGCTTCAAGCCACCAATAATAGCAACTGAACCGGTATCCAATACCCAGGTGCTACCAGGAGTACTAATGAGGTACACATTAATAACAAGTATATACTTTGTTGAAGTTGCCAGCCTTCTTATCTACCATGCATTTGGGGTAATTCTGCTACCAGTGACCGTCCCCTTTACAATAGAAGCACTTAGTCTCGGGTTTGGGTTCAACCTTGGGTTCCTTTACTGGAGCGGCAACTAGTTTGCCATCCATGAAGTTTCCCTTCTAGCCCTTGCCCTTCTTGAAACCAGTGGTCTTATTAAACCATCAACACTTGATGCTCCTTCTTGATTTCTACCTTTTGCGGTCTTAAGCACCGCGAACAGCTCCGGGATCAACTCCATCCCTTGCATGTCATAGTTCA
Source organism: Triticum urartu (assembly GCF_003073215.2). Taxonomy (NCBI): domain Eukaryota; kingdom Viridiplantae; phylum Streptophyta; class Magnoliopsida; order Poales; family Poaceae; genus Triticum; species Triticum urartu. The sequence continues at coordinate 45,563,424 of NC_053028.1, read as the reverse complement.
TCACAAAGATCTAGTAGCTTAGTGATAGTGGCTAGAGAACTCTATCAATCACTATCTTATCTGGAAGTTTAACTCCCACTTGATTTAAGTGATTATAGCACCCAGACATTCTGAGCACATGCTCACTAGCTGAGCTATTCTCCTCCATCTTGTTGGCAAAAGAACTTGTTAGAGGTCTCACACCTCTCAACACGGGCATGAGCCTGAAATCCCAATTTCAGCTCTTGGAACATCGCATATGTTCTATGGCATTCAAAACGTCATTGGAATCCCGATTCTAAGCCGTAAAGTATGGTGCACTAAACTATCAAGTAGTCATCAGGATGTGTCTGTAAGGTGTTCACAACATCCACAGACGACGTTGTAGGGGTTTGCACATCGAGCGGTGCATCAAAGACATAAGTCTTCTGTGTAGAAGTGAGGACACTCCTCGGACTACGGACCTAGTCCGCATCAGTGCTTACAATATCTTTCAACTTGGTCTTTCTCTAGGAACGTATTGAAACAAGGAGCTACAACGTGAGCTATTTATCTACAACATATTTGCAAAGACAATTTAGACTATGTTCATGATAATTGAGTTCATTTAATGAACTCCCACTCAGATAGACATCCCTCTAGTCATCTAGTGAAACATGATCCGAGTCAACCGGGCCGTGTCCGATCATCACGTGAGACGGACTAGTCAACATCGGTGAACATCTTCATGTTGATCGTATCTTCTATACGGCTCATGCTCGACCTTTCGGTCTTTCGTGTTCCGAGGCCATGTTTGTACATGCTAGGCTCGTCAAGTCAACCTAAGTGTTTTTGCTGTGTAAATCTAGCTTACACCCGTTGTATTCAAACGTTAGAATCTATCACACCCGATCATCACGTGGTGCTTTGAAACAACGAACCTTCGCAACGGTGCACAGTTAGGGGGAACACCTTTCTTGAAATTTTAGTGAGGGATCATCTTATTTAAGCTACCATCGTTCTAAGCAAATAATATGTAAAACATGATAAACATCACATGCAATCAAATAGTGACATGATATGGCCAATATCATTTTGCTCCTCTCGATCTCCATCTTCGGGGCTCCATGATCATCGTTGTCACCGTCATGACACCATGATCTCCATCATCATGATCTCCATCATCGTGTCTTCTTGAAGTTGTCTCGTCATCTATTACTTCTACTACTATGGCTAACGCTTTAGCAATAAAGTAAAGTAATTACATGACGTTTATGTTGACACGCAGGTCATAAATAAATAAAGACAACTCTTATGGCTCCTACCAGTTGTCATACTCATCGACATGCAAGTCGTGATTCCTATTACAAGAACATGATCAATCTCATACATCACATATATCATTCATCACATCCTTTTGGCCATATCACATCACAAGGCATATGCTGCAAAAACAAGTTAGACGTCCTCTAATTGTTGTTGCAAGTTTTTACGTGGCTGCTATAGGTTTCTAGCAAGAACGTTTCTTACCTACGCCAAAACCACAACGTGATATGCCAATTTCTATTTACCCTTCATAAGTACCCTTTTCATCGAATCCGATCCGACTAAAGTGGGAGAGACAGACACCCGCTAGCCACCTTATGCAACTAGTGCATGTTAGTCGGTGGAACCAGTCTCACGTAAGAGTACGTGTAAGGTCGGTCCGGGCCGCTTCATCCCACGATGCCGCCGAATCAAGATAAGACTAGTAACGGCAAGTAAATTGACAATATCGACGCCCACAACTGCGTTGTGTTCTACTCGTGCATAGAAACTACGCATAGACCTAGCTCATGATGCCACTGTTGGGGAACGTAGCAGAAATTCAAAATTTTCTACGCATCACCAAGATCAATCTATGGAGTAATCTAGCAACGAGGGGAAAGGGGAGTGCATCTACATACCCTTGTAGATCGCTAAGCGGAAGCGTTCAAGTGAACGGGGTTGATGGAGTCGTACTCGTCGTGATTCAAATCACCGGAGATCCTAGTGCCGAACGGACGGCACCTCCGCGTTCAACACACGTGCAGCCCGGTGACGTCTCCCATGCCTTGATCCAGCAAGGGGAGAGGGAGAGGTTGGGGAAGAATCCGTCCAGCAGCAGCACGACGGCGTGGTGGTGGTGGAGGAGCGTGGCAATCCTGCAGGGCTTCGCCAAGCACCGCGGGAGAGGAGGAGGGAGAGAGGCAGGGCTGCGCCATGGAGAGATCAAAACTCATGTGTTGGCAGCCCCAAAGTCCTCAAGTATATATATAGGGGAGAGGGAGGGGGTGCGCCCCCTTTAGGGTTTCCACCCCAAGGGGTGCGGCAACCCCAAACCCATCTAGGGTGGCGGCTAAGGGGGGAGAGGGGGAAACTTGCCCCCCAAGCAAGGTGGAGGCGCCCCCTCCCCAAACCCTAGGCGCCTTGGGCCCTTGTGGGGGGGCGCACCAGCCCACCTGGGGCTGGTCCCCTCCCACACTTGGCCCATGCAGCCCTCCGGGGCTGGTGGCCCCACTTGGTGGACCACCGGGACCCTCCCGGTGGTCCCGGTACATTACCGATAAAACCCGAAACTTTTCCGGCGACCAAAACAGGACTTCCCATATATAATTCTTTACCTCCGGACCATTCCGGAACTCCTCGTAACATCCGGGATCTCATCCGGGACTCCGAACAACATTCGGTAACCACATACAAACTTCCTTTATAACCCTAGCGTCATCGAACCTTAAGTGTGTAGACCCTACGGGTTCGGGAGTCATGCAGACATGGCCGAGACAACTCTCCGGTCAATAACCAACAGCAGGATCTAGATACCCATGTTGGCTCCCACATGTTCCACGATGATCTCATCGGATGAACCACGATGTCAAGGACTTAATCAATCTCGTATACAATTCCCTTTGTCTAGCGGTACGATACTTGCCCGAGATTCGATCGTCGGTATCCCGATACCTTGTTCAATCTCGTTACTGGCAAGTCTCTTTACTCGTTCCGTAACACATCATCCCGTGATCAACTCCTTGGTCACATTGTGCACATTATGATGATGTCCTACCGAGTGGGCCCAGAGATACCTCTCCGTTTACACGGAGTGACAAATCCCAGTCTCGATTCGTGCCAACCCAACAGACACTTTCGGAGATACCTGTAGTGAACCTTTATAGCCACCCAGTTACGTTGTGACGTTTGGTACACCCAAAGCATTCCTACGGTATCCGGGAGTTGCACAATCTCATGGTCTAAGGAAATGATACTTGACATTAGAAAAGCTTTAGCATACGAACTACACGATCTTTGTGCTAGGCTTAGGATTGGGTCTTGTCCATCACATCATTCTCCTAATGATGTGATCCCGTTATCAATGACATCCAATGTCCATGGTCAGGAAACCGTAACCATCTATTGATCAACGAGCTAGTCAACTAGAGGCTTACTACGGACATGGTGTTGTCTATGTATCCACACATGTATCTGAGTTTCCTATCAATACAATTCTAGCATGGATAATAAACGATTATCATGAACAAGGAAATATAATAATAACCAATTTATTATTGCCTCTAGGGCATATTTCCAACACAAGGGGCGGGTTACATGTAGAGTCCAACTCGGATTAAGACTTAAACTATTCTAACTTCTCTTCATGGGCTTCTTAACGTCTTGGGCTTCATAACATCTTGGGCTTCATAACGTCTCGGGCTTCATAACCCGAGGCAACTCTATCTGCCAGGTTATGACTTCCTGCCGGTTTATGATTGTCTGCCGGTTTATGATGGTCTGCCGGTTTATGACTTCCTGCTGGTTTATGATTGTCTGCCGAGTTATCATCTGACTTAACTCCTGCCGGGTTTATCATCTGACTTAACTGTAGGAAATATGCCCTAGAGGCAATAATAAAATTATTATTATATTTCCTTGTTCATGATAATTGTCTATTATTCATGCTATAATTGTATTATCCGAAAATCGTAATACATGTGTGAATACATAGACCACAATGTGTCCCTAGTGAGCCTCTAGTTGACTAGCTCGTTGATAAATAGATAGTCATGGTTTCCTGGCTATGGACATGGAGATGTCATTGATAACGGGATCACATCATTAGGAGAATGATGTGATGGACAAGACCCAAACATAAGCATAGCACAAAAATCGTGTAGTTCGTTTGCTGTAGCTTTTCTGGATGTCAAGTATCATTTCCTTAGACCATGAGATTGTGCAACTCCTGGATACCATAGGAGTTCCTTGGGTGTGCCAAACGTCACAACGTAACTGGGTGACTATAAAGGTACATTACAGGTATCTCCAAAAGTGTCTGTTGGGTTGGCACGAATCGAGACTGGGATTTGTCACTCTGTATGACGGAGAGGTATCTCTGGGCCCACTCGGTAATGCATCATCATAATGAGCTCAATGTGATCAAGTGCTTGATCACGGGATCATGCATTACGGTACGAGTAAAGTGACTTGCCGGTAACGAGACTGAACAAGGTATTGGGATACCGACGATCGAGTCTCGGGCAAGTAACGTACCGATTGACAAAGGGAATTGAGTATGGGATTGATTAGGTCCTCGACATCGTGGTTCATCCGATGAGATCATCGAGGAGCATGTGGGATCCAACATGGGTATCCAGATCCCGCTGTTGGTTATTGACCAGAGAATCGTCTCGGTCATGTCTGCTTGTCTCCCGAACCCGTAGGGTCTACACACTTAAGGTTCGGTGACGCTAGGGTTGTATAGATATGAGTATGCAGTAATCCGAAAGTTGTTCAGAGTCCCGGATGAGATCCTGGACGTCACGAGGAGTTCCGGAATTGTCCGGAGGTGAAGAATTATATATAGGAAGTGTAGTTTCGGCCATCGGGAAAGTTTCGGGGTCACCGGTATTGTACCGGGACCACTGGATGGGTCCCGGGGGTCCACCGGGTGGGGCCACCCATCTCGGAGGGCCCCATGGGCTGAAGTGGGGAGGGGAACCAGCCCATAGTTGGCTGGTGCGCCCCCCCCCTTGGGCCCCCCATGCGCCTAGGGTTGGGAACCCTAGGGGAGGGGGCGCCTCCACTTGCCTTGGGGGGTACTCCACCCCCTTGGCCGCCGCCCCCCTTAGGAGATCCTATCTATCTTGTGATCATTCACTATTCTTGGTGATGAGTGCATGTATTTCATTCTTATCATTTTAAGCTCTCCACCAAGATGTATGTGACATGGAAGAGTAACCCATGACTCTAACTCTTTGTGCATTTGCAGTCCAAAGCAAATTTTAAATATGCACAAATTTAGGGGGAGCTCTTACTTATCACATACTTCTCAAAGCGACGATATATTTCATGCTTATTATCATTTGTCGAAGCTTTGATCTATATGTTGTCATCAATTACCAAAAAGGGGGAGATTGAAAGTGCAACTATCCCTAGGTGGTTTTGGTAATTCATAACAACATATAGCTCATTGAGCTAATGCTATTCCAAGGTGATTATTTCAGGAAAGCTCAATGATTGGCATGGCATGGATGGTGAAAGTGGAACCCTCAAAATGCTAAGGACAAAGGATTGGCTCAAGCTCAAAAAGCTCAAGACTCTTCATTTTATATTTTAGTGATCCAAGATCACATTGAGTCCATAGGAAAAGCCAATACTATCAAGGAGGGATGAGGTGTTGCTTAATGAGCATCTTGCTTCATGTGCTTAATGATATGCTCCAAAATCCTCAGCTACTTTCCCATATCCACAAATGACCTAAACCCTAAGCCAAACTCGGTCCTACCGATTCTTTCTATCCGGCGCCACCGAGTTTCATTTGTCATAAGCCACTGCCAAACCCTAGCAATTCGGTCCTACCGATAGGGATCTCGGTCTCACCGAGATGGGATTGCAAAATCTCTGTTTCCCTTTCGTAACTTTTCGGTCGCACCGAAAGAGCGAATCGGTCCCACCGAGATTGCAATGTAAACTCTTTGTTTCCTTTTTGTAACTTTTCGGTCTCACTGAAAGAGCAAATTGGTCCCACCGAGTTCACCTGACCAACTCTCTGGTTAGCTTATTACCAAACTCGGTCTCACCGAGTTTGTGTAATCGGTCTCACCGAGATTACATTATGCCCAAACCCTAACAGAATCGGTCCTACCGAGTTGCATGTAGGTCCCACCGAAATCTCTAACGGTCACTAGGTTTACTATTTCGGTCCGACCGAGTTTTCTGATTCGGTCCCACCGAGATTGGTAAATTGTGTGTGACGGTTGGATTTTGTGTGGAGGCTATATATACCCCTCCACCTCCTCTTCATTCGTTAAGAGAGCTATCAGAACACACACACAATTCCAACTCACATGTTCTGAGAGAGAACCACCTACTCATGTGTTGAGGCCAAGATATTCCATTCCTACCATATGAATCTTGATCTCTAGCCTTCCCCAAGTTGTTTTCCACTCAAACCTTCTTTCCATCAGATCCAAATCCTATGAGAGAGAGTTGAGTGTTGGGGAGACTATCATTTGAAGAACAAGAGCAAGGAGTTCATTACCTACACACCATTTGTTACTTCTTGGAGAGTGGTGTCTCCTAGATTGGCTAGGTGTCACTTGGGAGCCTCCGACAAGATTGTGGAGTTGAACCAAGGAGTTTGTAAGGGCAAGGAGATCGCCTACTTCGTGAAGATCTACCGCTAGTGAGGCAAGTCCTTCGTGGGCGATGGCCATGGTGGGATAGACAAGGTTGCTTCTTCGTGGACCCTTCGTGGGTTGAGCCCTCCGTGGACTCGCGTGACCGTTACCCTTCGTGGGTTGAAGTCTCCATCAACGTGGATGTAGGATAGCACCACCTATCCGAACCACGGGAAAAACATCTGTGTCTCCAATAGCGTTTGAACTCTCCAAACCCTTCCCTTTATATTCTTGCAAGTTGCATGCTTTACTTTCCGCTGCCAATATACTCTTTGCATGCTTTCTTGAATTGTGTGATGATTGCATGACTTGTCCTAAGATAGCTAAAATCTGCCAAGAACTAAAATTGGGAAAAGGTTAAGTTTTTATTTGGTCAAGTAGTCTAATCACCCCCCTCTAGACATACTTCCGATCCTACACACCTCAAGCCTTGGCGCCTCCCTCTCCCTCTCGTAGAAGCTCGGCGAAGCCCTGCTGCGTTCACTGCTGCATCCACCACCACGCCGTCGTGCTACTGGATCTTCATCAACCTCTGCTTCCCCCTTGCTGGATCAAGAAGGAGGAGACGTCATCCGCTCCGTACGTGTGTTGAACGCAGAGGTGCCGTCCATTCGGCGCTTGGTCATCGGTGATTTGGATCACGGCGAGTACGACTCCATCATCCCCGTTCTCTTGAACGCTTCCGCACGCGATCTACAAGGGTATGTAGATGCACTCTCCTCTCATTGCTAGTTGACTCCATAGATTGATCTTGGTGAAATGTAGGAAAAAAATTTGTTTTCTGCAACGTTCCCCAACAGTGGCATCATGAGCTAGGTCTATGCGTAGTTACTATGCACGAGTAGAACACAAAGTAGTTGTGGGCGTCGATATTGTCAATTTGCTTGCCGTTACTAGTCTTATCTTGATTCGGCGGCATCGTGGGATGAAGCGGCCCGGACCAACCTTACACGTACGCTTACATGAGACCGGTTCCACCGACTGACGTGCACTAGTTGCATAAGGTGGCTGGCGGGTGTCTGTCTCTCCCACTTTAGTCGGATCGGATTCGATGAACAGGGTCCTTATGAAGGCTAAATAGAAATTGGCAATTCACGTTGTGGTTTTGGCGTAGGTAAGAAACGTTCTTGCTAGAAACCTATAGCAGCCACGTAAAAACTTGCAACAACAATTAGAGGACGTCTAACTTGTTTTTGCAGCAAGTGTTTTGTGATGTGATATGGCCAAAGGTTGTGATGAATGATGAATGATATATGTGATGTATGAGATTGATCATGTTCTTGTAATAGGAATCACGACTTGCATGTCGATGAGTATGACAACTGGCAGGAGCCATAGGAGTTGTCTTTATTTATTTATGACCTGCGTGTCAACATAAACGTCATGTAATTACTTTACTTTATTGCTAAAGCGTTAGCCATAGTAGTAGAAGTAATAGTTGGCGAGCAACTTCATGGAGACACGATGATAGAGATCATGATGATGGAGATCATGGTGTCATGCCGGTGACAAGATGATCATGGAGCCCCAAGATGGAGATCAAAGGAGCTATATGATATTGGCCATATCATGTCACTATTATTTGATTGCATGTGATGTTTATCATGTTTTTGCATCTTGTTTAATTAGAACGACGGTAGTAAATAAGATGATCCCTCATAATAATTTCAAGAAAGTGTTCCCCCTAACTGTGCGCCGTTGCGACAGTTCGTTGTTTCGAAGCACCACGTGATGATCGGGTGTGATAGATTCCAACGTTCACATACAACGGGTGTAAGACAGATTTACACACGCAATACACTTACGTTGACTTGACGAGCCTAGCATGTACAGACATGGCCTCGGAACACAAAGACCGAAAGGTCGAGCATGAGTTGTATAGAAGATACGATCAACATGAAGATGTTCACCGATGTTGACTAGTCCGTCTCACGTGATGATCGGACACGGCCTAGTCAACTCGGATCATGTTATACTTAGATGACTAGAGGGATGTCTATCTAAGTGGGAGTTCATCGAATAATTTGATTAGATGAACTTAATTATCATGAACTTAGTCTAAAATCTTTACAATATGTCTTGTAGATCAAATGGCCAACGTTGTCCTCAACTTCAACGCGTTCCTAGAGAAAACTAAGCTGAAAGACGATGGCAGCAACTATACGGACTGGGTCCGGAACCTGAGGATCATCCTCATAGCTGCCAAGAAAGATTATGTCCTAGAAGCACCGCTAGGTGACGCACCCGTCCCACAGAACCAAGACGTTATGAACGCTTGGCGGACACGTGCTGATGATTACTCCCTCGTTCAGTGCGGCATGCTTTACAGCTTAGAGCCGGGGCTCCAAAAGCGTTTTGAGCGACACGGAGCATATGAGATGTTCGAAGAGCTGAAAATGGTTTTCCAAGATCATGCCCGGGTCGAGAGATATGAAGTCTCCGACAAGTTCTTCAGCTGTAAGATGGAGGAAAATAGTTCTGTCAGTGAGCACATACTCAAAACGTCTGGGTTGCATAACCGCTTAACTCAGCTGGGAGTTAATCTTCCGGATGATGCGGTCATTGACAGAATCCTTCAGTCGCTTCCACCAAGCTACAAGAGCTTTGTGATGAACTTCAATATGCAGGGGATGGAAAAGACCATTCCTGAAGTATTTGCAATGCTGAAATCAGCAGAGGTAGAAGTCAAAAAGGAACATCAAGTGTTGATGGTGAATAAAACCACTAAGTTCAAGAAAGGCAAGGGGAAGAAGAACTTCAAGAAGGACGGCAAGGGAGTTGCCACGCCCGGTAAGCAAGCTGTCGGGAAGAAGCCAAAGAATGGGCCCAAGCCCGAGACTGAGTGCTTTTATTGCAAGGGAAGTGGTCACTAGAAGCGGAACTACCCAAAATACATAGCAGACAAGAAGGCCGACATCACAAAAGGTATATGTGATATACATGTAATTGATGTGTACCTTACCAGTACTCGTAGTAGCTCCTGGGTATTTGATACCGGTGCGGTTGCTCACATTTGTAACTCAAAGCAGGAGCTGCGGAATAAGCGGAGACTGGCAAAGGACGAGGTGACGATGCGCGTCGGGAATGGTTCCAAGGTCGATGTGATCGTCATCGGCACGCTACCTCTACATTTACCTACGGGATTAGTTTTAAACCTCAATAATTGTTATTTAGTGCCAGCTTTGAGCATGAACATTGTATCAGGATCTCGTTTAATACGAGATGGCTACTCATTTAAATCCGAGAATAATGGTTGTTCTATTTATATGAGAGATATGTTTTATGGTCATGCTCCGATGGTGAATGGTTTATTCTTAATGAATCTCGAGCGTAATGCTACACATATTCATAGTGTGAATACCAAAAGATGTAAGGTTGATAATGATAGTCCCACATACTTGTGGCACTGCCGCCTTGGTCACATAGGTGTCAAACGCATGAAGAAGCTCCATGCAGATGGACTTTTAGAGTCTCTTGATTACGAATCATTTGACACGTGCGAACCATGCCTCATGGGTAAGATGAACAAGACTCCGTTCTCAGGAACAATGGAGCAAGCAACCAACTTATTGGAAATCATACATACAGATGTGTGCGGTCCAATGAGTGTTGAGGCTCGCAGTGGTTATCGTTATGTTCTCACCCTCACTGATGACTTGAGTAGATATGGGTATGTCTACTTAATGAAACACAAGTCTGAGACCTTTGAAAAGTTTAAGGAATTTCAGAGTGAGGTTGAGAATCAACGTGATAGGAAAATCAAGTTCTTGCGATCAGATCGTGGGGGAGAATACTTGAGTCACGAATTTGGCACACACTTAAGAAAATGTGGAATAGTTTCACAACTCACGCCGCCTGGAACACCTCAGCGTAATGGTGTGTCCGAACGTCGTAATCGCACTCTATTAGATATGGTGCGATCTATGATGACTCTTACCGATTTACCGCTATCATTTTGGGGCTATGCTTTAGAGACTGCCGCATTCACTTTAAATAGGGCTCTGTCGAAATCTGTTGAGATGACACCGTATGAATTATGGTTTGGGAAGAAACCTAAGCTGTCGTTTCTAAAAGTTTGGGGATGCGATGCTTATGTCAAGAAACTTCAACCTGAAAAGCTCGAACCCAAGTCGGAAAAATGCGTCTTCATAGGATACCCTAAAGAAACTATTGGGTATACCTTCTACCTCAGATCCGAAGGCAAGATCTTTGTTGCCAAGAATGGATCCTTTCTAGAGAAAGAGTTTCTCTCAAAATAAGTAAGTGGGAGGAAAGTAGAACTTGATGAAGTATTACCTCTTGAACCGGAAAGTGGCGCAACTCAGGAAAATGTTCCTGAGGTGCCTGCACCAACTAGAGAGGAAGTTAATGATGATGATCATGAAACTTCAGATCAAGTTGCTACTAAACTTCGTAGGTCCACAAGGACACGTTCCGCACCAGAGTGGTACGGCAACCCTGTCTTGGAAATCATGTTGTTAGACAACGGTGAACCTTCGAACTATGAAGAAGCGATGGCGGGCCCGGATTCCGACAAATGGCTGGAAGCCATGAAATCCGAGATAGGATCCATGTATGAAAATGAAGTATCGACTTTGACTGACTTGCCCAATGATTGGTGAGCCATAGAAAATAAATGGATCTTTAAGAAGAAGACAGACGCGGATGGTAATGTGACCATCTATAAAGCTCGGCTTGTCACTAAGGGTTATCGACAAGTTCAAGGGGTTGACTACGATGAGACTTTCTCACCTGTAGCGAAGCTGAAGTCCGTCCGAATAATTTTAGCAATTGCCGCATTCTATGATTATGAGATATGGCAAATGGACGTCAAAACGGCATTCCTTAATGGTTTCCTTAAGGAAGAATTGTATATGATGCAGCCGGAAGGTTTTGTCGATCCTAAGAATGCTGACAAGGTGTGCAAGCTCCAACGCTCGATTTATGGGCTGGTGCAAGCATCTCGGAGTTGGAACATTCGCTTTGATGAGATGATCAAAGCGTTTGGGTTTATGCAGACTTATGGAGAAGCCTGCATTTACAAGAAAGTGAGTGGGAGCTCTGTAGCATTTCTCATATTGTATGTGGATGACATACTATTGATGGGAAATGATATAGAATTCTTGGAAAGCATAAAGGCCTATTTGAATAAGTGTTTTTCAATGAAGGACCTTGGAGAAGCTGCTTATATATTAGGCATCAAGATCTATAGAGATAGATCGAGACGCCTCATCGGTCTTTCACAAAGTACGTACCTTGACAAGATATTGAAGAAGTTCAATATGGATCAGTCCAAGAAGGGGTTCTTGCCTGTATTGCAAGGTGTGCGATTGAGCACGGCTCAATGCCCGACCACGGCAGAAGATAGAGAAAAGATGAGTGTCGTCCCCTATGCCTCGGCCATAGGGTCTATCATGTATGCTATGCTGTGTACCATACCTGATGTGAACCTTGCCGTGAGTTTGGTAGGAAGGTACCAAAGTAATCCCGGCATGGAACACTGGACGGCGGTCAAGAATATCCTGAAGTACCTGAAAAGGACCAAGGAAATGTTTCTCGTTTATGGAGGTGACGAAGAACTCGTCGTAAAGGGTTACGTTGATGCTAGCTTCGACACAGATCTGGATGACTCTAAGTCACAAACCGGATACGTGTTTATTTTGAATGGTGGGGCAGTAAGCTGGTGCAGTTGCAAGCAAAGCGTTGTGGCGGGATCTACATGTGAAGCGGAGTACATGGCAGCCTCGGAGGCAGCACACGAAGCAGTCTGGGTGAAGGAGTTCATTACCGACCTAGGAGTCATACCCAATGCGTCGGGCCCGATGACTCTCTTCTGTGACAACACTGGAGCTATTGCCCTTGCCAAGGAGCCCAGGTTTCACAGGAAGACCAGGCATATCAAGCGTCGCTTCAACTCCATTCGTGAAAGTGTTCAAAATGGAGACATAGAGATTTGTAAAGTACATACGGACTTGAATGTAGCAGATCCGTTGACTAATCCTCTCCCTAGAGCAAAACATGATCAACACCAGAATTCCATGGGTGTTCGATTCATCACAATGTAACTAGATGATTGACTCTAGTGCAAGTGGGAGACTATTGGAAATATGCCCTAGAGGCAATAATAAAATGATTATTATATTTCCTTTTTCATGATAATTGTCTATTATTCATGCTATAATTGTATTATCTAGAAATCGTAATACATGTGTGAATACATAGACCACAATGTGTCCCTAGTGAGCCTCTAGTTGACTAGCTCGTTGATCAACAGATAGTCATGGTTTCCTGGCTATGGACATGGGGATGTCATTGATAACGGGATCACGTCATTAGGAGAATGATGTGATGGACAAGACCTAAACATAAGCATAGCACAAAGATCGTGTAGTTCGTTTGTTGTAGCTTTTCTGGATGTCAAGTATCATTTCCTTAGACCATGAGATTGTGCAACTCCCGGATACCGTAGGAGTGCCTTGGGTGTGCCAAACGTCACAACGTAACTGGGTGACTATAAAGGTACATTACAGGTATCTCCGAAAGTGTCTGTTGGGTTGGCACGAATCGAGACTGGGATTTGTCACTCCGTATGACGGAGAGGTATCTCTGGGCCCACTCGGTAATGCATCATCATAATGAGCTCAATGTGATCAAGTGGTTGATCACGGGATCATGCATTACGGTACGAGTAAAGTGACTTGCCGGTAACGAGACTGAACAAGGTACTGGGATACCGACGATCGAGTCTCGGGCAAGTAACGTACCGATTGACAAAGGGAATCGAGTACGGGATTGATTAGGTCCTCGACATCATGGTTCATCCAATGAGATCATCGAGGAGCATGTGGGAGCCAACATGGGTATCCAGATTCCGCTGTTGGTTATTGACCAGAGAATCGTCTCGGTCATGTCTGCTTGTCTCCCGAACCCGTAGGGTCTACACACTTAAGGTTCGGTGACGCTAGGGTTGTATAGATATGAGTATGCAGTAATCCGAAAGTTGTTCGGAGTCCCGGATGAGATCCTGGACGTCACGAGGAGTTTCGGAATTGTCCGGAGGTGAAGAATTATATATAGGAAGTGTAGTTTCGGCCATCGGGAAAGTTTCGGGGTCACCGGTATTGTACCGGGACCACCAGATGGGTCCCGGGGGTCCACCGGGTGGGGCCACCCATCCCGGAGGGCCCCATGGGCTGAAGTGGGGAGGGGAACCAGCCCATAGTGGGCTGGTGCGCCCCCCCCTTGGGCCCCCCATGCGCCTAGGGTTGGGAACCCTAGGGGAGGGGGCGCCTCCACTTGCCTTGGGGGGTACTCCACCCCCTTGGCCGCCACCCCCTTAGGAGATCCCATCTCCTAGGGCCGGCGCACCCCCCTAGGGGGCCTATATAAATGGGGGGGGGGAGGGAGGACAGTCGCACCTCAAGCCTTGGCGCCTCCCTCTCCCCTGCTACACCTCTCCCTCTCGCAGAAGCTCGGCGAAGCCCTGCTGCGTTCACTGCTGCATCCACCACCACGCCGTCGTGCTGCTGGATCTTCATCAACCTCTCCTTCCCCCTTGCTGGATCAAGAAGGAGGAGACGTCATCCGCTCCGTACGTGTGTTGAACGCGGAGGTGCCATCCGTTCGGCGCTTGGTCATCGATGATTTGGATCACGACGAGTACGACTCCATCATCCCCGTTCTCTTGAACGCTTCCGCACGCGATCTACAAGGGTATGTAGATGCACTCTCCTCTCTTTGCTAGTTGACTCCATAGATTGATCTTGGTGAAACGTAGGAAATTTTTTTGTTTTCTGCAATGTTCCCCAACATTAACTCCTGTCGGGATATCATCTGACTTAACTCCTGCTGGGTTATCATCTGACTTAACACCTACCGGTTTACCAAGTCCCAGCCGGGTTATAACTCCGGCCGGGTCATACCGCGGGGTATATCCCCGACACCAGCCTTCCTAGCGAAGATGCCGCTACCCATCTAAACAACTTTGTTGATTTTTGTGATATGCAAAAGAAGAAAGATGTGGATAATGATATTGTTAAATTGAAGCTATTTTCGTTTTCGCTTAGAGATCGTGCTAAAGCTTGGTTTTCGTCTTTGCCTAAAAATAGTACTGATTCATGGAATAAGTGCAAAGATGCTTTTATCTCTAAGTATTTTCCTCCCGCTAAGATCATCTCTCTTAGAAACGATATTATGAATTTTAAGCAACTTGATCATGAACGTGTTGCACAATCTTGAGAGAGGATGAAATTAATGATACGTATTATTACATCGGTGTGCAGAAAAACTTAGTAAGTTTGTACTCATTCACCATGATTTACCTATCATCTTATTGTTAAGCACTTATTTGATAAGAACTTATTTAGCAAGTTTTGTATGCAATCAATATGATTTGCCTGCCATCTTTTTGTTAAGCACTTATTTGGTAACAATTTATTTAGCGAATTTTTGTATGAATTCACCATGATTTACATGTTAAGAACTGAATGCCTTACCAAAGAAACTATTATTTTATTTTGTTCTCGTGAAATACTTGAGCCAATTTTAAGGAAAATTGATGGGAGAAAAAAATCAAAAATGGAAGAGGAAAAAGGAAAGAAGAAGAAGAAGAAGAAGAAGAAGAAAGGGGGGCATACATAGAGAGGTTTTGGACGAAGGAAAGGTGAAACTAGAACAATGCCCGTGCGTTGCAACAAGATATAAATATTCTAGTATGTTAGCTTGTGATTTACCTGTCAATAATAATGCGATAGTGTTAATAAATGTTCATCAAATTCTGCCCGTGAATTACCTTATATTTGGATTATAAATCTGGTCAGTAAATTAAAGTGAAATTGGTTCAGAAGGTAAGTAAATTAAAGCAATTGATTATCATATACATGGAAGGTTGGACGAAGGGGTGGTGGGAAGAAAAGTGAAATGAAAACCTTACGTTCTTTTTAAGTAGTATAGTAGAGATATAACAAGACAAAAATGTTTATCAAATCCCGCCAGTGATTTACCTTATGTTTTGATGAGAAGTTTGATAAGTGTCGTGGAATTGTCATGACAGATGTCCTAGAAAAAGGACTTAGTCGTAGGGCCATCGCAACTAGGAAGCTTAAAAGGGGTTAATCGGGACAAAGGACACGAGAAGTTTTATACTAGTTCGGCCCCTTACGATGAAGGTAAAAGCCTACATCTAGTTGTGTTGGAATTGCTAGGGTTTCGATCACCAAGAGGCTAATTCGCCGGCTTGGTTATCGATCTCTTGTTTCTTGCCCTAAGCCGCCACCGGGTCGCCCCCTTATATACACGGGTTGACGCCTGGTGGCCTACAGAGTCCCTGCCAGCTCATAAATCGAGTCCGGCTCGGTGACTTCTTTTACATGCCTTTCTTTACAAGTCTTTCCTTACATACGGCGGTTTACAATATTGGGCCTTAAGCCGCCTCTAGGCCTTTAGGACTTCTATAAGATTTAACAACCTATCGCCTTGAGTGTTTACTAGGCTTCCTTTGTGACCCGCCATTTGGGTCTTGACCCGGCCCCTCCTGGGCGGGTCATAACTGATAGTTATATCCCCAACATTAGGCCCCAAGTTGACTTTGAACTTTGTTCTTTGTCAATCTTCAACACTTAGACAAAATCCATCTTCTTGTCCTCGCAGAGGTTTTTTGTAACCCGCCATGACGTCATCTCTCGAAAACGCAAAAACCTTTTATGACGTCATCTCTCAACGGATCTTCACCTTTAATACCTCCCGAGAATCGAGGCGTCCGTTTAGTTGGATAACCATTATTTGAGTCTTCCTCGATTTTTGCGCCCGTCTGTTTGCTTTTTTCCTTATAAATAGGCACACGGCCGGTTTTTCTCATTCTCCTTTCTTCTTCATCTTCCTCCTCTCACAACCTCCACTACTACTCGAGCTCCGCCGCCATCGCAGAGCACCTCGTCATCGTCGACCTTGGCCGCTGCATCAACCCGAATCAGTTCAGAGAAAGGCGATGACCTTCTCTGGAGGATCCGTGGCCGTAAGTATTCACCCTTTGTTCCTCAGATCCGCACTTAGAGCTTCTAGGTTTTCCTGCGTGTTCTTCGTAGTTCTTCATGGTTCCTCGTAGTTCTTCCACTGCCGCCTCTTCTTGATCCACAAAGATATGTATGCTTATGCGGTAGTTGTTTGGTGCTTCCTCTTGAATTTAGTAGACCCTTTTTTCTGGTATGAAGGCCGCATTAGAACTGATGAACTCATCTGGGCTATATTTTTAGGTCTAGAAAATTTTCATTTTGAACGGCCATTTGATCCATAATAATATCCAGAAGTTAAGAAACCTATTTGTCTCCATACTTCACCAATTTTGCCGCTGGTATTTCTCAAGTGTCTGTAGTCATGGCGGCTTACTGCGCCGGCTTACTTTTCCTTATATGACATTAGCCCTTATTTAAGCCGACATTACTCCCATGTACCATTATCACTTAAGTTAACCATTATCATTGAATTGAACCGGCAGGTTGTTTTCCTTTCAGCTTGTGTTTGAACATCATGCCGTCCAAAACGCCGACTGTCTGCAACTGGGTTCCTTCAATAGTCACTAAGGACACTCTGAAGGACTTCTTTACCATAGGTTTTTTGCCAGGGAAGAATATTATGTCCTACCGTGCGCCTGACCCGGAGGAGGAACGGCCCAATCCAAAAGATGGTGACGTTATCGTCTTTTTCTAATCACATGAACCGTGGCTTTTCCCCACCCGGCTCAAAGTTCTTCGGAGATGTCCTCCATTTTTTCAAACTCCATCCTCGAGACCCTCGGGCCTAATTCCATATCCAATATCTGCAACTTCCAAGTTCTCTGCGAGGTGTACCTTCAAGAAGAACCGACTGTAGAACTCTTTACAGAGTATTTTTATCTGAACCGTCAGAATGAGTGCACCAATGGCCCTAGCCTGGAACTTGGAGGTATCTCAATTCAGCGTCGACAAGGCGCTGTCTTCCCCCTTATAGCATTGCCAAGTCATCCCAAGGACTGGAATCAGACTTGGTTTTATTGTCAAGACACTTCACCAGCAAATGAGCATCCACTGTCGGGTTATCGCTCAAAGCGTCTTGACTCCAAATTTGCACTTCCTGACAAACTCACTGCTGCTGAACGCAAGAAGCTGATACCATCCATCAAAAGGATTAATGCTTTATTGGGGAACGACTTAACCGGAGTTGACTTGACCCGTTGCTAGGTTGCGTGGCGGGTCATCCCTCTAAGCCGTCGATCAAAATTGATGTATGAGTATGGCGGAGGCCCAAATGACTCTCTTCGTCACAGCTCCGTTCAATTAACTGAAGAAGATATTGTTTCAATGTCAACCCTTCTGGTGAACGGAAAATATGAAGACTGCAGTAAACTCGGGTTAAACCCCTTCTGCAAGCTTAACCCGGTGCCAGAGGTAAAGAAACTCGGATCTCTCTCCTTTTATTTTTCACAGCCGTATTGTTTTTTAATACTTGCCTGACCTTTCATCTTGTTTTTACCTGTTTACAGGCCAAATCTGATTTCTGGAAAGTCAAATATGACCACGAAGCTGCCAAGAAAGCGAGAGTCGCCGCCATAAACGCCAAGAAAAAGACCCGGAGGTCTAAAAAGAAGAAGAAGAGCACCGCTGAAGACTTCTTGAAGCTTGACGATACTTCTGAGTCGGAGGTAGCCCTTGACTCCCTTGGCCAACTTTTTAATAATCTTATTAACACTGATGATTACCAGGATGACACTGGGGCCAGTCAGGCTGTGGAAGAAGAGGTAACTATTTCCTCCGACTCAGCCCATTTGCCAAGACAGAAACTTCGAGTCGTAACCCGGAAAGTAAGGTTTTCACACCCTTTGGCTTATCTAGACCCTCACTTTCTTTTGAAAAAGCAGCAACATGAGAGCCGCCGTCAAGCCCGGAACGAAGACGAGCCGCCTGTTGTTCTTCAACAAACTCCTCAAAAGCACCGAAATGAGGTTTACTTCTTTGTCTTTGACTTTCTGTTTAATGGATCCTTTCCCTTTCATTACTTAACTTTATTTTATCTTTTCAGGAGGTGTCTCACTCTTCTGGCGACTCGTCTCAGACCCAATTTCCGACCTTTAAGACTGCCCCTGGGTAAGAAAAAATCCTCTTTCCTCCGTGTTTTTCAAACTATATATTTATACTGACAGTCCTATAATATTTCTCTTGGTGGTCAAGCTAAGTCCAAGAAGGCAAATGCAACTAAGCCGGTGGAAGACCCGCCAGTTCCTGTCCCTGAACCGGCCATGCCATCTTCTCCTCCGTTAACTGATACTCTAGAAGACTCGCCTGTCAATGCAGAAGCAAATCCTCCTGAGCCGTCAGCTGACGATACCACCATTAACCCTTCTGCCACTGGGCCATCCAGCTCGGCTAACCCGCCATCACCGTCTGCTCAAGACTTTCTGATCACTGGGAGCCGCTTCGTTGAGCCGGGGAATCCCACCATGTTGGCTCGTCATACTGAGAAACAAGAGGCGCTGGAGAGACAAAAAGTGTGTTTTGATATTTTGCATTATGACCATCTGAATGCCAACGATATATTATCCGGCTATCTCAGCCATGTGCACTCCAGCCGTGACTCGAAGATTGAAATGGTCAAGCAGTTGCAGCTGAAGTACGAGGTACATTCTTCCAACTTATATTCTGCCAGCCCCCAAGTCTTCAGATTATGAGAAAACCGGAATGATCCGTAGTCCCCAAGGGCTGGTTCATTTGACCGTAAATGAGCCGGTTCGTTGAATTTTCATAATCGTCTCGTGCCGAACTCAACAAATATTGTAGTCCGGCTTACCCTTGAGATACTTGCTGAATATCATACATTAGCCCCCAAGTGCCAAGTGATGTTACTTTGTAAAGTACTTGGGACTTGAAGTATAGTAGAGTCATAAAAATTTGTTTTGGCATACATTATTAGCCCCCAAGTGTCAAGTGTCTTTGTAGTGCAAAGGCACTTGAGACTTAAGTCTTGAACTTTGAGCTTTGATACACCTGTATATGTCTTGCAGAACGCCCTATCTGAGTTGGGTTTGCAATTGACTGACGCCAAGACCCGGCTGGCGGATCAGGAGGCAGAAATCAAGGCTGCCGACTCCAAGCTTCAATTAAGTCTTGGTGAGACGGAAAAATTGAAAAACAGCTTGACTGCCAAGAAGAAAACCTGGGCTGAAGAGAAAACACTGCTGACACAACGCGCCGAAAAGGCGGAAGCAGCTCTTGAGGAGGTTACTACAGAACTGGCCGGTTTAAATAACCGGGTATCTCAAATGGTGTCTGCCATCTTTGGTAAGTCATCTGTACTGACCTTTTGTACCTTATCCTGACCCGGAATATAAACCGATGGCTGATCCTTTGTTTATAAAACATGTGCAGGCCCACGAAGCAAAAATTTGAGCCAAGACAATGTGATTAAACTAAAGGCAGTGTATACCTTAGTAGAGCAATTGTACATTGGCGCACAACGGGCACTTTCCGCTATTTCTCCTGCCAACCAAGGACCCAACCGGCTCAGTGATGTCTTAAAAAAGCTGTCAATCTTACCCGCCAGGTTCCAAGAAGTGAAGGCTCCTGTGCCAGAGCCGGAGCTTTGATTGCCCTGAGCCGCTCCAAGGCTTGGGTGCCAGATCTAGACCCTGCCGACGTAGCCAGTGGGTATCCTACCGTGAAGGAAGACGGATCTCCCTTTGAACAAGATGACTTCATGGCTTGTGTGTGCGGAGTTCGTCCTCAGGCGACTATTCTTGGAGATGAAACTGATATCGACAAGTATCAGCCGGGTTTTGATGTGGAAAATAAGAATATGGCAACTCCCTCGTACAAGGTGACAGATTTAATCCCGCCTGTTCGTGAACATACATTTGCTCCAGAAGTTGATCCGGCCGGCCTGATTGACGAAGAAGCAGAATTTATTGCCGTGAACGTTTTTGATTGGTCAAAGCCCAGCTTCCAATCAGCAGAAGGCGGTGAACCGGCGAGGGAGGAATGATGACCATCTTCATGGGCTTGTAAAAGCCTTGTAATATATTAGTTTTTGAAAACACTGCATATTCTGCCTATGCCACCGCGCATAAAACACCGTGTGTTACTCTATGCTTTCTGATGTTAATATATGCATCATATTTATGGTTGTCCCTGCAATACTTCAACTATGTTCCTGTAGATAAAAAGGAAAAACCTGGCTTGGTGGCTTAGTACCAAACGGGTCAGAACACCCGGTTTATAGCCAATATTTTTATCATAGTAAAAACAGAACCAGATGTAAAAAGAAAACAAGGCTGAAATAACCTTTGATTAATACAGAAAGCAACTGTTCATAAACAATAGCCACACCTGTACCTTTGATCTCCAGACCATCGGTTTAAAGGACCCGGGTGATGAAGTTGATAATCCAGTCTTTTTTGAGAAGTCAATGCTTTTGAATACTTAATGATTATCATGCCCTGGCGGCTTGTTGTCAAATAGTCCAGCCGGTGAAAAGACCATACTGATTATTTGTGAAATTGAGACAACAAAAAACCAATAAGGCAAATAACAGGTGTTAAACAAAATTAACCTTGTAATTAAAGGTTGGGGGGTTTCTTATTCGAATACGATCAGTAAACTGGACCAAAGGGGTTAAGCTAAGGTTCGAATACGACCATATAGCCCCTAGTGGTTTTGGCGTTGCGCCGATCAAGAGGGTACCGACAGCTATGTTCTCTTTGGTTCGAATACGACCTATGTTTGAACAGGAAGCCCCCAAATGACCTTGAGAGGTTTTTAACGACCCTGATTCAAATACGATCCAAGTCGGACCCAAAAGGGGTTAAGCTGTGATTCGGATACGATCAAGAAGCCCCCTAGTGAGTTTGGCTTTGAGCCGATCAAAAGGGTTACGACAGCTATGTTCTCTTTGGTTTGAATACGACCTATGTTTGAACATGAAGCCCCCAAGTGACCATGATAGTTGCAGCTAGACTCGAATACGATCATAAGACGGACCAAAAAAGGTGAGACTTGATTCAAATATGATTAGTTCCTTAATAGTCATTTGAAAATAGTAGTAAGAAATAATAAAGATGCGTAATCTTTCTGAAAAGAAAAGAGACCGATGGTCCTGCTTTATTACTTATCATAATATATACAACCTCAAAGTATGTACATGATGAGAGCTAGTGGCTCAGGTGTAGTATGGTCGGAGTTGAGCAATGTTCCACGGTCGGCGGGTCTCCTCTTCCGACTTACGTGAGTCTTTGTGCTCTCGAACGTCAATGAGGTAATATGACCCGTTGTTTAAGTTCTTGCTGACCACAAAGGGTCCTTCCCAAGGTGGGGATAGCTTGTGTGCATCTGATAGATCCTGGATGAGCCAGAGCACTAGGTCACCTTCTTGAAAAGTCCTGGACTTAACCCGGCGGCTGTGATAACGGCGAAGGTCCTGTTGATAAATTGTTGATTGAGCCACTGCTAAGTCTCTTTCCTCATCTAACAAGTCAAGTGCATTCTGCCTGGCTTGTTCATTGTTAGCTTCAACATAAACCGCCACACGGGGCGAGTCATGACGGATGTCACTAGGCAACACTGCTTCCGCTCCATAAACCATGAAGAAAGGTGTACAACCTATAGACCTGTTAGGGGTGGTGTTGATACTCCACAACACTGAGGGTAGCTCCTCTACCCAACAACCCGGTTTTCACTGCAAGGGAACCATAAGCCGGGGCTTGAGACCTTTTAAAATTTCTTGATTTGCTCTCTCAGCTTGACCATTGGATTGAGGATGGGCTACAGAAGAAACATCAAGCCGGATATGCTCGCGCTGACAGAACTCCTCCATAGCCCCTTGGGATAGATTAGTGCCATTGTCAGTGATAATGCTGTGTGGAAAACCAAAACGGAAAATCACCTTTTTCATGAACTGAACCGCTGTGGCCGCATCACACTTACTCACTGGTTCTGCCTCAACCCACTTTGTGAATTTGTCAACTGCCACTAAAAGATGTGTCTTTTTATCCTTAGACCTTTTGAAAGGTCCAACCATGTCAAGCACCCAGACCGCAAACGGCCAAGTGATGGGGATCATCCGCAGCTCTTGAGCCGGCACATGTGCTCGTCGCGCAAATTTTTAACATCCATCACATCTACTGACCAGATCTTCTGCATGAGAGTGAGCCGTCAACCAGTAAAAACCATGACGAAAAGCTTTAGCCACCAGAGATTTTGACCCGACATGATGACCACAATCGCCCTCATGGATCTCACGAAGTATTTCTTGGCCTTCTTCAGGGGAAACACGCCACTGAAACGCTCCAGAGACGCTGCGATGGTAGAGTTCTCCGTCAGAAATCGTCATTGACTTAGACCGTCGGGTTATCTGTCGGTCCAGGGTCTCATCCGCTGGTAGCTCGCCCCGGGTCATGTAATCCAAGAACGGCACTGTCTAATCTGGGATGGCGTGAAGAGCCGCTACCAACTGCGCCTCCGGGTCAGGAACAACTAGATCTTCTTTTGTAGGTAACTTAACAGACGGGTTATGCAAAACATCCAAAAAGGTGTTAGGTGGCACCGGCTTACACTGAGATCCCAATTGGCTTAAAGCATCAGCCGCTTCGTTCTTCCTACAGTAAATGTGCTCCACCTGATAACCTTTAAAATGGCCTGCAACAGCATCAACTTCACGGTGATAAGCCGTATGAGAGGATCTTTGGAATCCCACTTGCCTGACACCTGTTGAGCTACCAAATCTGAGTCGCCAAGACACCGGACCCGGCTCAGGCTCATCTCTTTAGCCATTCGAAGACCATGGAGCAACACTTCATATTCCACTGCGTTGTTAGTGCAAGGAAACATCAGCCGCAACACATAACAAAATTTGTCACCTCGAGGGGAGGTTAAAACAACTCTAGCCCCCGAGCCTTCCAACTGTCTAGACCCATCAAAGTAAATAGTCCAATATGTGTTGTCTGGTTTCTCCTCCGGCATCTGCATCTCTGTCCAGTCATTAATAAAACCAACCAGTGCTTGAGACTTGATCACAGTACGTGGTACATACTTCAACCCATGAGACCCAAGCTCAATGGCCCACTTGGTGACTCGTCCAGTGGCTTCTCTATTTTGAATGATGTCTCCCAAAGGAGCAGAGGTAACCACAGTGATTGGGTGACCCTGAAAGTAATGTTTAAGCTTCCGGCTCGCCATGAACACGCCATATATGAGCTTCTGCCAATGTGGATATATTTGTTTGGATTCAATCAACACCTCACTGATGTAGTAAACCGGCCGTGGAACCGGATGTTCCTTGCCAACCTCCTTGCGCTCCACCACAATTGCCACACTAACAGCTCGTGAGTTGGCGGCTACGTATAACAACAGCGGCTCTTTCTCAACTGGAGCAGCAAGGACCGGCAGCTCAGCAAGCTATTTCTTCAGATCCTCAAAAGCAGAGTTCGCAGCATCGCTTCAAACAAAATCATCCGTTTTCTTCATCATCTGATACAAAGGCATCGCCTTCTCCCCTAACCGGCTTATGAACCAGCTCAAAGCAGCAACGCGACCCACCAGTCGTTGAACGTCATTGATGCATGTTGGTTTGGCCAGAGATGTGATTGCCTTAATCTTCTCCGGGTTAGCTTCAATACCTCGGTTGGACAGCAAAAAACCCAAGAGCTTGCCAGCTGGGACTCCAAAAACACACTTGGCCGGGTTAAGCATCATTTTGTAGACCCGGAGGTTATCAAAGGTCTCTTTCGGATCTGTGACCAAGGTTTCCTATTTCCTGGATTTTACTACTATATCATCTACATAAGCATGAACATTACGCCCAATCTGATTGTGAAGGCAATTCTACATACACCGTTGATAAGTTGCCTAGGCACTCTTGAGCCCGAAGGGCATAGATACACAGCAGAAGGCCCCAAACGGAGTGATGAAAGCTGTCTTCTCCTAGTCCTTGACTACCATCTTGATCTGATGATAACCTGATAAGCATCCAGAAAACTCAAACGTGCGCAACCCGTCGTAGCATCAATGATATGATCAATATGGGGAAGAGCAAAAGGGTCAGCTGGACAAGCCTTATTTAAATCGGTGTAATCCACACACATATGCCAGGTGCCGTTCTTTTTGAGTACAAGCATCGGGTTGGCTAACCACTTTGGGTGAAAGACTTCCACAATGAACCCGGCCGCCAAAAGTCAGGCCACCTCTTCTCCAATGGCCTTGCGCCTTTCCTCGTTGAATCGTCGGAGAAATTGCCTGACCAGCTTAAACTTTGGATCAATATTGAGAGTGTGCTCAGCGAGTTCTCTCGGGACACCCGGCATGTCAGAAGGTTTCCATGCAAAGATGTCCCGGTTCTCACGGATGAACTCGATGAGCGCGCTTTTCTATTTTGGATCCAAGTTGGCACTGATGATGAACTGCTTGGATGAATCGCCAGGCACAAAATCAACCATCTTGGTGTCATCAGCTGACTTGAATTTCAACACCGGTTCATGCTCTGTTGTTGGCTTGTTTAAGGACGTCATGTCCGCCGGGTCAACATTATCTTTATAAAACTTTAGCTCCTCTGTTGCACAAACAGACTCAGCATATGCAGCATCTCCCTCTTCACACTCCAGGGCTATTTTCCGGCTTCCATGTACTGTAATGGCGCCCTTGTAACCCGGCATCTTGAGTTGCAGATACACATAACACGACCGAGCCATGAACTTGGCGTAAGCCGGCCGTCCAAACAAAGCATGATATGGGCTTTTGATCTTAACCACCTTAAAGGTTAATTTCTCTGCTCTGAAATCATATTCATCTCCAAAGGCTACTTCCAGTTCAATCTTGCCAACTGGGTATGCCGACTTGTTGGGCACCACACTGTGAAAAACAGTGTTGGATTGCTTAAGACTCTAATCAGTCAACCCCATCCGGCGAAACATCTCATAATAGAGGATGTTGATGCTACTTCCTCCGTCCATGAGCACTTTAGTAAATTTATATCCACCAACTTGAGGTGCCACTACCAAGGCCAAGTGACCTGGATTGTCGATCCGGGGAGGATGACCCTCTCTGCTCCACACAATAGGCTGTTCTGACCACCGTAAGTAACGCGGAATCGCCGGCTCAACGGCATTGACAGCCCTTTTGTGAAGCTTTTGGTCCCTCTTGCACAAACTAGTGGTAAATACATGATATTGTCCACTATTCAACTGTTTTGGGTTGCTCTGATATGCGGATTGCTGCTGATTACCTTGGCCGGGTTGTGGATTATAACCTCCTTGGTTACCCGTATGCCCCTGACCTTGAAAACCGCCTCCATCTGAACCGGCGCCCGGGCCATGAAAGCCGCCTCCACCTGAACCGCCACCAGGGCCGTGACTCCCATCAAACGCATTTGAATTCTTGAATGCCTTCATGATTGTGCAGTCCTTCCACAGATCGGTGGCCGACTTCTCCCGGGTGCCGTGTCTTGGACAAGGTTCATTCAATAGTTGCTCAAGGGTGGGGCCTGACCCGCCCGACCGAGGGGGTTGCCTACCCTTGCGCCGTTGATTGTTGCCCTGCGCATTGGTGTTAGCCACAAATTCGTCAGCCTTACGTTTGCTACCTCCTTGATTTGCCGGGTTATGCTGGTGACCCTTGCCGTTGCCGTTCTTCTTTCCCTTCCCTGTCTTTTCTTCATCAGACACAGGGTCCTTGGTACTATCAAAATCGGCATACTTGACGAGAGCCGCCATCAACTGGCCCATGTCGTGGCAGCCACATTTAAGCCGCCCCAGCTTCTGCTTCAGAGGTTCAAAACGGCAATTTTTCTCCAACATTAAGACTGTCGAACCGGCATCCATCTTATCAGATGAATGGATTATCTCTTTGACTCGGCGCACCCAATGGGTTGTGGACTCACCTTCCTCTTGTTTACAATTAGTCAAGTCCACGATTGACATAGGTTGCTTGCATGTGTCCTTGAAGTTCTGAATGAAACGGGCCTTTAACTCCACCCATGAGCCGATGGAATTGGGGGGCAACCCTTTTAGCCAAGTACGAGCTGTTCCATCCAACATCATGGTGAAATATTTAGCCATTGCCGCGTCGCTGACCTCCAACAGCTCCATGGCCATCTCATAACTCTCAATCCAGGCCCCAGGCTACAAATCGTCCGTGTAATTAGGCACCTTACGAGGCCCCTTGAAATCCTTTGGCAAACGCTCATTACGTATGGCCGGAACTAGGCAAGGAACACCTCCGGTTCTTGTGGCCAGCCCTGCCTCAACCGAAGTTGCTGGATAAGCCAGAAACGCTTGATGAGCCGCCTGTTCCGCCGCCAGTTGAATCGCTCGCTCTGCTTCTTGTCGGATCCTCTCCTGATCCGCCAAGTTAAGGGTTCCAGCCTGTCCCGGCTCATGCCTCTGCGGCCGGTTGCGCCATTGAACATTGCTTGACATGTCATTTGAATCCATACGCCTACTGTAGCTTGGGCTCCGGCTCGGGCGAGGGGTTGAATGGATCCTGTCTCGACTGTAAGAGTACGCATCCTGCTGCGCCAGAGCTGTTTGAAGAAGTTCTCTCACCCTTCGTGTTTCGATCGCCGCCGGCGAGTCGCCCTCCATCGGGAGAGCCGCCAAACGAGCCAAAGCCGCAATGAGGTTTTCCAAGGGATTGGAGAAGTGACCCGGTGGTGTTGGTACATAATGAGGCGGAGTGATATGTATACGAGGAGGTTCCATGGCGCGCGGCTGAACCGGTACCCTGGGTGTCGTGATCCGATTTGCCTCTGGCGGGTTACTTGTCCCGGGCCCAGGCGTATGAAAAAGGTTCCTAGGATCGAGCATCAGAGGTAGACGTGACTGAGTTTTCTGATGCCTTCTTCTCATGACCTTGTTTGACGCGTTCAGATCCACCGAGAGCCGGAAAGTCTCTGCTTGAAGCTGTTGAGCACGAGCGTCCAAAGCCGCCCGCTCCGTGGCCATCCTGACCTCTTCTGCTGCTAAATTTTCTTTAGCTTGTACCATCTCCTCACGTACGCGTGCCACCTCTGCGTCATGCTGAGCTTGATCCGCTGGCTCCACTACGACAGTCAACAAGGTCATCAGTTTATCCATGAGGTCCATCAGAATCTGAGCCGGGGGGCGCACGGGGTCTCCTGACCCGGCTGCGGCCGACCCGGT
The DNA here is from genome assembly GCF_003073215.2 of Triticum urartu. Taxonomy (NCBI): domain Eukaryota; kingdom Viridiplantae; phylum Streptophyta; class Magnoliopsida; order Poales; family Poaceae; genus Triticum; species Triticum urartu. The sequence continues at coordinate 45,535,626 of NC_053028.1, read as the reverse complement.
GGTTGTTGTTGCCGCTGCTGTGGAGTTCTGCCCCGGCTGTGTTCCTGCCATGAAGACTCCGGCCCAATTCGGCGGCTCAAGGGGGTCCGGAATACTGCTGCCATCGGAACAGCCCCCGAGCATGCCATCCTGCAGCTGATACAAAGAGTCCGTCTCTCCCGTTGATGATGTGGCGTCAGAACAGATGGCCGTCTCACTGCCGTCCACCGATTCTTCAGAGTATTCACCGCCGTTGATGCAACCTACGAAGGCATGCTTCACGACAGATTGAACACGGGTGGACTTCGCGCGCTGAGCCGTTTCGATGAGGTTGGTGTGGACGTCCTGCTCAGGGCCCGACTCGCCGATCCTGCCGATGAAGACATGAATTCCGCCGAAGGGGACCCGGTACCCGTATCAATTGAGCCGGCCTCGGGGCCCCAGCCTTCGTCGTTGATGTAGAGTTTGCCGCGACGACTCTTGGTCATACGACTCACAACGTATCCCTTGAGCCCTTCGAAGTTGGCCTTCAAGAACTCAAATGCACCGTGCGCTGGCCCCACGGTGGGCGCCAACTGTCGTGGAATTGTCGCGGCAGATGTCCTAGCAAAAGGACTTAGTCGTAGGGCCATCACAACTAGGAAGCTTAAAGGGGTTAATCGGGACAAAGGACACAAGAAGTTTTATACTAGTTTGGCCCTTACGATGAAGGTAAAAGCCTACGTCTAGTTCTGTTGGAATTGCTAGGGTTTCGATCACCAAGAGGCTAATCCGCCGGCTTGGTTATCGATCTCTTGTTTCTTGCCCTAAGCCGCCACCGGGTCGTCCCCTTATATACACGGGTTGACGCCTGGTGGCCTACAGAGTCCCTACCGGCTCATAAATCGAGTCCGGCTCGGTGACTTCTTTTACATGTCTTTCTTTATAAGTCTTTCCTTACATACGGCGGTTTACAATATTGGGCCTTAAGCCGCCTCTAGGCCTTTAGGCCTTCTATAAGATTTAACAACCTATCGCCTTGAGTGTTTACTGGGCTTCCTTTGTGACCCGCCATTTGGGTCTTGACCCGGCCCCTCCTGGGCGGGTCATAACTGATAGTTATATCCCTAACAATAAGTAAAATAAAGTAAAATTGGTTAAAAAAGATAAGTAAATTTAAGTGATTGGTTATCGTAAAAGATGGGACGAAGATGTGGTAGAAAGAAGGTGAAATGAAAACATTACATTCTAGTCAAATGTTGGCGTTGCCAGCTATTGACAACTTTATATAAGATAGGCAACACAACTCGGTAATCAATCAAGTAGTACATAATAATTGAAACAATGACAAGCATTGGCATGACAATTTTTGGCACCAAACCAGTGATGCTATCTATATATACTCCCTCTGTACTACCGAGTGGAAACAAACTCTGATTTTTATGAGAGGGAAATCCCCAATCCGTCGGCCGATTACAAACGCTTCCCCTTTCCAAAAACACATTTGGATATCGACAAAGGTAATCATCAATGATTGGTTGACTAGTGGGGTGGGTGTAGTCCCGTCACTGCCCTGCCCGTCGTTTCCGCCGCGCCCGAGCCGACGCCGAGCGAGCCACCAAATCTACAGCCGTGAAGGGGGCGGAGAGCACGCTGCCGGCAGCTTCCCCTCCCCTCGTCTCGCCATTTCCACGGATTCGAAGCAGAGCAGGTGCGTGTCCGTCTCCTCCCCCCTCTACTGTTCCGTTGCTGAATCCGTACGCTCCAATCCACCGCCTGCTGCGGTGCCGCCTCTCAGCAGCGGCGCCCGGCGGCAGGCCTCGCCGCTTCGGCACCTCCCTGCTAAGATTCCCGGCCTCGGCCTTGCTTGCTCACCTGCTCGATCGATTGCAGGCCGCGCGCGGTAGGTGGATGCCAGCGGCTGGGATACAGGGATTGGGGGTCCTGTTTTGGTCAGTTCAGATTTACTCGCTTCTGAAGACTACTAGTTAGGATTTCAATCTAGAAAACTCAGCTAGGGCCGTAGGCCAACTTGATTCCGGTGGCGCTTTGACGATCTGCCGCATTCAGCATATTCGGGTGCTTTTCCACCCACCTTTGTTCGAGGCACAAACCCACAGTGAATTTTTTTACTGCATCTGCTGGCGCTGGATCCATCAGTTTTCTGATTGAATAATTCCAAAGCACATAAGTTAGATTACTGTACCGCCACAGCTGCGTTTGATTAGGACAGGCAGATAATGTCTGCCTCTCTGTGGTGTTTCAGTGTTTCGATTCGACGAGTTTGCTGATGAGCAGTGCCCACATAAGCTGGGCGCATCCCTGAACTTGTGATGCTCTGCTGCAAGGGGATTGTTATTTTGTGGTGATCATGATTTCGAGTTTTATTTGTGGCTCGCGCAAATAAAACGCCGAAATCATGATGACTTAATAGACAGCTCAGCTTCCTGGAATGCCTAAGTTTGGTTCCCATATCACGCAACATCGCGAAATTACCACTGATCGAGCTTGGCTCTGTTCTTGAACTGTACAACCACTGTGCTTCGCTTATTCTGTGTATCTTCCCTTTCCTTGTTTGTTAGCACATATTTTAAGGCATTAGATGGGAAGTCTTCTTCAGCTAACTGTTCGGTTTATTTAACTTTTCCGTTCACCGTTTGAAGAGTGAAGACAGTAACTAGAATTTCCTCTGCAGACCTTGTCCGACGACGTCTTCTTGGATGGCCGCTGCTGTAAAAACAAGCGGTGGTTTCTGTAACACACAGCAGCAGTGGCTACACTCAACGAGAGATCTGTTTTTACATGGATCCACTCATTCAAATGCCAAAGAATGCAAAAGCAAGAAGGCAAAAAAGCCCATTTCACTGCGTGTGAAAGCTACTTCCACGAAAGTGGAATTAGATTTTAATGATCCATCTTGGAAGCAGAACTTTCAAGAAGACTGGGATAATCGTTTTAATCTGCCACGTATTACAGATATATATGACTTGAAACCAAGGCCAACTACATTCTCACTCAAGAAACAGAGGTTTTGTGCGCTCTCTCTTCTTTGTCATCTTTGAATTAATTAGCCAGAATTCCTGTAAGCTAATAACTATGCGGCATTTCTTATCCAATGCCATCTATTATCACTCTGGTAGAACTCCTACTGGTGATGAAGATAGTACACCTATGGATATGTGGAATGGTTACGTGAACAATGATGACCGAGCGCTTATGAAGGTTAGTACTCTTACGAAAATTTAGCATCATACCGGAAGACTCAGACGTTAATTTGAAATTTAACATTTCACAGCGTTAGAGCCATCATTGAGCTGGGTGAGATCGTTTACTACTCCTGTACAGAAGATATGAAGATATGTTGTTGTAGTCTTTTAGACACTGGCAATCGGCAAGCATCATTGCACGCTTTGATGTTAACTTTTATAATAATATGGTATTTAAAGTTACAATGAGTATGATTATGTAAATATTCTCTATGGCAAATCTACTACTGCTATTCTCATATAGTGAATTTAAATACTTCTTTGTATCTTAGTCATGAAAGTTCAAACTGCTTGCTGCATGCACTTTAAAACATCTATTTGTAATGGAGTAGTCATAAATTTTGTGATATGCTTTCTCAGCAGCTAACTTCTATGATGCACGGCATCACTGCATTTATTAGCTCCTAAAGAAGCATGTAGCTCGCAAAAGGCAGCTTTTATTTTTGTTCCCACTATGCTGTGAACTTAACATTGCAATGCTACTTTAGGTGATAAAGTATTCGTCGCCTACTTCTGCTGGAGCAGAGTGCATTGATCCTGACTGTAGCTGGGTGGAGCAATGGTATGATATCTTCTAGGATACAAAGAAGTATTTAAATTCACAATATGAGTACTATTTCTGTCTGTGCCACAAGGATGCCATCTTTCTTCACATGCTATGTGTTATTTCACATCAACTTCTGCCCTTTTGTTTTCTACAATGGCGGAACTGCTACTTGTTTGTTAGATTTAACTCTTGAGAATCTTAAAGAGTCAGGCAGTGACAAATAGCTTTATGCAGGGTGCATCGTGCAGGGCCTCGTAAGGATATATACTATGAGCCAAATGAAGTAAAAGCTGCTATAGTTACTTGTGGAGGTCTCTGCCCTGGTTTGAATGATGTCATCAGACAGGTCCCTTTCTTTTAGCATTGTTCAAACAAATTTTGTTTGGCTGGCATGTCTACCTAAATTTTGGTACATGCCCATGGTACTCATTGCGGACTTCAACTTAAGTAAGATTAACCAGCTCTGCAAATTACAATTGGGGCTATGAAGCTCTGCTTATCCTATGATTTCTCCAATCAGCTACAAATAACATAAAAAATCAACAAATTCATTGAGTTTCATGCACAAGGTGTTACACACACATTCATTTGTCTAATGTAAATTGCAAATATAAAAGTGGGGCAAATTTCATCAGTGCATGATATTGACACGGTACTTTTATGAGTCCCCTGATCCTCAAACAGAAATGCGAGTGTTATCATTTAAAATTTCCGTGCAGCCTTTTTATCAGTCCATGCAGTTTTTCATAGATATGTTTTGTGGTTTTGTTGATGCTTTCAAACGGAGCATTTACCCTATCCAGTATTCTGGCAAGCAAATGATATAATAGACTCGAGTGCAAATTTTTGGTTAATGTTGAGTATATGACGTGTATTTGCATCTGCAGGTAGTATTCACCCTAGAAACATATGGGGTTAAGAATATTGTTGGAATTCCATTTGGTTTTCGTGGATTTTTTGAAAAAGGTCTAAAAGAAATGCCTGTAAGAAGCTCCTCTCATAAATCAGCAAAATAGTTACTGCTTATTAGGTTCTCAGATTTCATTTTGGTAACACCATCCAGCTTTCACGTAATCTAGTGGAGAATATTAACCTTGCTGGTGGAAGTTTTCTAGGAGTCTCCCGTGGAGGAGCTAAAACTAGTGAAATTGTAGATAGTATACAGGTAAGCAATCTGAATTGCAACAATTTTATTCTGTGTTGGTTATTCCTATACTTTTTAATAATCATGGGTTTTTCAGAAAATGATTAATGATTATCTGGTTTTTTAGGCCAGAAGAATTGATATGCTTTTTGTACTTGGTGGAAATGGTACCCATGCAGGAGCAAATGCTATCCATGATGAGGTTCTTATATCTTTATATTTCTTGTCAGTCCTTTATTTTTACCCCGAAGCAGTTGGAAAACATCCTACTGTGATTTTTATATATAATAAAGTTAGTATGGTTAGTACAGAAGTTCAATAATTAGGGGATCAGTATGAATAGTATTTACATATGGTAGTTACAAACTGAGAGGAGATAAGGTTGTAAGCATGGGATTAAAGATTTTGTTGAATACACGACTTGAGTCTCTGGAGATGCTTGTGCTTGGTCCTGTGGGTCATAAGAATCAGGTCATCACAAAGATTGAAGTCCAAGTTATTAATTGTAGGAGGATGTTCTTGAAGATGAGGTCATTCCTCTGTTTCCTGATATTCCAGCATGAATATATGATAATCATCATACTGAAGGAGGTCATTTCTTGTCAGTCCTTCATCCAAATATTACATTAGCCCATGAATCTTTCAGAATTAAATGGAACCTCGCTTAAGTTTGAACCCAGATAGGTGAAGATGCATGGATGCAGAAACCCCCACCGTCCATCTTGTTTCATCTTGCTTTCAAGATTCATCATCTTGAACGTTCTATATATTTCTGTTCGTGCACAATACCTATTCATTCCCCTTCCCCAAACACTTGCAGTGCCGTAAAAGAAAGCTCAAGGTTTCTGTTGTAGCAGTTCCAAAGACCATTGACAATGATATACCTTTAATGGACAAAACATTTGGTTTTGATACCGCTGTGGAAGAAGCTCAACGGGCCATTAATTCTGCCTATATAGAGGTAGACTGCTGACTCTCTCTCTCTCTCTCTCTCTAAGCCATACTCTATGATATTATTAAAACATCATGTCATTAGGCACGTAGTGCGTATCATGGTATCGGCTTGGTCAAATTAATGGGAAGAAGCAGTGGTTTCATTGCAATGCATGCTTCTCTTTCAAGTGGGCAGGTTGATGTCTGCTTAATACCAGAGGTTCGTAAACACTGCGCTATTTGTATTGAAACGTACTATTTCTAAACATGGATGATGTACCAATAGAATCTTATACCTGTATGAAAAGGTCTCATTCGCGCTCGATGGAGAATATGGTGTTTTACAGCACCTCGAGCAGTTAATAAAGAACAAGGGATTCTGTGTGGTTTGCGTTGCTGAAGCTGCAGGACAAGTAAGTGAGCTCATGGTGGTTTTAGCCTTTGGCTTTTTCCGCTCCATATACCACTGATTAGCTTCTGTTTTCAGGAGTTACTGCAAAACTCAGGCGCAACTGATGCATCAGGAAATACAATACTTAGCGACATTGGTGTTCACATGCAACAAAAGGTTTGTATATGATAAATCTCTTTACCTCGGAAAGGTCGATTTTATAATGTACATGCTGTCCTTTGATACAGTAGAAAGTTAGATGGTTATGGTGACATTGAACTTGGTCTAGCCTTATTCGTCTTACCGTACTAGCTTTTCTAGCTGCTTATATGAGGTTGCTGAAACTGAGTGTCCCCCATACTTCCATCCTCCCGTTTCTCTGTTCCATTCTGGAAGTCGTCAATGGACAGCATTTAGTGACGCTGATTACTGTTACTATTTAGTGACACTGATTACACTCTGCAGATCAAGATGCATTTCAAGGGCATCGGTGTCCATGCTGATATAAAATACATCGACCCGACGTACATGGTCCGGGCTTGTCGTGCCAATGCGTCCGATGCGATTCTGTGCACCGTGCTTGGGCAAAATGCCGTAAGTTAAATCAGTTTCCTGCACGCCCTTGCAGTTTAATTAATCTTCTCTAACCGTAGACGTACGGTTCACCCATGTTATTATCCACAGCCTGCTCATGTGAGAATTCTATGATGCTGCCCTGTGCAGGTCCATGGAGCGTTTGCCGGGTTCAGTGGCATCACTTCCTGCATCTGCAACACTCACTATGTGTACCTTCCGGTCACGCAAGTCATCACGGCACCGAAGCGTGTAAACCATAAGGGCAGGATGTGGCACCGTTGCCTCACGTCCACAGGCCAGCCGGACTTCCGCTGACCACCTGTTGCTACAGAACTTGAATGATAAGTGCTATGGAATTTCGGTGTTAAGTTTTTGCCCTGTGCAATCAGTTCGGTTTTTCTCTTTGTGTAATCAGTGAAGTTTTTCAATGTTAAGTACTAGAGAATCTGAGTGCTGTGCTACATAATTAGTCCAGTTTTTGCTTGTGCAATCAGTTCAGCTCAACTTTTGCCTTGTGTAACCCTTCTTATTTTTTCCTTGCTCAGCGAGTTCAGTTTTTCCCATTTAACCTGCCCATCTTTGATTTTTGTGTCACCAGTTCAGTCAGTATTTAGATGTTCAAAATTTCCTTTGTGTAATCAATGTAGTTTTTGCATTATAACCCGTTCAGTCATTTATACTCCCTCCTGCCCCAAAATAAGTTTTGTGGTTTTAGTTCAAAATTTGAATTGAACTAAAACCACGACACTTATTTTGGAATGAAGAGAGTAATATGTTTCAGCGGTACAATTTTTCATTGTGAAAATTTTCAGTTTTGATAGTTTCAGTGGTTCACTGCTGGTGTTTTGGTCACTGGAACGCTGATAACATGGGAATCTGCCTGTTTTTGCCTTTTCCCCCCTCTTATTTTGACCATTTGACCTGAATTAGTGGGCTAAGGTCACTCAATCTGCGTCCAGTCGAGATCTCCCAAAAGCTGGTTCTCCCAAAAAAAATTGTGCGAGAAATGAAGAAAAAATAACTCAGGTTTCTCCTGGTCTCTCGCCTGTCCGATGTCATCGCGCTGCACAATAGCAGACACTCTTGGGGTCTGTCTAGGATACAAACTATGTCACATCCAACCCGATGTCTACTATGTTTGTGGTTATTTTTTTTGTTCCAGCTTTTTTTTTTGTTCCTTCTTGCTATGTTATTTGTGGAAGCTTAGATACGACATCCTTAGAAAACATTTAGTAGATGTGAATTAGACAAATTGTTTTTCATTAATAACAAGCACGCAGATGATTCAGGATGGAGATCCTTTTCATATACAACAGCAGATAACCTGTAGATGCAACTCACCCGCTGTATATGTCATCGTTCGTTCGTACAGATAAAATGCATTTAATCTGTATTTGTTAAACTTTCGCGTCCTTTATTTTTTTCCCTATCTGCAAGCTGGGATATGATTTAAGTCGGTTAACTAGTGTTGGATTTGTGTTCTCGGGATCCACCATTGCGACTACGTTTGCTCAAACACCGGCGTGAAGCTTGGGAGATAGTGCATGAGCAGATGCAGATTTGTGGTTTGCGCTGTCAACATCTGAAAGATGGCAAATCGTGTACTGGGTTTGTGGTTGGCGGGTAGCCGGTATGTTTAGCCTTTGGTACCTGGCCCAACCAGCCTGACCCGACCTGGCCCAAAAAAGCCCGACCCGGCTCAGCCCGGTCTTGCTCACGGGCCGGGCCTGGGCCTAGGTTTTGAGCCTAAAGATCAGGCCTGGGCCTGTCATATTTGTGATTTAAGGAAGAGACCCGGCCCAAGGCTTGGCAGGCTTTTTCATTGCTGGGTCGGACTTGGGCCTGAATTCTAGGCCCAACAGCCAGGCCTAGGTTTTCTTCTTCGGGCTTTGGTAGGCCCGGCCTGACGGATGGCCAGGTATAGTGAGGCCCTTCCCCTCGTCACCAGCTCCGGCACTGTCGAGGCAGGCAAGCCTCCCGGCGCGGTCGAGATCTCCTATCCCTGCCACGAGGAAGAAGATGTCGACAAGACAAACCCCATGGGGAGGAAGTATCTGATGTTCGCCGCCAACTGCTAAAAAATAGTATGGCGAGGAACGCCGCCGCCGCCGCCGCCGCCAGGTTACTCGCCGACTCCCCATCTCCCTTCCATTCCAGCCACCACCACCGCCGCCGTGCCCTCCCAGTCCCCACATCCCGCTCCAAGACCTCCTCCGCCAAGCCCGCTCCTCCACCTCCCCGCACCGACACCACCGGCGATCCAGCTGCAGCCACCGGGCCCTGCCCCTCCCTCTTCCAAGAAATCTCCGGCCTCATCACCCCTGCCGCCGGCACGGCCAGCGACCCATCATTTCAATCTCGAGTGAATAGACAGTCGTGGAGGAGCGGCAACGAGGCCCCTTCACAATGCACGGAAGGTGCTCGACCAAATGCTCCAGAGACTTTTGCCTTTTTCGCCGGCAGAGTTCCTGACCAAGGGGTTCCTGATGGCCCTTCTGACAGCCCGGATGGCAACGCAAAAGGCTCTGCGCCTAGCCAGGAAGCATCATCTTACAAGGTGGTAGGAGGTGCGCTCGCCCAAGATCCTGATATTGACAGTGCCCAAGTGCAAAAGATCACCGAGGTTTTACGGTCAGAGGTGCCCGGATTGCCTTTCGAGGAGCGGCTGGGGAGCTTGGGGGTCGTGTACACGCCGAGGATTGTCAACATGGTGCTCAAGAGGTGCTTCAAGAAGACGCACCTGGGGCTCAGGTTCCACTACTGGGTTAAGCAACTTCCAGGGTTCCACCACACTACAGAGACGTACAACACGACGCTGTTTATTGCAGGCGAAGCAAGGAGTTTTGGGTTGATGGAGGAGCTGATGGGCGAGATGGAGAAGGAGATGTGCCCCAAGGACATCAAGACGTGGACAATTATCATAGCCAGTTATGGGAAGGCAAGGCAGGTTGGCAAGATGCTGTCTGCATTTCATGCTATGAAGAAATCTCGTTCCGTGGCAGTAGACACTAGAGTATATAGGACGATTCTTCGTGCCTTGTGTAACAATGCAAGGCATGAGCTTGCTCTTGAGTTCTACAAGGATATGCCCACCAACATGGACGTCGGTTCTGACATTCTGCGACTTCTGTTGTGCTTGCTGGCTGGATCAAATAATGCTGAAGCTGTCTTCATTATCAGAGATGATATGATTAAAAGCGCGAGGTATCCAGAGGAGTATTGCTACTTGGAAGTTCTACGGAGCTTCTGTGTCTCAGGAAAACTAGCAGAAGCTCAGAAAGTCTTTCAGCAGATGATGAACAAGTCCATGGATAGCTCATCTGCTTTTGAAACCCTCTTGAGGGGGCTGTGCAAAAGCGGAAGGATGGATGAGGCTCTTCAGCTAACGGAGCATATGAAGAACAGATCATCTATTAGCAGCATGGCATTTGGTTTTCTCATCGATGGCTACCTCAGGAAAGGAGAATGTACAAAGGCACTTCAGTTGCTGCAGGGAATGAGGGAGTATGGTTGTATTCCATTGGCCTCATCTTACACTCAGCTCATGCAGCACCTCTTCACATCTGATCAGTATAAAGAAGCCTGTGAACTGTATGAGGAGATGCAGGAAGTTGGTGTTCAACCAGATATTGTAACAATCACAGCATTGATAGCCGGGCATATTCGCAGTGGACATATTTCTGAAGCATGGGATATTCTAAAAAAAATGAGCGAGAACGGTCAAAAGCCCACAATTAAAGCTTATACAGTGTTCATCCATGAGCTCTGTAAGGCTTCCAAGCCCCTCGAGTCATTGGAACTTCTGAAGGAAATGTTGAAATTTGACTTCAGGCCTTCTGAAGAAACTTTCTGCCGGATTATTTCTTCCTTGCGTGAGAATAATTATCTGGAGGAAGCTATTAATGTTGAGAGAATGCGGGCACCTTTTGATATTAGAAAGCCTAAAGGTGAGACGGAAATCAGATCATTAGAGAAAACTGACACAGTTGATGAGTTTCAGAAATTATCCGAGTGTGAACTGGAGGAGAAGAAAATGATATTTGGGCCTGTTGTTCTTCCATCTGATAAAGACTCTGAGATATCGAGGTGCACATTTCGTGATAACGAAAATCACATCGAACTAACAAAGGACTACAGCGATGAAGATGTTGAAGGGATATGCCAAATTCTGTCATCTTCTGACAACTGGAGCTCAATGCAGCAGGCACTTGAGATGAGATCACTGCATTATACACCAAACCTTGTCAATGCCATCATGAAGTGCTGCAAGAGAAATGGCCATGTTGCTTTGAAGTTTTTCTCTTGGGTAGGGAAACGACTCTCCTACATGCACACAACAGAAACGTACAACACAGCTATGAAACTCGCAGGCTCCGCGAAAGATTTTAAGCACATGAGGCACCTTTACAGAGAAATGGCGTGGGCACAATGTTCTCCAACAGTGGACACATGGAATGTCATGATTTGCCAGTACGGTAATGCTGGTCTCACTGAAATGGCCCTGGAGACATTTTATAAGATGAAGCAAGCAGGCTTTCAGCCTGCCAGAAGTACTTACAATCACCTGATAATGTATCTCTGCCGCAGAAAAGGCCGAAAAGTAGACACCGCAATCAAGATCTTGAAGGAAATGATTCATGCAGGTTATATGCCTGATAATGATGGGCTTTGCACGTATCTTTCAGCATTATGCGAGTGCGGGATGTTGGTTGATGCAAGAAGCTCGATAGTATCACTATGTGAACACGGGTTTACTAAACAGATTGGCTACTCCATACTCCTTAGATCATTATGCAGGTCTGATAGAAAGGAGGAAGCTGTCAGTTTGTTTGATGATATGGAGAGATATGGCTGCTCCAGAAGTGAGTACATGTATGGAAGCTTCATTCATGCATTACTGAGGTGGAATCGCTTTGAAGACGCTGTAGCCAAGTTTGAAGAACTGAAGAATGCAGGCATACGTCCAAGCACCCATATGTATACCTCGTTCATCATCTACTTTTTTCAGAAAAGAGACGTTGTCAAGGCAATGGATATGTTCAAGGAGATGGTAGACGAAGGATGTGAGCCTTCAGTCATCACATACTCCGCGTTAATACGCGGTTACATGGAAGTAGGCATGGTTTCAGAAGCCTGGGATGTCTTACGGCACATGAAACTGAAAGGACCATCGCCAGACTTTGGGACCTACTCGATGTTCATAATGTACCTCTGCAAAGCTGGTAGATCGGAGGATGGGTTGCAGCTGATTCATGACATGCTGGATGGTGGCATCACCCCCAGCGCAGTAAACTTCAGGACTGTTTTTCATGGCCTGAATATGGAGGGCAAGCACAAGCTAGCCGACTCTGTCCTCCAGTCAAAATGGCATCTGCGGAGGCAAAGGAGCTACTCAGATTCTTCGTTTGTTTAATCTTGCAGATGTGCTCACATACTTGGTTCACTCAAAATAAATCTTCACGAGGATCATTTTTCTTTTCTTTAGACAAGCTTATATATAGGAGCATCTTCTAAGGATGAACTGTAACCTTTTTAGTACCGCAATACTAGAAGCATCCTGTCATTCTCAAAGTTTCAGGAGATGAGGCATACTAGGATGCAAAGATCTCAATAGGATTATTTATTTATTTATGCTCATTGGCTATTCCTCAGTCGTCCAAGAATATAAATTGTATCAGTCGTTTGCAACCGAGGAGAGCAAAGTTTAATACCAGAGTTTTCTAAACATTGGTGTTCACATGCAACAGAAGGTTTGTATACGACAAATCTCTTTACCTCGGAAAGGTGGATGTTATAATGTGCAGGCTGCTCTGTATAACCAGTTCAGTCAAACATTTTAGATGTTCAGTTTTTCCTTTGTGTAATCAGTACAGTCTTTGCCTTCCATAACACTTCCAGTTTTCTTCCATTGTGAAAATCTTCAATTTGTACAGTTTTCAGGGCATCAGCGCTACTTGTTTTGTCACTGGAACGCTGACAACATCCAAGTAGTTTTTGGCTTTGCTTCATTTTGACCGTTTGATCTGACATAGAGGGCTAAAGTCACTCAATCTGGGTCCAATCAAGAGTTGGTTCTCATAGAAGTCGAGCCTTGGCGTATATCGCGCCCGTAAATGAAGAAAAGAAATAACCCAGGTTTCTCTTGGTCTCTCCATGAAGTGTTGCATGCCCGTCCGATGATTATAGGTCTCCTTCGATTCAAATGAGCAGTACCACACCTGAAGAAGCAGGGCTCCTTGGATTCAAATGATTTCATAGAAATTCTAGAGGATTAGAATCCTTAGATTTTTTTTCTATAAATTCTATGTTGGTTGTTTGATTTATAGGATTGAATCATATTCCCTCCGTTCCTAAATATTATTCTTTCTAGAGATTTTAACAATTGACTACATACAGAGCAAAATGAGTGAATCTATGAATGTACGCTGTACCTAAATATTACTCTTTCTAGAGATTTCAACAATTGACTACATACAGAGCAAAATGGGTGAAATGAGTGAATCTATGAATCTATGCTTTAAAATATGTCTATATACAGTATGTGGTAATCCATTTGAAATCTCTAAAGAAACAAATATTTAGAAACGGAGGGAGTATATGATTTTTTTCCTTTTCTTTTACTATGTTGCGAATATGTTTTTTCTATTCCCGCGTTTTTAGAATCCTGTGAATTCAAAGAGGCCTAAATCGTCGGGACGAGGCATACTAGCATACAAAGGTCTCACTAGGATTAAAAAAATTTTGTATGCACATTTGTTATTCAGTCCGAGAACGGCTGCAGCGATGGCTCACCAAAACCTCGCCGAGGACGGGGATGAGGCGTCTCACTGTTGACATCTCCAACGGAGAAGAACGGGTTTCGCAGGGTTCAGGTTTGGAGGCTTCTCTGTTTTGATACGGCACGGATTAGACGGAGCCCGAGCTCAAGACAGGGACACTGTGGCCGGCCACGGAGGGGGAGAAGCAGGGGTGGAGAAGGTGATGGGGAGCTCGCTGGGGAAGACCACTGCTGACATCCAACAGCTCAGGCCACTGCAAAATCGACTAGAACTCGTTCTACTTTTCAGCTAACTGTTCACTAGGTGCTCCCTTATTATGACATTCAGGGATGTTTCCATTCCATCACATCTCAACAAAAAAAAAAGAAAAAGAAAGAAGAGATGGATCTATCTATCACTAGCTACTGCTATTGCTACGTCCTACGTACATACAGACTCCCACTCAATCTATCAACTACTGCCGGCTAATGGTGCTTTCTCCGCTTCTTCC